>NC_136625.1:17596785-18001785 GCF_933228915.1 Telmatherina bonti
CGCATTACAAGCTCCATGCATATGAAACGACTTTCCGAGGCCGCGGAATAATCCCAATGTTTCCTGCAGCTCAGATCAAGAGGATGCTCAGCCTTCAGCAGTTACAACACAGATTTACCAGATGATGTTTTTTTTATAACACCAACAACAGCAGAATTGTTCAACTAATAGCATCTTAGTGGACAATTTTAAGCAACGGTTAGAGGAGAACAGATGCGTTAAGCAAAATACCGCTCGATGTTAATGAAGCATCTATGTCCACAAATACAAGTTCATATAGAAATGTGGTGGCTCCCCACTGCAAAGAGCCCAGTTTGCTCTGATTGGTCAGATTCACACGCCTCAGAATCCACTTTACTTTTACACCGATGTACATTCCCAAGAGCAGAATCAGTCATCAACACTTAAAATCCCTTTTTTAAGAAGTGACAGAATTATAATATACAATTAATACATACATTTTTCTTGTGTCTAGTTATTGGTACAAATACTGATCTAATGGTGACATCACAAATATTTCTCACATAACTCATTTCCAGAGAGTTAGGGTATTACTTTCTAATGCAAACAGAAAAATATGAGAATGGTCAAAGAGAGAAGCGGTGTGTCTGAGCACAGCACAAATGGTCTCATACCCATCCAGACTTCCCCGAAGCAGCCCTGCCCCAGTTTGACTTCCAGTCGAAGAGAATCTCGCGGGATTTCCCAGGCGTCTTTAGCTAGTCCCTGAGTTTGCGGCTTCATCGTGGGACACACAGTCGTCAGCCTGTAGCATAAACCATCTGCATGTTCTGTCAAAACACAGCACAGTGAGAGGAAAAGCTAAAGTTAGGATCAACGTTGCAATTCACACCACCAAATATGCATGATGACTTTATTACAACAAGTTTAAGTGTACTGAATACACACACATGCAACACACATACAATGTGTGTTCCAATAAAAAACACAACAGGATCATGGTGTATGAATCCTGCAAAACCAATAAGACAACCTGTCAAAAAGACAACCTGTTTGTTGTATTAAAGCTCTGCGGTGAGATAAGACAAACACAATGTTGTATATCAGTGTTTTTCAACCACTGTGACACGGCACAGGCATGCCATGGGAAATGAACCAATTTCACCTAATTGGTCTAAAAAGCAGCTGCATTCACTCAAACAGGCCCAGCTTTCACACTGAGGGAGTAGAATCATGAAATATCATAAAAGACCTTTTTCTCCGCGAGTATTTAATTCCTGTTCGACATACTTTAACAAGAACAATTTTATATTATTAATATAGGCCACACAGTTTCATTGTTTAACATTTCTGGTTTGCGGTTTGTCTTGTGATGTTTTCAATGAAACATATACTTTGGCTTTAAAAAAATAAATAAATAAAAAGGTTGAAAACATTGTTCAATATAACTTCTTACTTAACGACTTGTTCCTGGAGATCAGAGCAAACACTGAGGCATGTGAGGAGATGTGTCATCAATTATAGAAAACACAGCTCTGAGTGAATTACATGTCTGTTATGGAAGCGAGTTGTGCATAATCAGCAGCAGAGCACCAGAATATAAATGTTAGTATCCTGTCACGATCAACCTCATGATTATGTGATGTTTCCTGCATGTGCTGCAGTCAAGTTACATTTCCTTCTGACAGACCACCGTGGATTGTTTTTCCTGCTCATCAATATTGAGGAGATTACAACTAGAATCTTTTCAGTGGGATTTTTACTCTTGCTGAGCTGTGACTTTGTCAGTCAAAGCCCAGTTTTAGTTGAGGTTTATTAAAATGAATGTGACTTGATCTAAGCTGCAGATTTGTAGCTAACCTATACAGCCAGTAAATATATCAGTTGAAAGGAAGCAGGGGATACTTGTGTTGTGAGACACATCTTACTGTCTGAGTGGCTTCAACAAGACCAGGACGAATGAGAACCTTTACAGACATTTAATAATCACGTTTGTCTGAATTACAGCACCGCCGATCATAAAGCCGAGACTGCAAAAATGACCAACTGGTTCTGAGCTGCAGGGTCTGTTCACGCTGTAAACAATAATCTGAGAAAGTGCTGCCTGTGTTAGCTGGCTGCATACCTGTGTAGTGTTTCACCAGCTTCTGTAGCGTGTCAAACTGAGCTCGTGTGGTGATGTAATAACCACCGTTATCCAGCTTGCGGATTTTGTAGTGTTTGGCGTTGTCTCCCTTCATCTCATCCCAGTCGCGTATAGACAGAGAATAGGCACCTTAAGAAAAATAAATGCAAAGTTAGATGTGTTTCTTTAAAAATGGACACTCTGTTCATGTCAGAAAGAAACGGGCAAATTGCATCACTTGCAAACAAGCGTGTAGAAGCTCCGTCTTAAAGTTCAGGTTAGGGGATGAAATGTAATTTGCTTGCTAGTTTCTACCCTGAAACTCTTTTGTTTGTTTTGCTACAATTACCGCATGTTCATTTTAAAACATTTCACTTTCTTCTTTGTTTCATGCTTAGATACATATTTTTATGAAAAACTCAGGACATGAGGACAAGTATTAAAGCACAATGTAACAACAACAGAACAAACACGTTGTGCCTGAAGGTGTAGGCAGTGATGTGTAGTCCACTGTGTAAACACAGCTGGGAGCTCAGTTCTCTGCTCATCCAAGGACTTCTACATCTGTCTGATTTAATGATGCAATGTTGGATTGAGTATTTATCATCATCATCATCATCATCATCATGACCATGTCAATATTCATGATAGTTAGCATCATCATTTGTATTAATAATAGTGCAACTAATAATACAAATAACAGTAATACTTATAATCATCTTATAATTACATATCATCACCATCATCATTACCACGTCATTATTCAGTATCATTATTATAGAGCTAGAACTACTTTTCTATGTAGTATTTTTTAAACATTTTTTGGGTTGTTTAAATTTACCTTTGGTCGTCTCGCTCTCTCGAACCAAGAAAGTACCGCGCTGATTTCCTGGAATCAGCAGGAGACGTTCAGCATCTTTGCGGCCCATTTTTCCAAAGTACCATCTGCAGACAGAGTACAAGTCAGACTCTCTGATGCGAGATTTTCTTTTTCAGTGCTGGAAGGACACGTTTCTTTATTATCTTGTATGTAAAATACATTTGATATTATTCAAGCAATATTTCTCATTTGGAAACCCTTTAAGTGAATCTAATATGTTATTTTATTGTCAGATAAATGAAGCCAAATCTTCTAAAATCTACTCTGAATATTTTTTTTCTTAGCTTCAGCCATCACTGTCTTTAGCTTGTTGCATTGACTATTTAAAGGATCCAAAAGCGATTAAGTATTCGCTCCCAGCTGTAAATAATCTTCATTTTTTTCTTTCTAAAGACACCACTGCCTATTTCAAGAAGCACCTGCATGTTCAGACGTGTTGGATAACAGATGAGATCTCATCTTACAGGCAATCCTGCTAACAGTTCATAACAAGTAAGTCTTGTTTTTTCAGATATACTACAGAATGATTGGCCGCCTTTTCCAGTTTTTTTTTTTTTTTAATAAAACTGGCAATAGTGACAACAAGCCCGGCCTTAAAAAATGAAAGAAGCATAACACACAGGTGCTAGTATTGTACAGGGGGAATTAGAAGAAGAGTCAACAGAACGTTGCTATAGATAAGAATCTGAATTCTCACTCTTCCGCCTGGATGGAGTCGGCTGGGGCCACATAATTGCTGGGGATGTAACCTTTCTGTCCAGTGTTGATGGAGCGGGCTTCCCACCAGTCACCTTCCCTGAGGAAGGATGTACATTACTGCTCAGAGGCATGTATACACATTTAAAAGGCAGGGCAGAGAAATCCACCTACACTCACATGAACACCGCTAGTACTAAAAGTATGCAAGGCCGTTTCATGCATCATGCAGCTCTATGAGGAAAATAAGCCATACTGGGAAAGGAGTTTGGCCATGAATTCAAGTCATATAATCGTTTTAAATGATAAAGACACTACAGGCACTAAAAATTCCCCATTCAAGGCCTAAGTTAAGTGCAGATGAATACAAAAAATATGGAAAAGTATGAAAAGTACTTGCATAAAGATAAAAAAAAAAAACAAACACTTGACTGCTAAATGTGACACTGAATTGCATATGTGGTACTTTTTATAAGATCCCTTTTTTTTTTAATAACTCTGGTTATCATCTATTTCTTTAAAGAAAATACAATGAATCTGTAAATATATGTAAAAATAAATGAGTCTTAACAGCCTAAACCATGTTTATTGACAATTCATATATTTTCTGGGAGGCTTACTTATACATATTTACATTGTTTCATGTTCAGAAAACCAAATTCTTCCAGATAATGTCACATTGCTGCAGTATTTCTTTCTGCTTAATAAAATATGCAGTTCTGTTCCAGTCACTTATCTGATCGTTTGGCTTATTGGTGTAAAAACACAAGTTAATAATAGTGGTGTGTGTTACGGCACTACTTATTTCAGGCTAGCCAACGAAGCTGCACAGGTGTTATAGAAATGTGTTTCATGGCTACAAATAAATACAAAAGCAAAGCAGGCCTGTAATGAAAATGGGATGTTGCTGGTAGCTCAGGCACAGGGTCTGGAACTGGTCTGGACTGGAACAGACTAAAGTGTCTGTAGCTTTGCAGATCTTTTCCTTCTATACACTTAAAGGAACATACGTGACATCTTCAAACTTTTCTAAAAGTGGAGTGTTCTAGCTTCTCCTTTCCACACATTGCATGTAACTATAATTCCTGGTACACAGAATTACAGTTACGTGTGACAGCTTAAATTCAGAGAGGAGGGACTGAGAAGTAGGGAAAACCTGTGTGATGGCATTTTGACAAGTTTTAAATCGGTCCTCTTCCCACCTCTCTGCGGAAAGCAGATGGCATTTTCCTCACAGTAAAAGCAGCGTGCGCTTAAGACAGTGGTTGGGTGTGATGAATGACAAGAAAAGGATTTGTGCAGTACTTGGAGCTCTGCCTATTTTCTCAACTGTGTACTCGTGGGGGGGGAGCATACGCTGCAGAAGCATATGCAGGGAATGAACATCAAAATGAATTTCCTAGCTGTATATCTACAATTACTTCTGTTTAATAGTGTTATGATCAGCATTGATGATGTAACGAGTACTCGGTTAGGTTCACAACTTGGAAAGATGTATGTCTTAAATATTATTAATATTAAAAAGTATAGAATATACCACAAGCAGAACTGGGCTTCTTTAAACCTTTGACCAAGGAAAGAGTATTAATTTTAATATTAAACATGTGATCAGGTGTTTTTTTTATAATGTGGATTTAAGCTTTACTGCATGAAGCAAATTATGTATTTTACACCTTAACCCAAATATGATTCAGTAAAACCACGAGAAAGATCTGTGCCGAGTGAAAAGCAATGGCAACCTGACAGATGGTCCATTAGAGGAAGCCATTAACCCAGACAGATCTCAGCCTCTGTATCAGACCTGAATCCAATGTGGGATTAAAAACACACACACAACCAGAGTGTGCTTGTGACACACACACAAAAAAACAAAACAAAACACAAGACAGTTTTCTCCTACCACATCATGTGTACTCACGTGTTGTTTATAATCTGAAAGCGATCCCCCTTTTTGAATGACAGATCGTCCGACGTCCTCGCTTCATAGTCGTACAATGCAACAAAAAAAGTCACTCCGCCTAAAAGCAACAAAAGCTCAGCATTAGGACACATCAGCTGTTCAACACAGGAGGGGGGGGGGGGGGGGGGGGGGGGGACGACGACATCCACGGCTCTCAACCTAAGACAACAAATGCTCATTACTTTTTAATGCAAGTCTTTACAGATTAGTACAAAGAAAAAAACTTTATTTTTTCCATTCATATTCTTCCTTCCTGTGCTTTAGAGTGTAGTCTAAAAATACTAAAAGCTAACTCTACTGTGATTCATTCTTAACTTGTTAAGGAAGAAGAATATTCCTTCGGCATTTGTTAAAACCAGAGTTATCGCTTGAATCAACTTGGTGTCATTTAATCTTTTATATAAATGTATGAGAAAAGAACTGACAAGTGATAAAAGTGATGAAGGGATTGTGACGTGTTCATGTTGCGAGGAAAATTGAATAGATAGGATTATATGGGCAGAAGTCTTTCAGGCCAAATATTCTTCCCAGAGAAAGGGAATGGGGATGTCCCTCAGTTGGAGTTTACTACACTTCTGAGGCTTAAAAGCTCTCTAGTGACCAAACTGCTGAACCTCACTGGCTTAAAGGTTTTTTTTTTAAGGCTTTTATGGTTAGGGAGTGGAATTAAAGGGAATTCAAGCTTTGCACATGACGCACACCAGCCCACAACGGTCCACGGGGTCACTGTGCAGCTCACTGTGTGTAGCCCAAATACGTGTAGTTGGTGTACGGAGCATGCCAACTATACATCTGTCTGGATCAGTCTCCATTCAGAAAAACAACATACTAGACAGAGATGACATGGAGCAGAGGAACAACATGGGAGCTTGCTTTGAGGAAACTCAGCAAGAGAATCGCTCTCAGTCACACGGCTACAATGCTGCGTAGACTCATTACGTCTTTACACAAAGAAAGTTTCACAAGATCTGAAAAAAAAACAACATGTAAAGGAAGGACAATGCGTATCCCAGCAGAGCTCCCATCAGTTTATGTACATATGCGAGCATAAAAAGCACAAATTCCCTCCTAAGTGAAGATGAGATTGACAGTTCATCTCTGTCGTTCACATTTGCGTAATTTATGCCTCCATCCTGGATGAACCTCGTGTCAACAAGACTCATTTTAATTACAGGAACATCCTTCATAAAAAACAAAAAAAAAGTTGCATCATTGTTGGCAATAAAAAACTTTCAATGAGCATAAGTGAAGAAGCTGAATTCTGTGCATGTAATTAATTATTTTGTCGCAGAAAGGGTCATGCGTGCTGCATTGCTTCCCATATTATAGACCTATTTTGAGGTTCTGTTCAGCCTTGATGTTTTGGCTGAGCAGTTTCAAATGTCTGATTTGCATAAGATCTGCTGCTCATAACATCCTGTGCATAATCAATGTTCAGCTGAGTGTACTCTAAAGTTGTTTTGCACATAATGACATCACCATGGAAATGTGACACATGGCAGAGAAAATGTCTTGAAAATATCAGCTTGTATTTGGATTGAAAAATTCAGTTTATTACAATTACCACCTTAGTATGAGGGCTGCATTCAGGTTTCTTTACCAACTTTTTAGAATAAAAAGTTATATGAATGGTTTAAAGCAATCGGACAGGTTTGGTGTTACGTATGAAAGTTTTTAACCCACAAACTAACCTGTGATCACAGTGGGAAAGGGACTGCTCACAGCCATGGAGGTGAAGGAGGTGGAGGCTCCGCCAAAAGGCGTCATGGCTGAAGATGCTCCGCCAAACGGCGTGAGGGCAGCAACGTGACTGTTGTAGTTGTTGTGTGTCTTCATAGCTGGCGAATGACCCATAAGGGTGGGGTCAGGCCCGTAGTGACCCTGGTGAGCACTGACCGGTGTGGCATTTGAGTTGTCAGGTCGGTACTTCAGCGCTGGACCCTTGTCCTCTTTACTCCTGACGCAACCCATCGTCGAGCCTGCAGGAAAGAAGAGGATCGAATTACAGTACGGGATTGTATGTGCTTTCATCTAACCACTCAGCGTCTGCTCTCATAAATCTGACTGCTGCTTTTAATGACTCGAATGTCAGAAGCAGAAGTTTCAGATTGTGGGTTGGGCTCAAGTGTTCGAAACGCATTTTCTGGAAATGATTAGATAAGACATGCCAAAATTTCAGCTTAAATTAATAATATAGTTTTTCTTTGACATAAACTACAATATCCTCCTGACTACCAGTAGTTAAATTTGTCCTCTGTGGAGGACCTTTGTAAACCTAAACATTTTCATCACCCTATATGCTACTGAACTAACACCTTTTGGTTTTTAAAGAGGACATTTAGTGCTTTTAAATCGTACCTCATTTGTGTGTGTGTGTGTGTGTGTGTGTGAACTTTCTCTCTTCAAGAAAAATGGCCTCCATTGCAACAAGCATGTTTTATGGGAAGAGCAAAAGTGCATAATACTTTTGTTTGTGCTGATTTTTACTTGAAATTTTGTAGTAATATCTTCATTGAATATCTTATAAACACATTAAATAATTTCTTAGATAAATATAACTAAATTTTACCACAATATTTAAAAGTTTAAGCAATGTCTTCCATAGTGGACATTTGTAGTTACACATTTTTTTTCCCTAGTAGTCAGGAGGATATTACTAAGACATCCAACCAAATGAGACCATGAATAACCATTTAGTGACTAATAATCCGTTAGAAGGACAAACATGCCACTTCAGCAACAACCTAATTTTCACAATGAGACACATGGTTTAACTTTGATCAAACTTATTGAAGTTTGAGTAACTAAGATACCACCAAAAGAAAAAAAAATACTCCATGAAAGGATATGATCAGCAAGACTCAAACTAGCCATGGCGCTTTGCAGATAATCCAATGTTTCTGTCCAGTATATAAAACAAAGGAAGATATATGATTCATCTTCTTTTAGTCAGAAAATTAGAATGAAAAATGTCAAACTGGTTGCTCTAATTTCTGTCCCTCTGCTCTAATAAAATCTTGGGACAAAGGAGAACAATCCTGTCAAGGGGTCAAACTGAACTTTAACTAGTTCAGCTAAACTGTGTGTGCTGCTGACTGCTTAGAAAGTGACATGGACCAGGTGTTTATATTGGACTCGTATAAGACAGAACCACAACTTAAACATTACAAACTAACTCATTAACTAGGTTTACACTCATGTCTGGAAAAGAAAGACTGTAATCTAGAAAGTATACACTGACTGTGCCCACCACTGCCCTGAGGTGATAACACTTCTGACACTAAAAGGGGGAAAAAAACCTTTGGGGATTAGAGCTGATACCCTGTTCAGCTTGCTGATGTATGAAACACTTCACAATATTAAAAAAAAAAGTAGAAACATTTTGCATCTCATTGTGTTTTAAAGGAGGAAGCAAGGACTTGCAAAGAATTGTTTCCACAAAAGCATATCCTAAAAAGATCTGTGTAATACGTCTTGCCATCGGGCCAAGTCCACAGACGTCTGGCGCAGCTTAAAATTTCAGCCTGCACCAACTGCCCGTCCTGCAGGCATGCAGACTGTAACATGCACCAGGAGAGTAAATGCCAGCCTGATATCTGTGCGCAGTCTGCTCCCGCGTCAGTCATGCAGAAAAAGGATCCGGTAATAGATGAGTGCATTTAGTGCACACAAGCTTGGGTGCATGTGTGTCGTCATGAGCTGTTGTGTTTACTCATCTGTCACCTTTGACCTCTTCAACAAATTTTTTTTCTGTGTGGTCCGCTATTGTCAGCTCTAAGACTACTACACTTCTAATGACTCATATCCTGGCAGCTGAAAAACTTTACAACATAGTTTCAAGTTCCAGTCAGTGACAGATCACACTGGTATTTGTAACTAAATAAATGAGGGTGCAGTTTGGGGAGGATGTAGGAAAAAAAGTGAGGAAATATGGCCCACACAGTTTGTGCTAATGTACCCAAAAGGAAATAAAGGAAATAAAACAAACTATTCTATTTAAAAAAAAAAAAAAAAGTAACTTTCATCTGTCAATGAAGAGATTAAAATCCATGCTCATGCTGGCTGAATCCCAAATTAATATCGGTTTAATTTATGGTTAGATTATGGTAGATAAACAGAAAGCGAGCTAGATAACCAGATAGCTAGAGACAGAGTGTGTGTGTTCTCTTTTCTTTTCTTTTGGAATATACTTTAATGAATGAACTTTAATGTTACGTAACTCTATTACCAGAAAGTCACCTGTTAGTTATTCCTTTTAATTAGCAAATAACTTTTTATTTGAGCTTGGGTTACAAAAATTCAGTGGAACAATGAAGTTTCCACCCTGGTTAAATGGCCAAGTCAATTTATCCTAAATGCTTGCTTCCTAAAGCAATCATCCAGTTTGCTGTAAAGCCAGCTTGCAGTCTTTGCATGAATAAGTAACAGCTGACCGCAGTTGTGAGCTGGAATAGCCATCAGCTGTATAAACTTCCTGTAAACATTTCTCAGCTAGTTAAGACAAAAGTGGAATAACCATTTTATCATTTAAGAGCTGCAACTCTTCAAAATCCAAGTTAATAAAGAAGACCTTTAACTTCATTTAAGACTACTTCAATACAGGTTCAGTTATTAAAATGTGAGGCTGCACCAGTGTGGAGCTTTGTACTTTACTATGAGTTGACTACCTGTGTAGGCTCCGAGGTCAACAGAGATAATCAGTGAAGATTGCAGATTACTGAAGTGTGTTTGTGGTGGATTTGTATATTCTGCTGAAAACAAAGACAGCATTCTACTGGAAGATGTAGTTAGGGTTAGGCCCTGTGCCTATTTCTTAAGCCTCTATTCAGAAATTATACACCTCTACAGAAAGGAGTATACTTCTGCAACCACAAGGTCTTTTTTAATACTTTTGGAGTTATAATAAAAGGGAGACGTGTGACATTTGTTAAGATGCGTAAATATCTTTATATGTGCTACAGGAGACAAATGAATGAAGATGGCACAGTAACTAAAAAAGGCTTAAGACATGCCTAAAAACAAACGAAAAGGGAAACTTTCAAGGTGAGTAGAAACATCTTTTTGCACCTTTATCAATTCATCGTACAACATGCAAACGCTAACCTTGCGAAGACAGACTTTGATGAAAGGAATCAGAAGAAAATGGGAGGTTTTAGCACAAACAGCTCAGGCAAAGTCCCCAAAAACTGGCACCAAACCTCTTCTCAAACTTCTTAAATTAGGGAATATCAGGTTTTAAAAGGCTGAGAGAACAAATCGAACACAATATAGGACATGAAAATGCTACAGGATTGTAAGTATTCACATATGATTGATTCATGCAAAGCCACCTTTAATAATACGTGAAATTCCTAAATACTATTACAGCAATGTGTCGTGTAAGGAGTACTGGACGTTTGCATCAGAGCCATTCATTCATTCATTCATTTTCCAAACCGCTTATTCCAATTCAGGGTCGCGGGGAAGCTGGAGCCTATCCCAGCCGGCTTTGGGCGACAGGCAGGGTACACCCTGGACAGTTCGCCAGTCCATCGCAGGGCCAGCATCAGAGCCAAAGGACTAAAAAGAAGACTTCCACGACCAACTTAGCACACCCTCCCCTTCTCTTTCCTAATGCCGGTTTATGTCCACA
Source organism: Telmatherina bonti (assembly GCF_933228915.1). NCBI lineage: Eukaryota > Metazoa > Chordata > Actinopteri > Atheriniformes > Telmatherinidae > Telmatherina > Telmatherina bonti. Next base: position 17,608,040 of record NC_136625.1, read on the forward strand.
GGTTCTGCATCAGGTTGGTTACGTCATAGGCTCTGTGTAGGTCCTGAGAGGTTTGCACCTCTTCGGACCTGAGGTGCATTTTGGATATGCAAACGCAGCTATGCCGACTTACTCCTTTGTGACTGTGAGTGTTATAGTGTTTGGGTCTTGTAGCTGAATGCATAACATATATATGCTATGTATGTACGTATGTATGTATGTATATAGGATATAAGTCTATGGCTGAATGAATGCCATTAGCTGATCTGTTGTTCTGAAACAGGAAATACTTGCCGGAACCAAAGCTAACCATTGAAAAAACTTAATAAATGATTAATTAATAAACTACTTGTTCAAATGTAAATATAAGCTTATATCATATGAGAGAACCTGCTATGTACAGACACCAAAAAAAAAGATCAGTGCAAGTGGCAGCGCTAGCGTCAGTGATGTCAGTAGTGACCTTAATCCTCCAGATCCTCAGGTAGCGTCGGTGCTGCTAAGGTTATTAAGCAGCACAAAGAAAAGTTTCAGGTTACCTGGCTCAGAATATATTTATAGCTTGAACAGTAACGGTTAGTTACACAAGCTGCTCAGTTTGTAAAATGTCCTCTGTCGTACCGCATATTAACTCTGCGTTGCCAGTTAGATGCCATCGTTCATTCAGCAACTTTAAAGAGGAAACGTGAGACCAATTTAAAGGTGCACTGGTAGCGCGTCGAGGAAATGAACAAGTTCCTACTTTATAGCACAAAACAAATTGGTTGATCCAGAATTTTATTATTTGGTCAAATTCATGAAAGAAATTATTCCTCTTTGAAGAAAGCTTAACAGAGAAACACCAAAAGTTATGCGTTTTTATTAATAAGCAGATTTAGTTAAATGTGAACAACAGGAATCCTTTCAGCTCAGCAGGCTAGAAATCCAGGTAATAATCACCAACACCAACTAACAAACAACAATAAACTATCCTGATGAGGGCAAGCAATGTCTCTGGGATCAGTAAGATAGATTTGTCACAATAAAACAGAGTTGATTTGTGGCGACAGACACAGACAGAGAGGAGCTTAATTAAGTTAAATGACAGAATTTTTTTTTTTTTAAAAAAAAAGCAGGAAACGCAGCACATTCGGGTGCTGGAGAGCAAACAGCTACACAGTAATCCATAAGATTAAAATGAAATGTCATCTCATTCCAGGAGCTCAGAAGCGTAAGTGTTTTATTCATTATTATGTGCCGGTAGTTATTCTGTCACTCACTGTCTGTCAAAGATTTTCGAATGAAGATCTAGTAAGCAATGATATATTTATCTCATGCTAACAGAATAGGACCATTGCAATAAAATCATTGGTCTGCATCATGAGTAACTGAACTAGTTCAGCATTGGACAACCACTAACAGGTAGTGACAACCGCAATGAGAGCTGCGTGGGCATGGCACCACAACTTGGCCTGGCAATTTGTGGAAGATTGTTAATATGCAATGAGACAAAGAACTGTTTTGACAGTCTGAATTCATTTTAGCTGCTGGAAAGAGCAAAAAGTCTGGAAAAATAAACACTTAATGAAACTTCTTAGTTATTGAGTGTGTGCCAGGGCATTCTGAAAATGTTTTTGCGTGTTCAAACAGGTTAATGTCTAATATGCATTAATAAAGATAAGTTTTAAATGGAAATATAAATGAAAAAAAGCCAGAACGCAAAAAAAAAAAAAAAAAAAATCTACTGTTCAAAGGTATTTGGGTATTTTACATTTTTTTCATGCCTTCACATCCTTAAATGCTCAGAAGTGTATTTAACATTTATGCAGTCCTTAAAAGTTGATTGCAAAACTGCAGTATTTTGAAATTAAAATCTATTTAAAGATTCACATTAGGGTTTATTCAATGGCTACGGTTAGGTTGATGCTTTTTAATTTGAAATTAACTATTTGCAGTTTAAAAATTAAGTTCTCCTTCATATTTACATGGAAAACATGCTTATTTGCTGTTACGCAGCCGGAAGGCAGAAGACCACGTGGAATAAGTGCGTCATCATGAAAAGACAAGGTAATAAGCATGCGCGTAACAAGCTTAATTAATGTTCACATGAAAGATGAATTCATGAGTTCAGATTTAAAATGAGAACGAACCAGCCACTTACTTCAGAATTAAGTTTAGTTGGAATTTTTGTCATTTTCATTTGTAACTAGGTGTTTACATGGTTATTTTTTATTTTGTTTAAAGGATATAATGTTTATTCCAAATTAAAGAAGAATTAAATCTCATGTAAATGTGGCCAATGTGAAGTCTAAATTTTTCATGATTTCCTAACATTTTACAACCCACTGATAGACTGAAAATCCAACTGGCATATTAATTCCCATTAACAGAGATGTAACTTTCTATCAAGTGTACACAGTCTGAACTTCCTTCCCTTTTTCATACCATGCTGCAGCTTTCTGCAGACCATCGATATTGGAGCAGAGAACAACATGAATGCAATTGTCCCCTTTGACCTTTTAATGTCACACCTGTCAGCCTCAGTGTTGTTCCAAATGTCTTTCTGACCCTAAAACCACACTGACAGCTGACCTGGTAGAAAACAGTAACATAGAGGCTTAGATATAGTAAGCAAACGTTCAATTTAACAACAACAACACATCGGAATCCACCTGTATTCTGTCTCTACCACCAAATGGCCAATCTGAACTGTAAGTGCCGTTTCCGTTTTTAGGAAAATGCTAAAAATAACTGCACTGACAACACTCAAAACACTATGATTCAGTCAAGACCGCCATTCCTTCTCTACAGGAATGTTTCAGGCTATTTGTAACAAACATGCAACAAACATGCATACAAGGGAAATGAGGACGATTCTTCTGGAATTTTTTCTGTTTATTGTATGAATGACCCCCCCCCTTGTTTATTGTGTTGACGTAAAAGCAGAAAATCTTGCACATAATCAGTCGTGTCTCATGTATGCTGTCTCAAATCTGATTACAAAATGGAAGATTCTGTTTGATAATATGTGCATTAACTATTTTTAATAAAAATAAAAAATAACCTCAAACATTCATCTTTTCATTCAGACAATTTGAAACGAAAATGTGCCTCAAATTTTCAAGGAAATGGGCAACATTAATACTTCTCCAGTAGTCTCATTTAGTTTATGGTGAGAGCTGTCAAAGTCAACAATGTGGGTTTGCTCATTTTCCTATCATGGTACGTAAAGCCAGCTAGAAGTGATGACAAACTGGCGAGGGAGGAGAAGAGCTCTTAAATCGAGAGAAGACAACATAGTAAATCAGGAGCAGTCTGTCAGAGACATTCAGCTTTACTGTGTAATTATGAACGTTTAAATTACAAAATAGAGAACTGGAACTACAGTATACATTTTACTTGTTTGTCTTTATCAAATAAAGTTCTATTCTGGAAAGTTTCTGAAGCTGTTCATCTTTTGTGGTTTTATTACTGAGAGCTTTTACATCAACATAATTCCTTTCCAAATATTTTGCATGCCCACGAACAACTGACAATACCTTGAATACAGCATTTTCAGGTGATTTGCCTCGTTTCTATATATCTAAACATAACATTTGTGTTGGATTCAGCAGCCTTGTTAAAGTTTGGATGGCTGAATCTGATTGTGGTGTTTGCCATTCGTACTGGATAATACTCTGCTTTTACGGTGTGCAAACTCCACCTTCTTTGTGAACCAGTAACTTTCTTCTTTACATCATGTGCACAGATGTTTTGCTCCAGAAATTGTAAAGAAAAAAATTAAAAGCTTGAATGAACCTACAGGATATTGAATATCACACTGGTTTGGTGGCTACATCTCACTCTAAATGCCAAGATGAGACCTGGATAAATCACATCATTAGGGTAGAAAAGATTACTCTGATAGGACAACCTGAGCGTGCCTGTTTTTAAACTGTTCATACATCATACAACAATATCTTCTAGATTCTGTTTAATCTCTTCTAAAAAAAAACAAAACATATTTCTGTCCCTCTTTAAAAAAAACCCTGATGAGAAATTCTGCGGAGAGAAAGAGCAAGAAATCAGTTCAGACCAGCAGAAGGAGGATTCCTCTTATCAACCCCATCTACTTTCCAATGCACATACAGAAAAGAATCTTGTGACACTTTCCCACAGAGTGTGTCACTCACAATCCCCCTCACACACCCCTATACACATGCGTGCACCATTGTAAATTTACTGAACAATACAGTCAGGCTGAAAAGCAAAATATTTAAACAATGAGCTCCAATGAAATATTCAAATCAAGCAGATGTCTCAACACTTTTACAACCACAGATGGCGTGAACAGTTGGATCATCACAGCTAGAATACACTTCTGTATTAAACAGGTATGAAAATGTTGTGACAAAACACCATTGTTTTATCCTAGCATTACAAGTCTGGCTCAAACAGCTCCACAGCAAATCAGCCACAGGCCGATCATTGTGTCCTCTCTCAGATAGCTTCCTAAATGAGGCTTTTACATACACAATGAGATTAGCTGAAAGAAATGTGCCATTATTCTGGTGGCTCTAAAAGGGCACAGTGGATTGTGCCTCGAGCTCACACAGGGATGTGGGTCATGGATCTGATTTAACTGAACCTCTGAACAACAATTTTACTCAACCATTAAGGGAATAAATCCTTTTTAAACAGAAAAATGTTGCTGGTGTGCCCTCCAGTTTGGAGCGTTTTCTATTATCTATTAACCTACTTAGCATAAGATATAAGTATGTTTTTCTTAAAGCACCACATCTGAATTAGTCATTGTCCAAATAATTATGTATAGACAGACTTTACTGTAAGCATGCTATTGAATATTAAACACATTTATGTGTTAGATCACCTACATACAAAAGAATATAAAAGACACTGGTATTTGTTCAAGCAAACGCTGGAGCCAGACCCCATCTTGGGACATGTGACGCGTGAAGCTGTGTGCCAGACTGCCAGTGATGCCGTGTCAGATTAAAAAGACACAGGCTGTTACTTCCCACAGGGCTGAACAACAATGCTGCAGCACTACAGGCGGGAAGCTTTTCTGTAGCTGGCATGCACCAACATCCAGTGAAGTCCAGCACTCCGCGTGTTATCGTTCTTTTATACTGATAAAATATTCTAGCAGACAGATTAAATTCCAGTTAATTTCTACAATCCTGTTTATACTGTTGCAGTCACAGCATTATGACACTGATCTGTCATTGTGTCCAAAGCTATGGTGTGGTCTTTTTAAGGTGGACTTGAGGAAAAAAGGCAAAAATATGTTAAATAAAAAAAATTGGGGTTCCTTCTTGCTGTTAATAGAAGATTAAACGTCTTAATATTCACTCATGACTGTACACTTTTTTTTTGCTCTGAGTGCACAAAAGACTTTGTTACAGTGCACATGGAGGTTGAGTGTGAGTTCTCTGCTCCAAAACTCCCAGTAGACACTTATCTTTAACACAGTGGGTGTCCAGCTTGTGTAGGATACCAAACTCTAGTCAAAGCACGAAGGAAAAGTAACCTATGTCGCAACTTTTACTAAAGCCCCACCAGACTGATGATAACATCATATTGAACAACTGAGCGACTAAAATTCCCCTCAGGATAAACTCCCTCACGGTGACAGTCACACAATTAAGTTGCGCAATCAGAATTAAGTCAAGAAACTGTCACAGGAAATCCTGGTGAAAGGCCTCTGCTAGACATGAAGGGAGCTGACAATGTCTCATCAATCTATTGGTGAAGCAATGGGATCCATTTCTTAAGACAGTGGTGACTCCAGCGTTGATGTGCCTCGCAGCTTTATTGGTACATTCTTTTCTCTGACAGACAGAACCATAGCGTGTGAGACACTTGTAATCTGCAAAAGTGTACACAGTAAAACCTTAAAGAGTCCATTTTCCCATAATATATTATGCTGCCGTTAAATTTCATAGGAAATTTGAATGCAAAAAGGCAACAGACAGATGCAGCTTATACTGATACAGCTGATCAAAAGTTAAATTAGATCACCTCTGCTTTGTGGTTTAGACAAAAGGTCAAATTTTTAGCAAGATGATGGAGTTTGGCCACAGAGTTAATGTGAGTTTCAGACATAGCGACTGGATGATTGTGGAGGACATCATGGTGAAATTCACTCTTAGAAAGAGACATAAAAGGGAAGCAGCTTAGCAGATGGGAGTTGTCTGTGCAGCCATTAAATACACCACAGCTTTTTATTCTTTGTTCCTTTTACTGATCACGTGTCAGCTATGCTGTTAAATACTGCCCCGAGGCTTCCGGTGGTCCTGCTCCATTTGGTATTACATTATGCAGAAAAGATGCTGAAGACTGACGAAACGTTGACAAATGTGTGTTTTGGAAAAAGAAACCCAACTTAATAATAACAGTACATATATATATTTTTTTTTTTACATTAGGTCAAATGTTGAGATTTGTTCATGTTCATTTCATTCTGTTGATGAAAAAAACAAAAACAAAAAAACAAATAAACCAACAAGCAAAAAGTTTGAAAGAAGAAAAACTAAATGCAACATAACATAACTTGCAAAAAACTCGCAAAAAAACTTAAATCCCCATCAAATAACGTGACCTTTTGAAGTTCAGCAGACCTATTCAGGAGGGATGTTCGATACAGGTTTTTTTTTTTTTTTTAACCGACTCTTAATTTCAAATGATACTGATTTATTTGGAGCGAGTTGTACCAAACCGTTGCACGGTGGCCAGGTGGTTAGCACTGTGGCCTCACAGCAGGAAGGTCGCTGACTCGATCCTTGGCTGGGGCGAGGTTTGGTCAGTGGCCTTTCTGTGTGGAGTTTGCATGTTCTCCCCGTGTATGCGTGGGTTCTCTCCGGGTACTCTGGCTTTCTCCCACCATCCAAAGACATGCATGTTAGGTTAATTGGTTACTCTAAATTGCCCCTAGGAATGAGTGGGTTTTGTGTCTGTGTGGCCCTGCGATGGACTGGTGAGCTGTCCAGGGAGTACCCTGCCTTTCGGCCAAAGCCAGCTGGGATAGGCTCCAGCTTCCCCGCAACCCTGAATTGGATGAAGCAATTTAGAAAATGAATAAATGAATGTACCAAACAAGCAAAAATATCTGGAAAACTATACATGGCATCTCTAATATTTTGTCATTTTGAGTTAGAGAACTCTTAGTTGAAGTGATAGGTAGGTTATATAGGTTAGGGTTAGGGTGCATGTGGTGTAAAAGTTATGTCATTAGAAAAGTAAAAACCAGATACAGATCATTTCCAATATCGCATTTTAATGCCCATATCGGCTGATAATATTGATATGCCGATAATATCAGACATTTCTAGCATTCAGTGTAGAAAATTTTTGAATGAACCACAACTCATTGTGAATATATGAAGGTGAACACGGCAGGATCATTTTCACAGTGTGTGTATGCATTCTGATTAGCAGCTGCTGCTTCTTACAAATGCTGTCTCCCAATCGTGGCATATTTACATATGTACTGTGCAGATATAAACTACAAAAAGATTTATTATTACCAATAAGTACAACATAAATCTACTGAACTGGAATGTGGCCTAGAACCCAGGAGCATTTAGGTAAGTTGCTTTTAATAGTAAAAGCTATCAACAATCAAGTTAGATGCCTTCTTACTTTTATTATGTATGAAAAGTATCAGTGTGTGGGTGTGTGTGTTTATAAGCAAACGGTTCACTGACACCAAGCCGTTTTCAGTTTCAGCAACTTCATTTCATGGTTGTTCACTTCTTACATCGTACATATTACATAACTGTACTCATTGAAAAGCTTTCAGGCAAAACTGAAACATGTGCCTATTTAAATAATGATAGTTTCCAAATTGCAGAAGACCTGCTGGTGTCCCATTTGCTGCTGACAGTCGATTGTGTGAAGAAGGCTAAATCAGAGCTTATCAAAAGTGCTCGCTCAGGATGGATGTCAAGCGACAGGTACTGAGAGTTGTCCACTTGCTTTGTTATCACCCAGAACACATGCAAACACCCTCTGTGATTAGCAACAGAGATTTGATGTGATTATGGGCAAATTATAAGCAAATAACTTCCTCTTGTGAAGAGCAAACCTAACAGTTCAATAACTGGTCCTTCAGTGTGGCTTTGGACATTTGGATTTCCAAAAGAATTTGGTCATATGCAGTCCAGACTGCTTCCATGTGTGGAAGTGCATTCCCACCTGTAGTTAAAAAAGATGTCCACTTTTGATCAAGTCATTCATTTCCCCAAATCAATGCCAGGTAGAAAGGGAGTATTCTCTGTCTTGTTTTTAGTTTTTTCAATGACTGATGCAGTGCAAGGACCACCAGAATATCTGCAAGATGGAGTTCTGAGAGTTTTTAACATGGATAAGGGCAAACAGAAGCACCTCAAGTCTGCAGCGTAGACTATTATAGATAAAAACCCGTGCAGGAACCTGAAACCCACATTTAAAGACTTTCTAAGGAAAACCATTACTGAAACTTAACAGTAATCTGCCTGGCACACTCTCTGAGGCGCAACTCGCTCTTATCTTCAGGGCACACTGCCGTCTCTGCCAGTCAGAGTGAGTGGAGGAGACCAGCAAAAAGGGGGGAGGAGAGGAACTTCCTTCCGAATCCATTCATGCTATTCAGGCCACCTGCTGTGCCTGTTAAAAGACTGGGGTGAGACTGGGAAAAGAAAGAGCCATCTACATGCTTGAAGAAAGAAGAGCCCCCCCCCCACACACACACACGCATCCCCCAAAATGTCAAATCTGACTAAATTCTTGTTTTTGCTTAGTTTGTCAGTATAATGAGCATGTTGCATTATGATACTGTTCACTGTAACAAAAGACTGGAAGCTTCCAATCAGCACACTGTAATGATGATGTAGAGTCTCATTCGAGCCATGAGGACACCCGAGGAGTATGTGAGGATCCTCCATGGCCCCAGTTAAATCCAAGACCCCTGAACCCTGGCCACCTGTCAGTACTTTTCACTCCTCTGCCAACAGTCCTCTCCATTCCAGTTGTGTGTGTCTGTGTGTGTGTGTGTGTGTGCGCGTGTGAGAAGGAGACACAACTGTCTGGCCAACTGGGGCTGCACTAACAGAGGGATTACCACTGGGGGGGGGGGGATTACTGTGCCACTGGAGTACAAGTACACCAACCAACAGATCCAGAATATACAAGTATATCCAGGAAACAATAAAGCAATACCTGAGTTTTAGACCTTTAGACGGTCAAAGAGTTTAAATCAGAAAGAGAGAGAGAGAGAGAGAGAGAGAGAGAAAGCATGCATAAACTAATTCAGATGCTTCTTGAATTTCATATGTTGTCCTTTTGGCCACTGTGGAGTGTATTGCGATGGAAGGCCTACTACAGCTGAGGCCTCCAGCAGCTGATTGTAGTGTGATAAAAGAGAAACTGGGTGAGGCACAGAGAAGAATGTAAGAGGTTAAACTCTTAATATAAGGAGCATTCACACAGAAAGCAACAGAAAGGTGTAACGAGTGTGTTATTTTATTTCCAGTCTAACTGTGTATGAAGCTTTGCAGCCTTATTACAGCTTTACCTCACTACTGTGACCTTCCATCGAATAATTTAATTATATAGTCCCAAAGCTCAAGTCCTGCATTGGGGTTAAAAAAAAAAAGAACCCGGCTTCTATTACTGTGTAACACACAGAAGAAACTCCCCCTGATTCCTTTAAAACTTTCGCCAAGTGTCACAACACCACCAGGCCTTGCTCATTCCCACTTCCATGACAAAATGTGACTTTCTGTGGCGCCAGCTTCTTACCTTAAAACCAACCTCAGCAGTGTTTACTTCGGCTACATGCGTCCTGTGATCTTTTCCTGGATCCCCTCCACGTTTTTGTTTCCCGTCGACAATCCAAGTACGTGGGAAGCGCCGACACAAGCAGTCTCTAATGTTGAATCTCAGTCTTCCGTCTGTCCCATACCGATTAACTACTTCACCAGCACAAAGTCCTTCGCCGGGATCCTTTCTGTCCCTTCACAGCGTGGACACGTCGTCTGAGCACCAACACGACTGAAAATGGTGGTGTACCCACGAAACATAACAATGAAATGATCTGAAATCTCCGCCTGCTGATGGGTCAACGTTGCCCCCCGAAAAAAGGCACACAACAATAGCTGGACTAGTACGGTGGAGCCGACGAGGCCAAAGAAGGAATCATGCTACGTTCAATTACTCACATCACACTCGGAATATCCACCTTTCATAGGTCCCAACACATTTGTCTTGTTTACGATGCTCTATTTAACGCCACCCAAAATCTCAAATCTTAATAGTCAACGACAGCATGAAAGTTTGTAAATGAAATCTAATAGTCTTGTAGCATGATGTTATTCTCCACAGGAAACTTTTTGTCTCTTATTTAAATATTCTCACAGATTTGACTTTAAATTCTTATTGAAGTCAGGTAATTATTAAAAATTTAACCAGCATGCATGTAATTTTGAGTTTGCTGCTGTTTGGTAGAACTATAAATGAAAAGATTTAATCAGTAGTTAATTTTTCATATATATATATTTTCCCCAAGTATCTGACAGTGATGCACTGAATGTCTTTTCATTATATTGATCAAATTTCACAGAGCTGAATATGACATAATTAATTACTTCCTTCCAATTCACCAATCGTTCTGAACCCAAAGCTAGTCAAATTACAATATTATGAACTCCTAAGAGCAGAAAAAAAAAAATCGCAGAAAAGGTTGCATTATTTCATTTTAGCCATAAAAACAAGTATATGTCTAAAATTACATTAAATCTCGAATGTTTTTGTGTTTTACATTAGCCTTTTGTCTTTGTTATTTTGATTTCGTTTCATTCAATCTAAGTTAATACCGACATGTTTTCCCATTTCCGACAGCACCTGAAGTATACATCATGTCCTAAAGGGTTTTCCCGTGTGCCCAATATGGCCGACATCCCTGTTTTTTCTTTCTTTTTTTACTGTCTAGAAACTCCATCACCCGCCGACGAAGCACATCAGTAAAGTTGTTCATATCCATCATATAATTTAGAAGGACGCTGAAGAAATAAATGAGCGGAGACGTTGAATTCATGCAATATAACCTTTGAACCCAAACGCTAAGGTGAAGGTGTTTTAGCGCCCTCTAGCGTTTATGGCAGCTAATTGCTAAACGCACGTGTGCGTTTTCAAAACCACCCAGCAGTGACTGTAATTTTTCATTTTTTTATTTCTTTTATTTATTTATTTATTTATTTTTTTTTAGCTCCAAAGTGCTTTAAAATAGAAACATATACTCTCTTTGTCTCTCTCTTTTAAAGCAGTCACTAACCTTTAACAAGCAAAAGTCTATATGTAGTCTACAGTTGTTTAATTTTGCGGGGATTAAACTCAGGAAGACCAATACATGTGTATTTAATTACATCTTGAGCACCTAAAAAAAGAAAGCTATACCGGTGTTTACATCTCTGCAGGTTCAGTATATGTACATTGATACATCACAGTGATAGTAAAGTACTTTTGAAGTGCATGCTACTGCTGACCCCTACTGACTGCGCTGGAGGAGACCTTTACAAAGCAGCTTCAGAACAACATCAAACACATACACGTGTACACACAAATCCAGACAAAAAAAAAAAAAAAAAAAGCCACAATTTCCAGCCATGTTCTATGTTCTGCATTGCTGTTCCTCTATTCTGTGTTTGCTGAACTCAAGGTTTACTCACTGGTTATTTAGAGCGTCTGATGATGTTTTTAGGCTATGGGCTATTCCAGAATAGCAGAATTTTATTCCAAATCCTGTTAATAAGTAAATTGTGAATCAGTGTATGGTTGAACCAAATTTAAAAAGAATGCAGTGACTTTTAGATTATTTTAACCCCATTTCTGATTCTAAGTGATAATGCTGAAACAAACAGCCATAAGATGATGGCACGTTTACTTCTGTGTTACATCTGATCTTCTTCTCTGTGTGTTTGGGAACGGAGGAGAACTGTGAATGGAATCATGAAACATTTCCCTTTCCAGCCCAAGCGTGTCCTACATCGCATTTTGCAATGCATCAAACGTTCCTGTCCTCGGGAATTCCTCCAACAGAGTCATGTCTGACGCCTGATGCCTCCAAGAAATACACAGTTCATCTCTGTCTCTTTAGTTCAGAGGTTTCTCAATATTCTCACAATCCCTTATTCATGTTGCACACCTTAGACACAAAACCCTTCCAATCACCAGCCCGCTGTCTAATAAATAAATGAATCTGACATTCTCATTTGTTAAACTTTAATGGTTAAGGTGATATTTGAGAAAGACTTTTTTTTTATCCAGTCATACTGAATCAAATTCTCTGAATCAATTTCTTTGTAAGATTACAAAATACGTGTTAACAATGAAGACAATACGGAAAAATATTCTATCTCCCTAATTTTTGTACTAACATCTTAATTTATTTCTCTCAAATAGACAGGTTTCACCCTTTAGGTCCCTCAGTGAAACAATAAGATTTGTATAACTCTTATTAAAAGAGTTCACATGTGTATAGGGTAAAAATAACTAAAATAATAATAATTAAAAAAAAGATTCAGCCTATTAACTCAGTATGATAATAAAATGCTACACAATTAGGACTATTTACCAAAGGGGCATATTTGTTATTGATTTTTTTCCCCCCAAAGGAACGATTCCTCAAAAAATTCTAAAGAATGATCATTTATCTGTCTTAGAGACAGTGTTGCACTCGTTCTGTTGTTCTGTATTTGTTCTTTAAAAACATAAACGGGAGCTTTTATGATTCTCTTTCCTCTGAGCACCTTGATGGTGGTGAATCATTCGCTTTCAGACTCAACATGTTTTCTCCTCATGATGGCGCCATGTGCTCAGGTTACTGAGCCGTAACGTTACCTACTATACGAGGCCTAAAATTAGTCGTCAGCTCCTGTTTAGACATATGGGCTTTAAGTTGTGCTCTTCACAGGAATCACGTCCCGTGAAAAGAATTTGTGGATAGCCCCCCTCTGGCTGTGACTGGCTCTGTTCGTCATATTGCGTCAGCCTAAACAAAACGCTGACGTGAATCTCTCTCCTGATTGGCAAACTCTTCAATTGGTCGGTGAGCTATAGGTGTGATTCAGTGCTGTACGTTATTAAAGGAAAAAAAAAAAAAAAGGAAAAAAAAAAAAGCAAATATCCTGATGATGATTATGACCCCCCCCCCCCCCCCCCCCGTAAAAGGTCGATTGAATACGTCAGGTTTGAAGTCTTCATGATTTACATGAAAAGTTTAATAAATCCTCTGCATTCTCTGGAATGTCCGAGACTTCAATGATAAGTTCAATCCATTTAAGTTTAAATGTATAATTAACAAACACATAGCATCAAAGGAAAAAACGCGTGAGGAGCTTTGACTTCTTTCTAAAAATCCAGCAATTTTTGCGAAGGATTAGGCCCCCGCGCATGCGTTTTGTTCATTGACGGGCATGCAACAGTGTTGGTAAGCCTTTTCTCTAGTTTTTCGTTATAAGACATCAAACAGCTCATTTAAACATACACACAGTTTTGGAGCAACGATGAGGGAAATGGCTGAATCGTTTATAAAGCCACGCAGGCTGAATATCTGCCTGAACCCGCATCCTCTGCGTCACCAGCCCCGTGTTCAAATCAGATTACGCGCCTCGTTTGTTCCAACAATGTAACGCCAGTTCGAGACCTTAGTGTCATTATTGCAAGACCATTAAAGTAATCTCATTGTTATCCAACGAGCAGTTATTGGAAATGATTAGATGATGAAAAAAAAAAGTGACTTTAAAGTCTGGAAGTCGACATTTGAGACATTTGATTCAGCACTGGACAGCTCCTGCGGCTCCGCAGAGGCCTTGAACTTGGCCAACGGAAGTCCCCCCCCCCCCCCCCCTCCCAGTCACATGAAACCAGTTGCAGAAGCAGGGATGGTCATTTCCTATCTCAGTCGTAATCATCAAAGCATGATTGAACCAGTTGGCGACGGGATGAAAAAAAAGTGTGGAAAAAAATGGGTACAAGTGGCCATCACAAAGCAAGCTCGTGAATTCACGCGTTCACAGACGTTTCTGGAGAAAGTTTAGAAGTAAACTTCAATCTTGATGAAGTCTTGATCTTGGTGAGTCTGGCGGATGCGTCGATAAGGAAGGAACTGTACTATTATACTCCGGGAGGAAGACTTGATGACGTCTATAGCATCCTTAATGTGACTTAGTGCAGGGAGGAGGGGGAGGGAAGGAGGGGGAAGGGGGGGGGGGGGGGGGCAAGGCTTACGATGCATGGATAAAAATCCAAGGCAGTCACAGCGCAGGACAAAAGTTTGGAGCAACGATATGTAGACGACCATACAGTGCACTTTCCTTTCGAGCTTTTCTTTGCCCCCCGCGACTGGTTGAGTCCTCCTAATTGTGTCTAAAAGTGAGATAGGCTGTACTGAGGGGAACATAAGGAGACGACGGAGGCGCTTCAGCCAGGAAAGAAGTGCCGTGAGAAAGATACCGTCTCTCTCACACACACACCACCACCACCACAGCCGCACCCGGATCACGTCCTACAGCACAGCGCTCTCTCTGTTTCCTGCTATAGGTATGTTCTAAACCTGCGGAATGCCTTAAAACTCGGACATTTTAATGCACAAGACACAGATTAAAGTATCGGACTTCTTCTTTTTTTTTTTTCCTTTCTGAACTGTGAAGAGATCTGTCATTTTTAAATATGACTTTGGCACTGTATGCAAAGGATTCTCAATACCGCACCTAAACTTTTATGAGGCTAAATAGGATGGGGAAATGAAAAAAGAAATGTTTGGATAAAAGTCAATAGATGTGTTTTAATGCTATTTTTCGTTTTTTATTAATTCATTTCTTTTGTTTAGTTATTTGTTTATTAGTTACCAATAATTAAGAAGCGACTACAGCCTGTAAATCTAATAAAACTAATAACCACCGTGTTGCTGTTGCTATTTAGAGACTAACTTGTTTATTGCCAGGTCTGTTTTTCATCCCAACAGCATGGCCAGTTCGAGTAAAGCGACTCTAATCTTGCTCATCTACGGAATCTTAATGCACTACAGTGTCTTCTGCACACCTATTGGACTAAGTTACCCTAAGATTAGGTAAGTTTGTGCTGTATATCTCTTCACTGTGATACTTTCAGCTAAAGACATTATTGCATTTGCTCAACCACTCACATACACACACACATAAATATGTTATTCTTATGTTAAGTATATTTCCATTCATCATAATGTGATTTGAACCCTTCACTTCCAACAAACAACTGCGCGTCACTGCGCACAAACTGCGCGCACAGTTTGGAATGGCCGAAGTGAAACGCGAAGCAGGACGACACACAATCATTTTAAACATATACAATCGCTGGTCTTGCTGGAAAATGGTTATGGAAATTGCACAAAGGTAGCTATCAGTCCGGTGGGATGGTTCACAGAACTCCCCTTATTAAAAATGAGAGTGCAGTGAAAGCAGTGGATAACCCTCGGGATGACGGTGGACTGGCGTCACCAAGGAGAGGCGAGGCAAAACGAATAGGAAAGCTCTATGTGTTTAAGATTTTTTTTTTCCTTCTGCAAAAAGCATATCCGGAATTTGGGCGTGGTTCTTATTGATGAAATAAATAGAAAAAAACCCCATCTATTTTTAACAGTCTTTTAATGCTTTTTTCCCGTGAATCACACTCCTACAGGAAACGTGATCATTTTCACACCCTTTGTTTCGATTCCTAAATAATTAATGAGTCTGGAGTCTGTGTTCAGATCACCAGCAGCAAGTTGAATTTATATTTTCCTCGAAGGAAAAAAAGGATTTCAACGAACAAAACATTAATAAATAAATCTGTGCATATTTTAATACATTTTAAGTTTTTAATAGTCAAATTCAAATGATCCATTTCCTGCTTTATTTTTACAAAAATACCCCCCAGCAAATTTCATTCTTTTTCCGACTTTAACACTGAAGCATTTCACCTCCTACTGATTTTAGAAGCAGATATTTGGCATTCTTTCACTCCTGCATCCCACTTTGTGCAGATCTCAGATTTGTGATGACTGTTCTCTCGCAGACTTGAAAACGACGCATTCGATGAGGATGGGAATTCTCTGCCCGACATGGGGTTTGATGGCGACCAGATTGCTATACGAAGCCCACCATCGTTAAACGACGACGGGTACACTCTATACTACCCACCAGAGAAGAGGTAAATGAGCTGTCAGATCAGGACCAAAAGCCTTGAGCTGGTTAATGAGATTTTCTTATTTTGTGTGTGTGTGTGTGTTGCTGTTTGCGATGATGTTTGCTTGCTTTTGTTTCCCTCCCAGAGTTTCTCATGTTATTTGTCCTGTGCTATTTTCACACCCAGTAGCCTAAAATGTGTTCATGTTGTTCATATTAAGATGTAGTAGAAAAAAGGTGTGCGTAGAAAGCCTAGTCTGCTCAGACTCCGTCAGGCTGCGCTTTATTCGCACCTGTGTGATGCTGGACCTGCGGATGGGTGGGGACATTTTTGGCTACTTTGGATCATTTTGTCTGCGCTTATTTTTCCTTAATTTTCTTTCTTTTTAAATTTTTTTCCCCTTTTAATTCACTGATAATCTATGTGTTTTGGCGTTTTATCATCTCAGATCAGAAAGGCATGCTGAGGAAGAATTAGATAGAGCCTTGAGGGAGATCCTGGGTCAGTTAACAGCGAGACATTATCTGCATTCTCTGATGACTGTTCGTGCAGGGTAAGAGCATTTCTGTTTAGCTGCACTCCTTAAAAATTTTTTTATGTTCCAGCGCTGCACAACTTTATGCTGCTACATCAGTGTCTGTCATTTTATGTGCGTGTTTATTCTGTTGTTTTTTTTTTAAAAATAGACATTTTCATTGCAATTTTGTTTATTAGTTGTTTCTTTTTCGTCATTGTGGCGTGGTTCCGCGTTCATATTTAGGACTGAGGGTCAGAAATCAGACTAAAACACACTGGGATTGATGTGTGAGTCAAGCATCAATTGACGAATATTATGTTTGCCTAAGCACTAATGAAAAATCATGCTTCAGAATATCCACTGAGCTGTAAATGAATAATTTATAACTTTAATGCGCAAATATGTTTCTTTTATTCTGACTAGGTTGTCGCCTTCTTAAAAAAAGAAGCAAAAAAAAAAAAAAAAAAAAAAAAAAAAAAAAAAACGGATTGAAGGCCAATGAACGCCTAATTATTGGTCCTAAGAAACTTTGCATTATGGAGAAAATTATTCAGAGCTGACGTCACGTTAGAAATAGAAGACATTGGTCAAGAAGTCGCAGGTTTGATTAACATTATGCTTCTTTTTCTGACTTGTTTTTTTTCCCAGTGAAGACAACAGCATGGAGGACGAATCAGAGCCCTTATCCAAAAGACATTCAGATGGGATCTTCACTGACAGCTACAGTCGCTATAGAAAGCAGATGGCCGTGCAGAAATACCTGGCAGCGGTTCTGGGTAGAAGGTACAGACAGAGAGTTAGGAACAAGGGACGCCGACTTGCCTATTTGTAGCGTTGTTAAAGCGCCCAAACTGCCCTCCTGTGTAAATACATCCAGTCGTTAAATCAAAGTCATTCAGATATACCTGACCAACCAGTGGATTGCGCCTGTGTTCTTTCAACATGTATTTATGTATGAAGTAAAGCCATTAAAATGAATATTTTAATAATAATATCGTTTTTTTTTTCTTTTTGTACAAAAGCACTTGATACCGCACAGTTATACTTTGTGGACCAACATTTTATTTTCATGTTGAAATGTTGAAAAAGAAAAACAAAATGGGAAAAAAAGATGAAATCAGTTAAAAAAAAAAAAAAAAAAAAAAGATAGATGTGCACCTTCGACATTATGCGCTTGAAATCTTTTAAGGTCATCTACATATGCAGAAAATAAATAGATTTTAAAAGACAATCAAAGTATTGAATGTTATACTTATTTTTGTAACCGGCCTTCTATTTTTTTAGTGTTTGTTTTCCAAACAGGCCCAAAGAAGCAGTGAGCATGCATCCGGCTTATCCTGAATGATACATGTGGCCCTTTCCCCACCCCTCTCCAAAGCCACCTTTAATGGGAGCTCTGTGGGTTTGAATTGCTTGCTGCCCTTCAGGGAGGAAAGTTAGATTTTTTTTTTTTGTTTGTTTGTTTTGGATAGCCTCCCATTTGATGAATATAATAACGTACACATGGTTATCTGGTGGTAAAATATAACATTTCATTCACACTGAAATTCAATTGCACCCTTTGTCAAGGAGATTTTTTGCCTTTTAGTAAAGTTGTTAACAGTAAGTGGAAAACACTGCTTGCTTAGTTGCCTCAAAGTCATCTGCAGTGAGAGTTAAATCGTGCTCAGCAGGACTGTACAAAGATTGTCCCATGTGTGTGTTTATGTTGTACAGGATAGAAATGACACAGTGCCCATATTTATCTCAGTGTTGTCAGTCAACAGAACTTTTTTGAAAGAATATGCTTCAGCTGTTGGCTGTATTTGGGTGGCACTTCAAACCTTTAGAGTAGACAAGTACAAAGCAGGGAATGAAGCAGAAAGGTAGCATCAGAGTAACAGTTGGGGCTATTTAACTTATATATGGTGCATGTGAAAACGGACACCTTGCTCATTTTTGCTTAGAAACTGCATGCCATTGTGCTTTTTTTTGCTATGTGTGAGGTGGGCTGTGCCAAACCTATTTCAGCACCACTCCCCCTCACCGGCTTTGTGACAGAAATGTGAACAAGGAGGGCTAGAGGTGGTAGAAACTGGTACTGCACTGACTTGTTGAATTTTTTACCTCTCTTGCTGCTGTCATTGTGGAAATTTTTGGACAAGACACTGGACCCCCTATTTGCTGACTGCTTTTCGTCCTGGTACCAGTTGTTTAGATCATTTTCCGTCTCAATGGCCATGCTTAGTTGTTAATTTGATCGTGCTGTGATTCACCTGTTAAAGACAAAGCTGATTTGTGTTGGATGTCTTGCTGGTTTATGTGCAGTGAGGATGTGCTATGGAGGATGAGGAGAGTGTTAGGTGAGTTGCGGAAACATATGCATGAGGGAGAGGAGAAAGCACGAGAGGTAGAGCGTGAAAGAAAAGGGAAGAAAAGCAGGCTGTTGCATAAGAGAACAGGTTACAGCACCCACGAGCTGGAGAAGAAGTGTTGCCTGTCGAGATGGAGACAAAAAAAGAGGTGAAAAGATGTCAGCGTAGCCTCAGCTGCCACATTGAAATCAGGGTCAATGAGTCTGATAGGAAGAATATCAGATGTTGAATTCCCCTCACTGAGGTTTAAGCAGGAGGATGTGAGAGAAGCTGGATGAGGCCACTCTTAGACCAGGACAGAGGTGAATGAAATTCGGCACTCAAGCAGAGGGACTTTCCCTCTGACTTTTTATTAGAGTGATATCCGATGTATTTATTCAATATTATGCAAATGCAGCTTTATGCACCCCCTGCAATACAATCAGCAGCCTGTGTTCTTCCTTCAAAACTATCAATATGCTCCTTCTTCAATTTGGCTTTTTTCCCACAGGCTTTGTGTGAATGGGTGGAAGAACCTGCTTGCATCTTATGTGAATGTGCTTAATGTGTGTGTGTGTGTGTTTGTGTGTGGATGAGTGGAAGTGGAAACAGCTTTCGGCTTTGGTGCCTTGCTTTGACGTGACAAATAAAAATAAAAATAAATAAAGATTAAAAAAAAAAGAAAAGAAAAAAATCGCCACAAGTGACAGATGGCAATTTTGGTGGCCCTACAATGCTGCAGTCCATTAGCTTACATTGAAACTTCCTTTTACTCTGTTTGATCGCTCGGCTTAGTCTGCCCCAAGAGTAGTAGAATTAGGCTTTCTTTTAAAGCATGGCCAGTAATTTAATGGTTTAAAAAAAAAAAAAAAATCGTAGACGAGAGTAGAATGTATATGTTGGTGGAGCAGGCAATATGTGTGTATGCATGAGTCTGGGGTGTTCAGTGTCTGTGAGAGTTGTGAACAATGACCAGTGTTTGTTATTGTTGATTATGAAGTGTTGTTGATTTTTTCATATTGGTCAGTAATTTATTAATGAAAAAAAAAAATAGCACCATATATATTATTTCTATCTCTGTGCATCACTAGCTAGATTAAAAGGGTTTCAGAGCATAACAGAGATTTTGTTCAGATCATAGAAAATGCCTGTTGTTGATAGTTCTGAAAGCGCCAAACGCCTTACTTTAATGTGTATTCTCTTATCTATCTGAAAAACAATGTGTTTTAAAAGTGAACCTTAGTACAAGTGGCATCGTTATACACACAGGAGTCCTCATATGGGGTTTTACGTTTCTCAATGTCATGAAAGTGTTGTAAGATTTGTATGAATAAATTTTTGTAAACAACAAAATTTTCTAATCAATGTCTAATCTTTGATATCCATCACGTTAAGAGGATCTATGGAGCAGAGAAAGTGCAGCAAAACACATGCACACACTGAATAGACCTATTATGTTTCTGACTTAGTGCCAAGATAAAGTTAGGCTTCCATGATCATCACTGATATTTTTTTTTATTTAGCACAGTTTCCTTATAACAAATAAATGTCTAGTCATATTGCATAGCAGTACCACCTCTAGTGGTTTATGTCTGCCTGATGTCCTCTTGAGAAAAATGTCTATTTCTGTAATCAGATACACATGAAACAGTAGAAAGGAAAAATAGACAGGGTACATTAGATGATCTGAGCATAAGGAGGCATTTACATTCAATCACAATAAAAAAAAAAAAAAAATAAAAAGGGCAACTAATAATAATAAAAAAATGACCCTGGAGTTCACATGCAAGAACTAGCAAACATCTTGAAGCAGCTCACGGAGACAAACTGCAGCTGGACAGAGCAGTGAGCTTAGATAGATCTTCCCTTCAGCTGGAGCAGACGCGTCTTTCTCCTCACTCCATTCTCGGCCTTGCAAGCGCAGCTGTGTCCCAGTGGAGAGGAGGATGGGTGTGGCAAAGAACCGTGTGTGATCTGATCCTCATCAGCCAGTGTGTGCGTTTGTGTGTGTTAGCGCACACGCATCAGAGCTCGACTAACCCAATCAGAGAAATGTTGCATGGCAACGGTCCACAAAGGGGACACGGTTGTGTGTACGCATGTGTCAAGTGTGTTTGTATGAGCAGAAAGGGAGCGATGTGGTATGTGAAGGTGTTTGTGAGCGTTTTTGGTTATTTCTGTGCTCCATACGCGCAGACCTTTGGCTGGCTCTGCATTGGAATGGGATTCTGCAGTCCACCTTGCATTTGTGAGTGAACACTGCCTGCAGAAATGAAGAAACAAATGCACACTGCACGTCTCTCATATCCACTGTAATAACAACAGTTACCAGCACAGGGGAGCTCAGGTGTTAAATAAGATTAATAAAATTCAACAAATCAAATTAGCCATGAAAAACTGCCACACACAGACACATGCACAAGCTTGGACATATATCTTTGTTTCTTCCCTGAGGATCCTGATTCAGCTGCCCTGCTGCTATGAAAAGGCTGACAGATTGTCAATTGTCAGAGTAGGAGCTACCTGTGTGAAATGCACATTGTCTCCATCCCTTATAAAGCCCCCCCACACTGCTAACTTTTCAGCTGCCATAAAGAAAACCAACCTAAGTTCTTCTGAAAAGCAGCAATGCACAAAACATGACCAGTACAAACGAGTCTGGTGAAATCTATATAAAAATAACGAAAACAGGCGAATGTATTCACTAATAAATTCAATTAGATATGCATGCTCTCATATGCCCACAAGTGGATATTGAGACAAATGCTTCAATTTGTTTGCACAGAAGTGGACTGCACATGAGGGGCCACCCTCAACCAATTTGTACATAATGTACGTTAATGCCTGAATCAATAAAAGTTGACTCCTCCCTCCTCTTAGTGCTGCATCACCTCTCCTCCGTGCCGTGCATCAGTTCCCATCTCCAGTTTAATGATTGATCTCAATTTTCCACGAGACTTGCTTCTTATTTGTTGTGTGAGGATGAGAAGAACGCCTGAATTTCAAGCTTGCACAATATATAGCTCACATTTTTACACAGCTGGTAATAATCTCGCCTCTGCCTCTGGACATGTCTTAATCATGTGTAAAGTGCCAGAGGGGGAAGGGAAGGTTGTGTTCAGGGCTTTTCCAGGGAGGATTCCCACATCCACCCTCACTGCCATAGCCACACCCATCTTCCTTTGTCACTGTGTGCTTAATGAGCATGTGAAGCCAGAAGTGTACAAGCAGAAGTAATGTGGATCCATAGCTGGTGATTTACAATTTCTGTCCTCCTTTTATAACATGAATGTGTTTATTAACCAACTGTAAACCCCCCCCCACCCCTCATCCTTTTTCTACCCAAACCTCCTTCATATGTCAGGGTTAAGACTACAAAACTCATAAGAGAGGCCCAAACAGCGATGATCCAGTCATTCTCCCACCATACCCCACCCCCTCATGTTTCACTTCATGAATTATGCAGCAGTCTGTGATTTTTTATTTATTTAATTTACTTTTCAAGGGGATGGGGCCAATCTGGTCACGCCTGCATTGAAACTTGATTGTTGCTACCAGTGAGACCCCAATCTCCGACTCTTCTAAATCCCATCTCTGTCACATCTACCATAGAGCGGGAGGCACTCTGCGGCAAACAGCCCCTCTGGGAGCAGCATTAGACAGAGAGAGAGAGACAGAAGAGACTGGGAGGAGGAAAATAGGAGATGTGGGCGAATGTTTGAAGACATGGACCACTGATCAAGAGATGCTTCTGGCTTAGAGGGAAACACTTTACCTGTGCTGCTTGAGTAATCATGGGTGACCAGAACTATCCATCATTTATTATGAGGCCATTTGGCCAGGACAGAAAATGCCTAAACAAAATTTTCTCAGCCACAGCACCCTGTGTTTGTTATTCCAACCCATACAAATCAGAATGATAACCTATCTGTTTTTTCTTTTATTTTCTGAGCCAGATGCTCAAACACAAGGCAAGAGAAATTCTTAGATCATCAAATACTGTGATTTTGTCACAACCAAAATTTCCTCCCATGAAACCGTTCTTGTTAGTTGAAGTGGTGATTCTAAATTGGCCCCCCTGCAATGTGAAACACGATAAAGCAGAAAATGAATGAAATAATAACTAATGAGCCGAGTGTGCTAAGGCTGACCCAAACACTTCAACTGTTTCTATAATGATCAAAGTTCAAATTAGTATCATTATTAGTATTATGCTGAAATCTTTTAGTTTACTTGCTTATTTTCGGGACACTAATAAGTTTTACTTTAGCTTACACAAGGAGTTTCGCCTTCGGGTATTAACATTTTATAGCGGTACATGCAGTGGGATGGTAAAGCAGGCCTGTATGTTCTACGTATAATTTCAAGATGTAAACAAAGTGAACTGTGCAGTGACAGTCTGAGGTTTTAAATAAATAACTTTAAATAACTTTAAAATGAAGTACCACGGCCCCTCACCATAAAAAATTGGAACACAAGTAATGATAAACCAACAATAAGACCTACTGATTGCCTGAAACTAAGTTACTAGCAGATTAGCAGCTGTAATATTAATAAGCTACAATTTTATGAACTTTAATGAACTTTTGAGAGAAAAGAGGATGTAATTATATGAAGACTTACAAATCAGGGGAAAATATAGCCGTGAAAACTTTGTATAAGCTGCTTTAGGTATAATAACAAATCAGTGTCATTATCATTTAATAAGGCTGCTCTGCAAAAAGCATTAAAAGTTGTCAATATGAAGCAATTATCCATTTGGATCATTGACTCTTGCCATTTGGTGCTCCCAAGTGCAACAATCGGCCTCACATTTGATCCGTACGATCTCCAACACCTTAAACACTAGAATCTCATGCTGTTTTATCTTCAACGATGCTCCGCCCTCAGTAACTTGCCTGCTGCTTGGTGCTGAACAGGTCATGTAAATTGGTGTTTTACAGCCTTTCCATTAAAAAACGTCTGCCTGTTGAATGTTGGATGGATGTCACAGTGAATAAAAGCAACAGAATAAGCTGAAAGATCCTAAAATGCAAGCACTCATGAGACACTCAAGGAACTACAGCGATTATCTGTTTTGGTGCAGTAGTTTCCCCATTTCTCTGACTCCCAGAACTGTAATTAATTTTTGATTGTAAAACATTGCTTAGATCATGTCATGCATAAAAGCAAGAAAATACAAACACATTTCCTGTCAAACAAACATCAGTAATCATAAATGTGGGTTAGCCTAATGGGACAATAAAAGGGCTTGAGCATCATGAAAAATAAGCTGAATTCTCTGATTGGAAGCAAAACTTTGAACTTGAGAATCAAGTACAATTTGCAAAAAGAACCCTTGGTTTGATAGGATCATGTTAGGATGATGATGTAAGTCCATTGTTATTAAGTAACGCACCTTAATTTGTCTGCACATATTTTTATGTGGCTTATATTTTTTACCAGGCTTGTCTTCAGAACTCCCATTCCCTTCAGTCAGCTGTACTTAATGGGAAAATATCCTTGGAGTTGCAGGCCGGGTGTTGTCTAACATCAAACAAATGTCTTTAAATCTATCTTTTCCCAGTGTGTTTCTCCTGTTGGTTCCCACATGCTTCTAAACATTTCTGTGGATGAGAGAGGTGGGGGGGTAGGTCCCACAGCAGGAGGTAAGCTAGCTTTTGAACTTAAAGGGAGGTTTAGTACGAAGGGGTTTTCTTTAAAAATCTCAGAAAGTCATCTTTGAATGTTGAAGATATCTTTTTAAAAAAAAATTTATTTTGTTATTTATGTTGTCATTATGCACTTCAGCATCTGAATGTCCAGCCTGCTGACATCCAGAGTTCAGAGTGAGGTGAACAACTTGACACATTACAGCTTTACAACCTGTTTTCATTCTTCTTGTATCTTGTTCCCTCACAAAGCTCATCTTGCTTAGGGGCAAGGTTGTGCAAACTGAATTATATATATATATATATATATATATATATATATATATATATATATATATGTATATCTATCTATCTATATATATATATATATCTATATATGTCATTGCTAGAGCCGCTGGATGTAAAACTCAGTGTGAGATTTGTGAGAAGAAACATGTTCATGCTCTTTTAATTCCCATCCGCATGCCTCTCACCTACTTCCAAATGAAGGGAAAAGACAGCCTATTATGCCCTCCCCCTGCTGATATCCACTGTTGGAGTCCTTTCCACTTCCTTTACCCTCACGTCTCTAAAGTTGTGACAGAGTTCCTGAATGAGATGAATGGTAATGAATGGAAAAGCAGTGGAGGGCAGAAAACGATGCCTGTCAGGTTCAGGCTTCATGGGTTGTACTCAAGTGAGCCAAACTTACACACTGACACACAGCTTGTGGTGATGTTATCTTTCCTCACTCATTTTATTGAACGCAACATGAGTGTGCGTCTGCATATGTCTGTCAGGCTCTGCATATGTGTTGGGAAATGGTTTATTATCTGAACATACCTTTGGCAAAGACAGGAGGATTAAGTGGTACTGCTTCTCGGGGTGCAACTCCCGCATAACAAGCTCTATATGCTGTATGGAAAGCAATGGAAGAAAAAGTAGGTTGGAAACGCCTTCTTTAAGGTTTGAAGCCCAAAAAATTGCATCAACGCATGGGTGATATATAAAGATCTATTATTCATTTTTGGAACAGCTTCTTGTTTCAATAGCCGCTTTAAAAAAAAAAAAAAAAAAGCATTTTCCTCCATCTCCATTTTTACAAACCTCTCAAACTTGCATGCAGAAATCCTAGAGACAGATGCATAGATGCATCCTTACATGCAGACCAAAAAGGTAAGTGTTCACTTTAAGATGCTCATGCACAAAGCAGGTATAGGCTTTTCCTGTCTTTCACACATCTCCAGAATAAAAGGAAGTGCCTGTCAGTGAACAAAACAGATCTTTGTGAATTGTCTGAGGCAGCTGTATAAAAAATCAAAAAGGGAAGCTGGGTGATAAGGAGACATGCGAGTGGGAAACACAGGGAGGTGAGGCAACCAACCAGACTCTTCATTCACACCTGTGAGCGACATCCTGTGTTCCCTGGGGTATGGCAGCTGAATTGCACCATCCAGGGTTTTTCTCAGTCTCCCCTTCCATTGGAGGACTCCCTTCTAACCCAACTCCTCCCATCAGGGATTCTTTGTTATAACGATTGACACATTGCTGAAACACCCTACAAAATCAGTACTCCATGACATTAACATTTTGTATATTGCTTTTCTCTATAATTAGCCAATGTAGAACAAAATTAATGGAACCTTTATGCCCTTAACCTAATCATAATACTTGCAATAGCTGGTTAAATGGACATTTGAACTGTGCATTTCTTTCAGATGAAGAGGCTGCATCCACACAGCGACTGAACTGATATAGATTCAAAAAGGCATTTAGTGCAGATGGGATCATTTCCAGCTGTTATTTGTCTCAGTTCCCATTTGATTAAGGCTACCATGAGACTCATTATTAGTTCACTGTTCTTGACTTAACAAGTTCATTTAAACTAACAAAAATTATTATAGCATCCCTTTTTCTCACATCAGTGTCTGCTTAGTCTTCATTTAACTCTACTCATCGACTACAGGAGACGTAACACCTTGGATTTAATAGGTTATCAGATATAAATGTTTACAATAGTGCCTTTCCCCTAAACGTGTTGATGTCTTTTAAGCCTCTTTGAAATAATCAGTCATTTGATGACTTTGTAAGAAACTGAGGCCACACAACTTGCTGGTTTTAAGGAAAAGCATGAATCACAGGTTCAAATATAAATATTTGTATTCATCACAAATTGAGCATTTCAAGAAATCCTTAACATGAATCAATAATTAAACACAATCTTTTATTAATATTTCTTTCAAAATAATCAGCTCTGTTGTTGCCAGTTACAATCTCAACATCTTAATGCATTCATCTCTGGGGACTTTAGTCCTAAATGTGAGATCGGAAACTTTGGATGCATGCCTGCTTAAATTTGGCAAGGACACTGAAATGAAAAATGAGCCCTTTGTTAAACTTGGTTGCATTTACGTTGATCCTGGTTATATGGTGATTAAAATATATTGTACTTGTTTAAAATTGATTCAAATTTAGACTTCTGGTTTTATTTGTCTCAGTCAATAATTTATACGGCAACAATATAATATCCATTTGGAGGTTCATTAACAATAACTGAATTCAAGTAAGAAAATTCAGATTAGGACTTTGTTCTGTTCTGCTTTTATGTGTTTTTCAAACTGTACCTCATTAGAAAAATAAGATTTACAATATGCTGTAGGCAGGGTAAGATGATCTATTTAGGTTGTGATATTTTCTAACCTAATCAAACAGCTCTTAATAAACTTATCCAGGTGGATTACTTTGTTCTCCAAACAGAGAAGCAGCCAGTGGAAACAAATTCTGAAAGACTGGGTGTAACTCTTTATGCAGGTTTTGCTTTGCTTCCATGCAAGTCAACACTGCATCCAAGAACATAAAAAGTTTTATGGGCACTTAATAAACTGTTAGCTGTGAGGTTTAGTAGAAAATCCTTGTCAAGACTAAGCATATTAACTGATTAAATAAGTAAATAAATCAGATTCTTGTCACGTCTCTGCAGGACACTACTGCAGCTGTAGCACAGTCGCTGAAGACATACAAAAACAAAATTAATATGCACATTTAAGATGTCTTATTACAAAAATCTCCACCTGAAATGCTACACAAATTCTTCAGTGTCACACGTGACCGCTGAAACACTGAGTTAATTTCTGCCACTTTATTTGTGTTCTCAGTAGAACATCTCATCCTTGTTTGTTTTGAGGTTTGGCAGCTACTGCCAGCCCAGTGACATCATCATGCTGGCACAGTTATTACTGAGAAATTCAGTGAAACAACATGGCAGTGACAACTAAGTGCTAAAGATGTCTCCAAATACAAACAAACACACTGCCCATAATTACTCTGAGCTTAGTTTAATGACTGGTATTAAAGAATGGAAAGGCAACTGCTGAATACAAAGAACAGGGTTTTTTTTCACATAGTTTTTAAGATATATATTTTTTAAAAGAGACAATGATTACATCCTGAATAGTTCTGCATACATCTACCTGTGAATAACACCAGACATGTGGATGCTGCATACAGTCAGCTTTGCATGGACAAGTGACATAGCAGCGATCAAACGGGGCTTTAAAATAAGTTTTGAATGTAACAAAAGCACATGTTTGACAAATAAATTCATCATTATCATTCAAGGGTAGAATTTCCGATAAAAACTATGCAAATCAGGCCTGGTGAAAATGAGAATCGGTGCTGTGTTAAACAAAGCAATTCAACAATTAGTGAAGGTTTTGCAAGCTACTCACTCTCCATATTACTTGTCTAGTTTCATAAACAGAAAGAAAAAGAAAGAAAAGCAGCAGAGTCGACTGATTCTAACAAGCTGCAAAACACTGAATCTATTTTATGTGATAAACTGCACAACTTTGTCCATGCTAAAAATAGTATCTAACAGAATTCAGTCATTAACACATTTTTCCCCCTCTTATACCACTTGTCACACATCCCATGCAAGTGTAAAACTGACAACTGACAACACCTAAAACATACAAGATAAAAAGATCAAGGAGAAGATTTGCAGCCATGTCATCTGAGAAGAGGAAAGGTGTAGGCAACATGACAAAAAATGTGCTAAAACCATTTCAAGATTTTCCTAATGACACAATTCGGTTTCTAATTTGAAGGCTTTCTCACTGTAGGCTGCTGTGACTGCAAAACACATTGCTTTACAGATGGGCTGTTCAGATGGTTCAGATACTGAAAATAAGCTAAATTGATTGTAACTCGAGCAGGTGATAGATGTGGCCAGAGGTTCCTTAATTAATAGGCTTTACTCTAAAGGAATTGACAGGCAACATCTGTACAGCATCATCTATTAACATGACTTCACAAAGTGAATATGTCACATAAGTTTGCTTAGTTTCTTGGTGAAAACATAGGAAATTGTATAAAAATCTAATATCTTAAAGCTTTATTATCAACTCAGATTAGGTGACATTGTAGCCATGACTACACCATGAGTTCAGATTGTCTGCTAAAGATTACAATTTGTATTTACTTTCAGAAATAATTAGAAATCTGCATAACTTTATGTACCCTGACTATTAATCTTTTGTAATAGAAAACAAAGGAAAGAAACATCTTCATTGTTACAATAGAACAAGATTCTTTACCTTAGTCGAGTCTGACCTTGTCCTTACAAGTTAATGATACACCCGAGGACGTGCACTAATGACCTCATATCTGTGATCAACCTTTTTCTGCTCAAACCCCTACAAAAAACAAAACAAACAAACAAAGAAAAAAACAGCTGTGCTGAGAGAGAGGGGGGTGATCCACCATGAACCCCAGGTTATTTCCCTGATCAGCGGCTGCTTGCACAGTAACTGGACACGTACTGAGAAACAGCTGTCACTCAGTCGAGCTTCAGAGGTGTCCATCACAAAGCCTCGTGCATCCAGAATTCTCACCATCTGCTGCTGTTTTGCAGGACGTGTGATGCAGGCAGGCCCATAACACTTCTAGTGTTTGGTGTGGGAGGCATCATCACTGACTGACAGCAGCTTGTGAGCATGTTCAGAGCCATATGGGGAAATACTGACTGTCACATATTGGCAAAAGGCAAAACCATTAGTGATGAGTTAAGTGTAAAAATCAGCACTCTGCCAGACAGATGCCTTCTATCTGTTCATTTAAGACATTAATGTGCAGTTCTGAGCCATCACTGCAGAAGCAAATTATCTCTTTCAGTTCTTAACTGAAACAGCAGATGTATCGCTTTCTTTTCATCAAGATATAGTATAACAAAACTCATTTTTATGATGACAGGAATAATAAACCTCACCACATGGCTTGACTGCAACATGAAGGACAATTCTGCAAATCCTCACATTAAGTGAATCAGAATGACTTTGAGTTGGTACTTGTTCATTTACAGGCTTATATTCTTATTTTTGGACACAAAAGTAAAACATTCCCAAAGTACATCATTTCACATTGTGCTACCACATTCTGACACTTTCAACATGTCAACATGGTATTGATGGAGAAAGCAAATAAATGAGCTTCTGTCTCCCATTTATTCTCCTTGTGCTCTGGTTGGCTGTGGAGTTTCTGATGTTACTTCAACAAATGTCAACTGAAAACAAAGGTTGCTTGGTGTAAACAGGATATGAGTGTATGGGGAGATGCTAGTTAATGATTTGTCATTGCAACCATAGCAACACAGAAAAGATAAAAGACAAGCATAAGCACATGAACCAAAACTTTGCATTGACTGGCAGAGCGTTTGACATGAGAAGACATGGAGATTGTGATTGTCTTCTTGGCATTATGAACAAACATGATTCAGTTTTCAGCCAAAAACAAGGTGTTTCATACAGGACAAGAATAGGATGTTCTGTGTGGAGAAACTCTGGTGAGGTCTGTGGACTGTGGCCTGTCCACAAATTAAACTATAAAACATCCTGAATGAAACTGAGAAAAACTCATAAATGAAAATCTATCATCAAGGACATAAGCCAAAAATGTTACCACACTTCCTAATATACTCGCACAGCATGACTCATTGCACATGCTTATTAATGTTTCTGTCCCTGACCCAGTTTAGCCCCAAGATTTATCATGTGGGTGACATCACATGCATAGAAATAGCTTATAATTACAGCTTTTAAATATAAAATCCTGATGGTGAAGATTTCTGAAAATGTCAAAATTAACTTTGAGCGATACAAAATATTAAGATTTAAAGGTTTTTCTTTCCAAAAAGTGTGCACTTGCAACCCTGTTGAAGTTAAAGTAACGGCTCAGCTGTGAATGAAGTATTGGAAACATCCAAAACACACCAGACAAAAAAAAAAAGACAAAAACAAAACAAAGAACCTATGCATTCCAGGAAATTCCTGTTTAAAATCAAACAAAGGTTACTGACTTGATCATTGTGTTTGAGATAAATAGGAGCCAAATAAGTATAAGTAGAGAATAAGACATTGAACATGAAGAGAAACTTGTGTGATACAAACAAACATACATAAAACAAGATGTCAGAGAGTTGTATGAAAAAGGAGACAGTTGTGTGAAGGACATATCCTCTGTAGCTTCGGCGGCATGAATGCAACTACCTGCCATTGCTGTTACAGTCTGCAGGGTTTGCTCATGCAGATTAAGATGGGACAAAGCCGCATATGAGTTGTAAACATACTGTATGAAAGAAAACAAAACAAACAACTTTTGAATTTCTGGAATTTTTCACTTTGAGACTCAGAGTGTGTTTACATCATCTTCTGCTAGACTCGGTCCGATTGGGGACTTGTCTCAGTTGTGGGGGGGTGTATGCATGTGGACCGAGCTTGCTTTAATGCTGCACTTTGGTCAAATGAGCCAAACCATTAGAATAATATATACCCATTCTCACCAAAGGTGGCACTGTACAAGTATTTAGCAAAAGAGAGAGAAAGACCTGCGTGAAGAAGAAAGCTCTGTTGCCTCCACTTGCTAGCTAAACATGGAGTAGGAAACTATCACTGTTCAGGGTTTTTATTTTGTCCTATGCAAGTATACCGCAGAGATACACTGCAACAATGGATGCAGTATGAACACGGATGAAGCAGAGGACCCTTACCGCCATTGCTACCCACAGTGCAACACTATGCCAAATGCAGGAAATCACTTGTTTTTGTAATACGCTTCCTGCCTTTGGTCCGCTTGAAAGAGACCTGCATTTGTAGGCAGACTGACTCCGCTTCTTTGATCTGAGTCAGAATTTGTTTGCCGTATTCATTTTTCCCCAAACAAAGCAGACTTTCCAAGCAAATGGACTAGGATCCGGATAAAAAAGGCTGATGTGAATGTGCTCAGTTTAAAAGTAGCATTTTTGGGTTTCTACAAAAAAGGTGGTTCCAAATGGACAAAATGTCCAAATGATAAAAAAATTAAACAATAACTTTATAACAAATACATCCTAATTAATCTCTGTATGATCACTGTCTTAGACTTTAGCTAAAAATGGTGCTTTGTTTCAGTTTGCAGCTGTGTCTTCTATCAAACTGTTGACTATTGATAGGTTTTTTTTTTTTATTTGTGGTTATGTTAACTCGATCATTTAGGTCTTTCACCTCAATGCTACCACAAGCTCTGACTTGAAACATTCAAAGATGACATTTTCTGATTGACTGAGCCTCAAGTCATTATGAGCTGACTCTGCAGACATTACATTAATTTCCATCATAAAGTTTGTAAGTCTGCTGCCTTTTAAGTCGGAGCGCGCTCAGAGCAAAACAGGGAAAACAAAATGCAGCACTCAGAAAAATGCCTTTGGTTTAAAACAGGGGGCCGAGTGCGAGTGTATCGATCTTTGGTTGCAACAACTTCCTCTGTCAGCAAAATGCTATTTCTGGAAGCACCATGTCTCAGGAAGCCAACAAGACCTGATTAGAGCTGAATGACATTATATTACCTTGTCTTTCCTGCAGTCCCAGTGATCTATTTCTATTAAAGCACGGCAAACTCTATTGCCATCTAAGTTAAATTTAGGTTACAGAGAGACACAGCAGGAGGCAAAACTCCTTGTTGTTCTGTTGCGGAGGCTGCTCTGTATCCCTGTTAATTGCCTTGTCCCTTGAGTAAATCCAGCTGCAAGCAGTCTCATCAACCCAAGTGACACATTAGCAAGCTAGCATGAATGAAACCTGAAGGTAATGAGCAATATTTTTCTTTTCGCATGTCAGCAGACGATCAGGAGCAGTTTGGTAAAGCAGAAACTGTAACTCCACACTGACACAATCTGGGCTCCTTTCAAAAACAAGAAAAACAAAACTGTATGAGTGTCAAATGTTTCCTTCCGGAGCTTAAGGTGCAGTGATTTCTACTATGAAGCGAGATCGTAAACTCTTGGGTGCTTGTGAGCAGTGAGAGTGACAGGTAAATCTCCCAAGAGGAGGGGGCTGTTGTTTTCACATTAACACAACTCCTGGCTTTGTTCAGAACTTGGTGATGAGATAATCTGGACAGCTGAACAAATAAGTCCTGCTTTACTGCTTTAACAAAGATTCTATTAACTCAACTGTAAGCACGTCTTCGAAGGACAGCCGCTGAAGGGAACAATTTTTACTCGGCCAAGAAAAAAAATCCCTCCCTGGAGAAAAGTCGTGAACAATCAATGAATTGTGATTAAATCTACAATAGCGCCGCTGCAGATGAGACGCTCGTCTGTAGGTGACGTGACGTGATTCATGACAATCCTGAGAGTCATTCATTCCCCATCAGGCATTCGTCTCTCCTGAACCTCTGGGTCAGCCCTGTAATAAATATAGATGTTGGCACACAGATTCTACCAGTCACAGGAGCAGACAATTCATGTTGTGGGTGGACCAGATCTGGCCCCGTGCCTGCACCTGACACCCTCCAATTATATGTGACAGATGCTTGGCACGTGCACATGCACATTAATTCTCTGCAGCACGGAATGAAATCTCCATATCTGACACTGGGTTTCCCCCCCACCACAACCCCCCCCCCCCCTGCATTATTTCTACCTTTTGTTCTCCGCGTGTGTGTGTGACCAGATGTGGCCCTACTACAATTTTAATAAGGACGTTGAGATGTTATTGTGGTCTGCCTGTGGTGTGTGATAGACTTTAAGATTCTTTGAGTGTGAAAGTTATCTGCATAGTATGCATGTATGAAACCTAGCAAGAGTATGAATGTGTTACTGGTGTGGGTTACACATACAACCACTGATCCTATGGATGAGTTTCTCCAAATCACCTTATTAGCAAGCTCCATGTGTCAGTGGTTAATCCCTCGGTCTCTCAGGGGATGCCCCCTTTCTCCCTCCCTCCTTGTCCTCCTCCGCCTCCTGTCACCCCCTCATCACCACCTCCACAGATGGGTCCTTTTATTTCCCCACAGAATACTAATAATGCCCATTGAAGGATTCCGAAGAGCTGGTTTCTCCCCTTAATACCAGCAGCAGGGCTGAATGGTATAATGATGCAAGTGGTGGCTGAGGGAGGGAAAAGGGAGGATCTCTCCAACAAACAATCAACAGCTAATGCAAACAAAGATTTTCCTCATTGATGTTTAAGTGGTTGCGTTTAGAAATCATTAAGTTTCTTAATGTCCTCCATGTAACAAGGAAATTATATCTACAGATAATTAGAGAAAGTCAGCACACACATATATGTACACTGCAAACATATACATTTATACCTAGTTTATACACTTACAACCTAATATCAACATTTAAGTCCCCAGTGAAATACCTTTGTTATCACAAATTCATAATGGCAAGGACTCTAGTAACCCATTCTGGAGATCCTCAATGATATTGCATGATTTTTAAAAGACCAAGTGGTTGATATTCACTGTGGACCCTCATAATCATTACTCTTCTCTCATGTTGCTTCAGAAATATGCTGTTCTTTCAGAATGACTGTAAGAGAGAAATGAACGAAACAGGATGTTGCTGAGCTTCCTTATATATCAGGTAGACATATGGTGACTGAAGAACACAGCCAACAATCCGAAAGGAATGAAGATGGGGAATATATGGTGCTACTGTAGTTTCTAATTATAGTTAAGCATTATATGATGTCTCAGCAGTGCTGCAGTCTAAACTCAACAGCTTGGAGTCAAATCCCTTTGTCCAAAAGGCAGAAAGAGAAAGAGATGAATCAGGGAGAGAGGAAGAGGGAAAGGTTTTTACCAACTTAGTTGTCCCATTGCCAGACAGATGATGTCTTTAGTACTCTGTTGGACAGTGTTGTTCAATTCACACCACAAGACAACATTAAAGACACATAAACTATTTTCGTAAGGCAATAAATAAAAAGGGTCAAAAGGAAAAAAAAAAAAAAAAACAATATCCATTTTTATTTTGGCTTACAAGCTGCACCCGCTGATCAGAATAAAACAAAATACCTGCCAACAGCTGCATACACAGTCACACTGAGCATCTAATGTATGGTTGACACAAATGACATGAGGCTTATTTTAATCCAAGACAAGAACAAACAGTGATACCTAGCATGGTCTCTGTAAGGATTATTCTTGTTGACAAATGCTAATTTTCATCTTCACATTTTTCTGGAGGTGAGTGAATATGTTCACGTATGTTTGGATGTGTAAAAACCTGTGGCTGAATATAGAGAAAATAGGTCAGGGAAAATCATCACAGGAGGCCGTCTGCACTGGGTTCTGCTCACAGCCCAAGGCTAGGATGCCTCCACCCAGGTGCCCTTGCTACATGCCATCAAGCGAAGCATTGCTTCAGACCCCCCCCCCCCCCCCCCCCCCCCCCACCAGGCCAAGCCGATGCCCACCATGAAACAGAGGCATCCCAGCCAGAGCCAGTTGCAGCCAGCTTCACTAAGGAACCACTGGAGATATGCTTTAACAACATAAAATCACATAGGACAGTCGGTCATTTTCTGAACCGCTTAGTCCAATTCAGGGTGACAGGAAGCAGGAGTTTATCCAAGCCATATTTGTGCAAGAGGCAGTGTTCATCCTGAACAGGTCACCAGTCCATCACATGGCCAACACAGAGAGACAAACAACCATTCACACTCATGTTAATTCCTAGGGACAGTTTAGAGTAACCAATTAACATGCACATGCACGTCTTTGTACGACAGGGGGAAGCCGTAGTCCCTGGAGAGAACCCACGCATACAAGGGGAGAACATGCAAAACAACATAAGTAAAGAAAAAGTAATGTCATTCATTCACTCTTTTTTTTTTTTTTGTGAGGAGCAGAAGCCTATCGCAGCAATTATCAGGCAACAGGCAGGGCGGGATAAACCTGGACAGGTCACCAGTCTACCACAGAGTGATCACAGAGACAAAATAACATTTATGCACATCGGCTATTGCAATTAGAAAAGCAAAACCAAAAGCAAACAAAAAGGAAAAACATAGAACTCCTTTTAGTTAAACAAGTTAAACAAGTTTTACAACAGAAAACAGTCAAGTTGTATGTCCTAATGTGAATTAATGGAGCCAACAAATCCCAAAAAAGTGAATGTCAATGCCTTAAAAGAACAAAAAATGCTCCAGCATATCAAAAGTATGCAAACTAAATATGTTGTCTTAAATTCTGTGCAGGGGGATAAAAGTTAGCATGGGGAAATATATTTCTTTTACCAAGTCAGTAACTCTACAACAGAAAGATGAAGCAATTGAGAGATAATGGCAATGGCACACAAAGTCAGTGTCAAAAAAAGGAGAAAAACAAAGCTCAAGAAGTAGGACGAAAAATATCTGGAGCGCTTCAATCAGACCATCTGCTGGCTTCACAGAGGCAGAGGTTTTCAGAGAGACCACTGACTGACTTTGATTACCAGGGGATGGTGAATGAATAACATCTTGTAAAAAAAAAAAAAAAAAAGAAAACAATGAAAAAAAACTCCTCGTATCTGTGCCAACCTTTCTGTGTTAGACACCAAACCTGTTAAAACTAAGAAAGTTTGAAGGACTTCCTTTGCTTAGTCTTACATGACTTGAATACCATGCTGTGGTCGCTGAAGCACAATAATCAGTTAAAACAGTCAAACTTTAATTCAACTTGACATTTTCTATACTTCTCATGTTGTGCTCTTTGGTATAGTCAAAGGGGAGAAGAAACATTGCTGTAGCATTTCTGTTTATGACTGGAAATTTCTATGATTTCAACAGCATGCTTGTTGCACCTTTACACTGCCAGATTTACTAAAACTTTGACAACCTGTCTTAGCATAATTAATCTCATAGCAGCATCAAAGGAAGTGTGTCATTCCTTCAGTCCTCCACGGGTCTGAAAAGCCATGGAATTGGACATTTGTCTGTATTAATATTGCATTTATCCTCCAGTCCATTGATGAATTATTGAAGAAAATGCACTCTGGAAAACAGCCTAGGTGAGGTGCTTCATCAGAGTGTATCCTTTTGGGTTATTCTCTTTCCTTTAGTGTAGACAAATAAAAACATTTTGCATGAGCTCTGGAGATGGAAAGCATGGCGGAATTCCTCCCTGCTGGCCGTAGCATAGGCGAGATCGTCTGTCTGCAGAAGCAACAGATGGCCATGATCTAGGGTTGCTAGGAAACTGGTAATCAACTACTTTAATTCAGATTGATTTGGGAATCTGAGTCTTTATTAAAAGCAGGGTGAAGTACTTTGTTATTCAGATGGCACGATGTTTTATTTTTCTTTATTTAAGTTGGTAAATATTTTATCTCAAGGCTGGATGCATACTTGGCATTATGCACTTGGCATGCTTGGCTCTGCGTGGAAACAGTGAGGAATTCAGCTGAATGACAATATCTGATGCACTAATGCAATAATAGTGCACTGTAAGAAAAAAACAAAACTAAAGCTGAAATAATGTACATTTGAATTCATAGTATTAGTTTAGTAGTAAATATCTTTATTTTGTTTTCATCATGTGCTGTATTTTATGTAGACATGACATAAAATTGTGTATATTATGCATACAATACAAACATGGTGTATGGTATTTATACTTTTCAAACATTGTTAAAAAATTAAAAGGAAACAGACATTTTTAATCTTGAAAAGATTAAGCTTTAAATTCTTCAGTGTTTATTATCATTATAGGGAGGAGGCATCCTGACCAGATGCCTGAGCCACCTCAACTGGTTCCTGTCAATATGGAGGAGCAGTGGCTCTACTCTGAGGCCCTCTCGGATGAATGAGCTCCTCACCCCATCTCTAAGGGAGAGCCCGGCCACCCTGCGAAGGAAACTCATTTCAGCCGCCTGTGTGCAACATCTCATGCTTTCGGTCACGACCCACAACTCATGACCATAGGTGAGGGTAGGAACAGAGATCGACTGGTAAATCGAGAGCTTTGCCTTCTGGCTCAGCTTCTTCTTCACCACGACAGACCGGCGCAGAGTCCGCATTACTGCAGACGCCGCACCGATCCGCCTGTCGATCTCATGCTCCATCCTGCCCTCACTCATGAACAAGACCCTGAGATATTTAGATTCAGATGTGGAGGTGCTGATTCTCATCCCAGTCGCTTCACACTCGGCTGTGAATCCTTCAAACAAGAGCTGGAGATCACGGCCAGATGAAGCCAACAGGATCACGTCATCTGCAAAAAAGCAGAGACCCAATCCTGAGGCCACCAAACCGGATCCCCTCAACACCTCGGCTGCGCCTAGAAATTCTGTCCATAAAAGTTATGAACAGAATTGGTGATGAAGGGCAGCCTTGGCGGAGTCCAACCCTCACCGGAAGCGAATTTGACTTACTGCCAGCAATGCAGACCAAGCTCTGACACCTGTCGAACAGGGACTGGACAGCTCATACAAGGGAGTCCAATACCCCTTACTCCCAGAGAACTCCCCACGTAAACCCCCTGGGGGACACGGTCGAATGCCTTCTCCAAGTCCACAAAGCACATGTAGACTGGTTTGGCACACTCCCATGCGCCCTCCAGGACCCCAAAGAGGGTATAGACCTGGCCCACTGTTCCGCAACCAGGACGAAAACCGCACTGCTCCTCCTCAATCCGAGATTAAAAATCTGACGGACCCTCCTCTCCAGGACCCCTGAATAGACCTTTCCAGGGGATTGCCACCCCATTCTGCCAGTCCAGAGGCACAGTCCCCGATGTCCACACGAAGCTGCATAGATGTATCAGCCAGGACAGCCCCACAGGATATCTGGGCGGCTCTCATTCACCCCTGGGGCCTCGCCGCCAAGGAGCTTTTCAACCACCTCAGTGACCTCAGCCCCAGAGATGGAGAGTCCACCCCTGAGTCCTCCAGCTCTGCTTCCTCATCGGAAGTTGTGTTGGTAGAATTGAGGAGGTCTTCAAAGTATTCCCTCCACCGACCCACAACATTCATTGAGGTCAGCAGCTCCCCATCTCCATTGTGCACAGCATTGACGGAGTACTGCTTTCCCCTCCTGAGTCGCCGGATGGTGGACCAGAATAGCCTCAAAGCCGTCTGGAAGTCGTTTTCCATGGCCTCGCTGACACAACACAAGACAATGTAATGTAGTTTATTGTTTATATTAGCAAAAAACAACAACATCCTTAAAAACAACAATTGTGAATGCACAAGAGTAGATTTCCAAAATCAGTTTTCCTGTCAACAAAGGGGGCAGTGCCTCAGGGAGTAGAGTGGGTAGTCCAGTGAAAGTTGGTGATTCCAATCTTGCACGTGTCCTTGGGCGAGACATTTCATCCTCCTCGCCTACAGTGTTGGCATCACTAGTGTATGAATGTTCAGTATTGCTCAGAGAGGCTCTCGACGTGGATTGACTGCCACATTTCTGTGAGTCTGCTCCAGGACAGGTGTGGCTATATGTGTAGCTTACCATTATTAAGCATGAAGGATGAGTAAATGAATAATTGATGCAATGTAAACTGCTTTGGAGGCCTTGAAATGTGCTGTAGAAATCAAATCCATATGAACCATGTTCTGCACAACTTGGTAAAAAAACAACAACAAATAAAAAGGCTGAAGGTTGATACATCCCAGCGCTTCTTGTGCAAATCTGACTGTGATCTCCACTAGACTATTGGTTGACGGCTTTGTTTCCACCCTACTACTGGCTGCACTGCTCCTTCCACGATCCACTTCATCATAATCATCATCTTCAGGTGGGCCGGTTCGTCAGCCCTATTTAAGGAGCAGGCTGGCAATCATTCAGGGCAGCTGACAGTGGATGGCACAGCCTGGGACAGTGGTTTTGTGGTGTAGTACGGATTTGTACTGTGGATCTTTGTATTTGTGAGCCCAGTAGGGGTGATTTGTTAACTGTCTTAAAAGCAGTGGTTGGATTGTGAGTAGTTTGTCACCCTTTTTGTTGTTCAGGGTGTGACCTAAAGCCTGTTACAATTTTTGTGTTTCTTTATTCCTGTCTGTTTGTCATGGGCAACAACAATCATGTCTGCAAATAAACACCTTTTTATTTTGAAAGGAACTTATTTGTAGGTTTAATGTTTACAAACCTCTCCCCCTTTTCACTGGCGAGCTGGGGGTTTGTAACAAAGGTTAATCTGCAATTGTTGAATCATTTTTTGATGTGGTATATCACAGATTGGTAAACATGTTTTTTTAAAATGGTAAAACCATGAAGAAGGATGGGCTGGTTGGACACATTTTTTTATTGTTGTTTTTTTGTTTGTTTTTCTATTTGATTGTTTATGGTTGTTTTTTTTTTTTTTGGGATATGCACATCAGCTTACATCTTAAACAGTGGACTCATGAGGAAGTGGCTGAAAAAGGGAATGAGGGAAAATGTGGATGAGTGAGCCACTCAGTGACTGATTACTATAAAAAAGGTAACTTAAATGAACTGAATTCAGCAATAACATAAAAAGTGTGTGTTTCTTCCTACTCCTTTTCAAGTGTTGAATTTATGGGTTTTTTTTTGTCATCAGTGTAGTTGTACTTTTTTGGTATTAGAAAGAATTCATGTTTTATTTCATAGGTGTTGTCTTTGTTTAAAATGAACAGAAAAACAAACAAAATAAACATGAATAAATAAACAAATGCTCTTTTTATACCCAGTTATGTTACTGCCCTGTTGCCAATTAACCTATTTAGTTGTCTAATTCTTCACCAGCTGTTATTGATTTGTGCCATTTCCTCTTCCAGCCTTTCAGTGCCCCTGATGCAACTTTTTTTCAGTGTATTACTGCTATCAAATTCAAAATGAGTAAATATTTTCAATGAGATGATAAAATGTGTTTGTTTCAAGACCTAATAGGTTGGGTATGCTTTATTATGAATAAAATAAAGTTGCTTGCAATTGACTAATTGTTGTATTCTGTTTTTTCTTTTTTATTCACGTTTTCATTTAACAGAAGCATCCTAACTTTTAGGAACTGCATTTGGACTTAACTGTTTCTCAGTTGGCTTCTACACATAAGATGTTTCTATGAAAGTTCAATGGAAATTGGATTGTATCCAACAACGAACTGCCTTCTCAGTCAGCTGTGAATGCCAGAAAGCTAATGTATTAATGATGAATCAACACACACACACACATTATATATATATATATATATATATATATATATATATATATATATATATATATATATATATATATATATATATCTTAGACAGATAGAGATTAATACAGAAATTCCCTCTCATTATAAACTGGAGTAAATATAACGCGGGCTCTCACATTATTTTCAAATTGTTCAGCTTATCCAGATAACCTGCTAAAAGATTGCTGTTGTAGCATTGTCAGGATTTCTCTGCTGGAAACTCCATCACAAGCTGTCTTGAGAGGAGGAAGGTGGCTCTCTGAACCAGCAGGTGGTACTTGTGACATAATGCACTACAATTGTATTTCAGTTCACATTTACAATAGTTTAAAAAAAAAAAAAACCTGCCTTGGTCTTATTCTGGAAACCATCTTGCAGAGCTTTCAAGCTATACTGTCCTTGTAAAAGATCCATTCTGTTTTAAGTTCTGCTTCACATCACAAAAGGTTTTCTTGCCATTTTCTGAAACTATAGTGCGTGTTTTAATAGAATTAAATTAATATTCTAATTTATGCTTACGCCTCTCATGCATGCTCAAATGCAGTCAGGAAAGTTTATTGGCATTGCATTTGCCTATTGGATACTGGCCCATCTTTCCAGTTCCAGTGAAAAGGCTAACATCAAAGCTCATTCAGAGAATCCTAATACTGAGAATTATTAGAAATTGATAAAGGTGCTGTCTAAAACATCTTCAATCGCATTTTCTTTGGCTAAATCAGTAGGTGGATGCCAGCGCTATACCTCGACAATTTCTTGCCAATAGACTCACTGAAGCCCCTGACTTAGTAAACTGTCTCTCAGCTTTTCCCTCATGTCCACAGACGTGCAATAGTTGATGTCTCTGGAGTCATTAAACGGCCAACTATAGACGAAATGAGCACTGCATAACTGGTGCCAGGGGTTAGGTTTCCAGCTTGCTAAGGCAACCACACAAATCAAGGCTGCTTGCTGGTGTTATTCCAACAATAACTTATTTCTTAATTCCATGACTTCTTTCCTCTTCTGCTGGGACAGCCAAACATACATCAACTCTGGTATTATTAAAAATTTCCTTGTAAAGGGAACTCCCTCTCACAGTTTCAATGGGCATCCAAGTTTAGGTAGTTACAAGCATGTTTGATTTCATTCATTACAAAAATGATCTATTGCCCTTTAAAGAAAATAAAACTGCTTAAAGGAAGTTGCATTAATGCCTTTTAAACACATTAACTTTGATAGTCCTATAGAACGTACTTGTTTCAGGTTGGATATTAAAGATGACAGGATTATGTTTGGTTTTAAATATAATTAATTGAATATTAAAAATTAGATGGTATTGTTAAATATCAGAGTGACAAAATAACATGAAAAGAACACGTGTACATGCCAGTACACAGTCAGATCATGTCTTGTCATGTTGCTGTTGAAATGCCTGGGTTGTGTTCATTGTAATGTGATAAAAGATATGAAATACTTCCATTAGGATTCATTTTTTATCTGGAAGAGGAGGAGATGGCAATAGAATAAGAACTGGATTGTGCAAAAGTCCCAGTTTTAAGGAGAGTGATTGACAAACAGATCCCTGAACAATTATAATAGCAATGTTAAGAATGAGTGAGTTTTACAGCATGGAAAAATTGACAAAGAGTAGCCAGATGAAGAAGCTCAAACAACAGATAATGAGGCCGGATGTGAGCATAAAGATCTTTCTTTTCACATGAAGTTCAATAAACTTTTGCACCTTAAGGCGGATATTGAAAGCAAAAACCACTTTTCTAAGTGTAAGAATTGTC
Source organism: Telmatherina bonti (assembly GCF_933228915.1). Taxonomy (NCBI): domain Eukaryota; kingdom Metazoa; phylum Chordata; class Actinopteri; order Atheriniformes; family Telmatherinidae; genus Telmatherina; species Telmatherina bonti. The sequence goes on from NC_136625.1 coordinate 17,650,869, forward strand.
ACGTATGGCATTTTAGGTCACGAACAGACAAAAAAACTTCTATTAAAAAAAAAAAAAAAAAAAAATCCAGGACTAATTAGTTTTTAGCAGACTTTAAAATTAAGTGTCCAAACAGAAAAATTAAAAATTTCTGTTTTTATAATGTCATAAACTATCGAGTTCCTCCCTCTGATGGTCTTTAAAACCCCTTATGTTTGTGTAGGGTTTGTTTGTCCCGTCCGTCTTTAGCCCGACAGGAAGCAGTAGGAGATGTGACCAGCCAGATGGAAGAGGATTCTCTACATAAACTCCCAGAATCAGAGGAAAAAGCTGCCTGGAACAAAACGTCACCTGAGCAGGGCTGTCAGGGAGGGTGAGAGAGAGGCAGCTACACTCAAACTATGGACCGCGTTTACCAAAGCAGGGCTCCAAAGTTTAATTGACATATCAGAGAACTGTTTTAGATTGGGTATACAGTGCATTCGATTTCCCCTTTAACCCTCCTACTATATTAGTTTTTCAGGAACAGCAGTAATGTTCCTGAGTCAATTTGGCCTCGGGCATGTTACACTAGAAACCAGAAAATTCCCAATAAAATAGTTTATCTCTAATTAATTCAAGTAGCAATCTTTTATATTATTATTTAGTGCAACAACGCTTTTTACAGTATCTTTATCTGTTTATTGACTTGGTCAGAACTGACCTCGAGATGATAATAATAATGGAATAAATGTACGTAGTACTATTCAAGGGACATTACATTGAATCCATTAGTCATATACTTCACTGCATTCACACTCTGATAGACGGTAAACTAATGGTGTAGCCACACCTGCAGACTGACAGGAATGTGGCAGTAAATCTATGGCAACAGCTTGTCCAACCACTCCAAACATTACTAATGTTACTAACACTGGAGGCCAGGGACAGTCCTTGCTTTAGGCAATGGGGGCGACCGCCTAGGGCGCAACTTTCTGGGGGCGCAAAAGTGCCCTAAAAAAAAAAAAATCAGTTTTCCAAAACCACTAATTTCCAAGTCAAGTTAATAAGCGCTGGACGCTGAATGCTAGATGCGCTACTATCATGTCAACTTGCTGCTGAGAGTCATGAAGGCCTATACAGGTTGTGTTTGTCAGAAGAAACGGAAGGGGGGAGATGGGAGGGAGGAGACGAGATTGGGATCAACTTGCTACTGCAAAGGTTGTGAGCAGGTTCGTCTCACTCTCAGAGGAAAAGCAAGGAGGGGGGCGAGGGATATACTGAACTCTTATTATCCCTAGTACTGCTTCCAAATAAATTATATTTCATTCACAAAATTAACACATGTGAATCATGTTACATTTATTGGGTTGCGTGAAAAGTAAAAAAAAAGAAAAAAAGAAAAAGTAAACACAAATCTGCTAGCATCAACATTAATTTGTTCACATCACGTGGCATCAGTCTTGACTCTGGGAGTAAGATGGATGAAAAGATGATGTTGTTCAGTCGAGTCAAAGGCGTGGTATAATGGACCAAAGACCAAAGAAACCATCAGACGTTCAGAAATAGAAGGAAAGAGGAAGAGGAGAAACACTGAAAAGATGAAGGTCTGCAGGTCTCCATGAGTGACGGTAAATGTGCATGTAATGAAACTGTAGCCTGTACGCTATTTATTATCCTCTTGCTAATATGTTTCTGCTTTGCCACAGAAGACGACTGCATTTGGTTTTTAGCTTTGCTGCAGCAACTATTAAATCTGAGACATGAAGTCATGCAGTTAATTTCACCAATATATTAGTTTGTGTTTCTAACACAACAAGTGCAGGTTTACATGTTATTCTGGGAATTTGGTAAACAATACGTCCTGACTGTGGAACTCCTAATGCTATACGTGGGTCTATACTAACCTAAATAACTTATATAACATACATGTGATGTCAGGATACATTGACATGACAGGTTGAGTGTGATCTAATTTACACATTGAAGTGTAAATTAAGGGGCACTTCTGCATTATTTTGGAGCAGCTCCTATTGGCCAAATATGTCCAATATGTCACAGGAGTGTCTCTCTGGACTTGCCATCATCACCATCAATCAAACAATTGCAAAACAGATATTATATGATGATGTCGGCGAGGATTTTACATCTTCAAAGATCAAAAAAGTCAAGTTTTAGATTACACTTGCCCTTTCATGTGGTCAAGCACTGCCTGATCACCCAAAACACATTTTAATGGCAGTTGTAAACAATTTTTGCATTAAAAAATATCTTTAATAAAATAACATAAACAATCTAATATCCTTGTGCTGTGTCTGTGTGTGCGTGTCTCTGTGTGTATGCGTGGGTGTGTGTGTGTGTGTGTGTCCTAGCCAGGACCGCCTCTGCTGGAGGCAATGTGGGTGTCTTGCCCAAGGCCAAAACAGAATAAGTGAGATGAAGCGGAATGTGAATCACTAACCCCCCAATTATCAGACTAGCTGCTCTACTACCTGAACCCCTCCCACCCGAGATGGTCTTTAACTTCAGACACATGCTCCTCAATTTCATTTACATAATCAATGAGTTCCAGATCCTCCAGTGCTCTCACCTGTTGAGCTTTGCTGCTTATTTTGTAAAGCTCTGACAGAGTAGGCCTATGTGTTGGGTAGAGTGTGATGTTGGTAGGACTGTTCAGCCACTCTTCTTCCACTCTTAACTTGGATAAAGTTTGCTCACAGGAACAGAAAAGCTTCCTTTTGAAAATCATAACATAACAAATTTAAAAAGCCTCAACAAAAGTCAAATAAAAGTCATAACATCTGTATTTTTGCATTTTACAAATGACACATATTTGTGTAAGGATTAAACAATGAGGTGAATTAGATGGTTATAACGCACAATGCAGAGTCTAGAACACCATGATGTGCAGCATACTTCCTCCGCCAAGTGCATTATGATCGTCCAGTGCACGGATCCAAGTTGTTTAATCCGCTTATTCCATGGTCTCACTCGGTAAACTTTTTGTATCAAATTTTTATTTCTTTTTTACAACACTTGCGAAATATGCTAAAGTACATGAACTATTTCATGTTGGCCTCAATGTACTTTTTATGCCAAACAACCGCTAACAAGGTACAGCTTGTTTCTCTCATTCATCTGCCAGCTGATCTGAATCAGTTTTTATGGCAATGTTACAGGCCTCTGTTGAGTCCTGTATATTTTTGCAGGAAGGAAAAGACGCGTGAGCTGTGATCTGTTGGCAGGCAGGCTCTGGTCTGCATTTATTAGCAATCAATTTTCCTATCAAACATTCCTCATTACAAAATGCAGACATTTGTTCAGAATTCTTATGTATACAATCTTACTTAAAACACCGAAAAACCTATGTGCAGTACACTAGCTTTTCTTTAGCACAGTGATTTTGAGCATTTGTCTAACTCAAAGATATTGCAGTTTCCATTACAAAATACTGAAGCAGCACAACATGCTATATTTCACCTGCATCTTTTCTCGATTTTGTAAGTACAAGAACACATATAAACAGTAACATCTCAGTAACAGTCTAAGAAAATAATCACATGTATCCTACTGTTTAAACAATTAGTATAACTTAAGGCCATTTGCAAATAAAATCCAAATAAAAGTCACACTCCGGGAGCTATACATTACACTTAACGATCCACGTGAAGGTCCGCCATCTTAACTCGGAAAACGTGCAACATAACTACTGCTTTGAAACTCAGGGCTCAATTTATATAGTTGTATCATTCAAACAAAGAAAATTCTGACATAACAATTACCAGTTTAATTGTAAATGATTACATTTAGCTTCACGATACATACAAGTCCAAGAAAAACATATAACCAACCTGTATATTTTTGCAGGAAGGAAAAGACGCGTGAGCTGTGATCTGTTGGCAGGCAGGCTCTGGTCTGAGCATGCGCTGCTTCTCAGCAGACCACCACACCCAGCGCTCACCTTGACCCAGACGCCCTCTGCTGTCCTAATATCGCAATTGCACTTACAACAACAGGACTAAAACAGGTGTATTATCGATGAGCTGAGACCTTCTTCTTAATAAAAAAAACAAATTAAATCACATTTGTGATCCTACATTTGTAGGCGTCACAGCAACGCACCATAATGGAGTGATATTACAGTGATTGAAATCCTTAGAAACATTAGATTAGAACATCCTTAAGCTAAAAAAAAAAAAAAAAAAGCTATGGATTCAGATAGTATCTTTTCCATGGTCCTGAAAGCCTGCATGAAATAGTTACAGTATATAGGATTATACAGCTTCTCACATTCAAATTACACACCTTATCATGGAAGTCCAGAAGAGACTATATGTACACAAATAAACACCTTTCAGGATCCGATTCAGTTTGCGTGCTACCCTTTGGTCGGTATTTAAAATGCATCTGTTTCAACTAGCTTACTACCATCTGGAATATGCACAGTGAGCTGTGAGGATAGTGTTCTTTGATTTCACTTGTGTGTTCAGTACAGATCAGAGTTCACTGTTATGTGAGAAGCTGCAGAAAACAAAGGGATAAATTCTAACTACCTCACAGACTTTACAGTCATGGCCACCATGCAACTTGCTCTTGCATGGTGTGACAACAATCACTTGATATTCAATGTGAATAAGACGAAGGAGTAAAGTGAGAATTTTAAGAGGACCACAAAAAAAGGCAAATACTTTTTTTCTATCCTGGGTGAATACGAGGAGTTGCCAAATAAGTTCACCTGAACAACAGTTTCAATTGGAAATGTAATATTGAGGCTGCTTTCAAAAATGACAAAGTAAAGAAATTGAAGCTATGGTCCTTTAGTGTTTACAAGATGATTCATTTTATCTAACTATTAGAGCACTTAGGATTGTTATCTGTTTTTTTTTGCATCATTATATTATCTTATATAAAATGTAAATGTTCCATATGAGTAATTTCCTCTGTTCTGTGGTATAGAGTGCCAAAACAAAGCTGAGGGTGGAGTCTGCTTAGATACAAACAGGTGGAACGTAGGTCTAAGAAAGTCATTTCTTTACATAGTAATGTTTTTTTATGCATCCCAACTGTGACATAAATACCTGCTGTTTTAGCTCTAAGGGTGGAGTATGTTTTTGAGAGTGCAATTGGCTTTGCACCTCTGCTGTTGTGGCAGCTGGTAATGAATCTGAAAAGGAGAACGTTGAAGGGTGGGAGTGAACGCAATAATATTGGCAGAGACAACAGTCTGTGTATGTTGACTGTTTAGCTTGAGCTATTTTATTGGAGAGTAGATGTGTTGATTTGGCCAGCACTGGTGCAGGAACAATTAAACCCCCGGTGTTGCAGCAGTGCTGTGGTCTACTCCCTCAGTTAGGCAGACTGATCAGAGCTGATATAACATTTCCCTGGTGAGTTCATAAATAGATCCAAACACAAGCAAGACAAACCTAGAGAAAAAACAGCCACTGAATGTTGGAGTTAGTGCTCATTGTTCAGTGTGATACAACTCGTGTTATTTTCTCTTTCATCTAAAAATAATTATGTGATATCCTTCAACCCTCTCTTGTCTTGGTATAAGTATGAATCATTTATCATTGGAGGCAACGAGGAGAAGAATAATGTATGCAGTTGCATGCAGCATACATGTATGCCAATGGCATTTGCACACTCTTCATACACAAAATTGCATTGTACAATAACATGACATTAAAAAGCAAAGCAAAAAACTTAAACAACAGTCTCATTTGTTTTCAGGTTGGGGAAACTGTCCCATGGTTAGCATGAACAATGAAATCAAGCCACAGTATTAATGAAATATTGAACAGAGGAGGCAAGGACAGATACCAGCACAGACCTTGTTGTAAGTCTAGCAGAGTGAGTGGAGCTCTTTTATGAAACATGTTAAACTTTAGAACAAGTTTTAATTAATTAATTCATTTTAAGGTGTTAAGGGTGTTTCCCAAGAAGAAAAAAACAACAACTCATAATACAACATTGGATTTTTTTTGTGTGTGGGGGGGGGATCATTTTGGATGATGGAGCATTTAATCTGAACTTGGAAGATGGACCTGTTTATTTCTGTATGTATTTAGGCTCTATTTAAATGTTTTGATGATGACATCTACAAACAGCTGTTGCTGTTGAATATTTTCATTTTCAGTTAACTTTGGTTAGGTTGGACTGCTGTGTTGGTTAGCACTATCACGTCTTAGCAACAAGGGCCCTGACATAAGCTTGTATTTTAAGTTAATTGTGATTATAAATTGATCTCTAAGTTTAAGTGTGGGGTGTGATCAAGGCCTATTTTAGGAATTTGTAATCAATTATTTAGAAGACAAATTTGATTTTATTATAGGTTTTAATTGTGATTGTGATAGTTGTGTTTAGCAATGTCTAGAACGCAATGCAGTGACATTTCCAATGTAAAGTCCAGGCAGGTCCATATGGCCCATTTATCACCTCTCTGTGTTTTCATTTCCAGCTGTAGCTGCTTATGTACTTGGAGAACAGGAGTACAGGAAGTACTTTGTGCCAATAAATACACTACTAGTCAAAAGTTCAGACACACTTTCCTATAAATCCAAGGGGAAAGTGTCTCAAACCTTTTGACCGGTAGTGTAACTTTACATCTAATCAGATAAAAATTACATGTGGATTTCCCCAAGGTTTGATCCTGTTGCCCCTTCTGTTTACCATCTACATGCTTGCCTTGACAGAGGTCATGTGGAAAAACATTTGCCACCACAGCTATGCAGACAACATGCAGATTTATATGCACAAGCCTTGTACATGCTCTTGGTAAATGCATCAAGAAGATTAATGTCTGGATGTGTCTTAACTTTTTTTCATTTAAATAAAAACAACCAGATGCCCGAGGTGGCTCGGGCATCTGGTCAGGATGCCTCCTGGACGCCTCCCTGGTGAGGTGTTCCAGGCACGTCCCTCTGGGAGGGGACCCCGGGGAAGACCCAGCACACACTGGAGGGATTATATCTCTCGGCTGGCCTGGGAACACCTCGGGATCCCCCCCGCAGAGTTGGCAAATGTGGCTGGGGAGAGGGAAGTCTGAGCTTCCCTGCTTAGGCTGCTGCCCCCGCGCCCCGACCCCAGATAAGCGGCTGAAGATGAAGATGAAGCCACACAGCCCTCCATGTCCTCGCCAGATAGCCTGACTGCCATTAGGTACCGATATGAGATCCTCAGACCCCTTGTGAGACCACATGCTGGTGTGGTTGGCCCTGGGTTCCTCTTAATGCAAGACCATGCTAGACCTCATGTGGCTGGAGTGTGTCAGTAGTTCCTGCAACATGAAGGCATTGATGTTATGGACTGGCCCGCCCGTTCCCCAGACCTGAATCCAATTAAGCACATCTGGGACATCATGTCTCGCTCCATCAACCAACGCCAAGTTGCACCACCGACTGTCCAGGAGTTGGCGGATGCTTTAGTCCAGGTCTGGGAGGAGATCCCTCAGGAGAACAGCCGCCACCTCATCAGGAGCATGCCCAGGCGTTGTAAGGAGGTCATACAGGCACGCGGAGGTCACACACACTACTGAGTCTCATTTTGACTTGTTTAAAGGATATTACATCAAAGTTGGATCAGCCAGTAGTGTGTTTTTCCACTTTAATTTTAAGTAAAACCCCAAATCCAGACCTTCATGGGTTGATACATTTGATTTTCATTGATAATTTTTGTGTGATTTTGTTGTCAGTACATTCAACTATGGAAAGAAAAAAGTATTTAATAAAAATATTTCATTCATTCAAATCTACAACATGTTACTTTGGTGTTCCCTTTATTTTTTGAGCAGTGTATTTTGGACAGTGGTATCAAAGGCAGTTCAAGTAAAACTAAGATTGACAGTTTTCCTGTATTTTCATGAAAAGATATACCATGAATCACGTTGGTTAGAGCAGTCTTATTGCTGTGCTGCTGTATAAAACTTGACCGGAAGACTTCATAGCAGCTGATTTCCATAAAAAAAACATCCCACATCCCACACAACTTTGTGTCTGAAATAATATAGTAACATTGCCATTTTGACTTCACCACTGGCTGAAAAGACAACTTTGTATGTAACCCTCTGAGGGCTAAGCACTCACCATCTTTAAATCACCTTATAGCAGCTGTAATAGGCTCTAACCCATCCCCAAGATTAAAATTATTGTTTTATTTTATTGTGCATTTTGTATTCATACCACTGCTGTAAACCTTGTAGAATACAGTGGTTGAAAAAACATCCTCATATTCTCATGTTGCTGGTTGATTATGGTTCCCATGGTTACTCCGCTGCAATGCCACATAAGCTGTTCTGTCTTTTTCATATGTGAAAGGATTTGGAAGTGTTTGGGATGCAGAGTGGCAGTCACTGTGTAAAAATTAATTCCTACAGTTTTGTTGCCACACAGATGTATAATTGGTAAATAGTCAGTCTTGTCTTTGTGTTTACACAATTACCTCTTAACTAACATAGCCCCAGAATAAAATTGTTGATCCTCAGACAAGCTTTTAAAATGACAACTATGCATGTTAAAGTGAAGAAATAATATAAAATAGATTATAATTTTTTTTTTTTTTTTTTTTTTTTTTTTTAGATTTTCCAGACTAACTGTAAAAGACGTAAATACTGCTATCTATCTTCTAATAATAGACAAGAGATTTTTTTTTTTTTTCATCAGGCTGATTTAATTCTCATCACAAACCATTAGACAGCATCAAAACCAAATGTCAGGTGTTTTGTTTTAAGACACTTTTCCCAGTGGCAACATGTCATCAACCTGGTGACACATCCGTTCCCCATCAACCCCATTCACAGACCAGCGATCCATGAGGCAGAGTTTTAAGCTGCAACAAAACTTTGGGATAAAACGTGTCCTACAGCAGAGATTTTTCTTTGTAAATAGAGGGCAAAATCTCCCTGTGAAATATCCATTTCTTTCAGGCTTAGAAAACTTCCCATAGATCTAAGCTTTTTAGGAGATAAAAATACTTTAAAAAAAAGACTTTCAAATAGGATGCTAAATATATATCTATAGATATAAGGTTATACTGCCGCCAGCGAGTGATAGAAAGTGGGCTGAGATATAGAGATGTATAGTGTATAAATACATTCTCAAGGGAATAGCAGGGAGTGCCTCTCAAGTGTTTGCTGCCATCCTAAAATTTATAAGTCAAGCCTTTATCTTGTTGTGTGGTATAGCCCTAAGCAACTTGGTCACTTGCAAAAAATTTAAAGGAATAAATGAGTTTGCAAGATGTTCAATAAATAAAAAAATGAGAATAGGAATAAGCCAATAAGATGAGATAAATGAAAAAAATTAAAAAAAGAAGTAACATGACATCATGAGATGATTTTGGACTTAAAAAATGCATAACTGTCCTGTTTTCGAGGCTTATTAAAAACTATGCTCATATTTATAATGAGCACTCTCTGGTAAGAGTGGTGAGCCACGTCTCAAGTCACCAAGCAGACTGCAGCGCCTAACCTTCCAGTCTTTCTCAGGAACAACACGTACTAAGGAACTTTCTTTCAAGCTAATTGTCTGCTCAGCACACATATAAAGTGACAATTTTCCTCTCAAGATTGTGATGTTTACTGAGGAAGTCTACACCTCCCTTTGCAATACTCATTTTAATGAGGATAACTTCTTAAATTGGTTATTACATTTAGTTTTTGTAATAAAATTAAGAAGCAACATAAACCACATACTGATCCCACTTTTTCTTTTTTTGTTTTTCTTTGCCACACACAGGTGTACATAGACTCAGTATAGTATAAAGACATGCAGATTGCATGAAGATTGAAGAAAAAAATGTGAAGCCATCCATGAAAAAAGGAAACAACTTACAAAACAGCCACCACAAAACCACTGAAAGTAAAGGTAGAGCAGTAGCTTCTCAGTCCAAACATAACTGAAACTGAAGGCCTTCTGAAGTTCATACGTTTCTTCATCTCAGGAGAAAACAGAGCAATGTGAATCTATTCCTATTGTTCTCTCTGTGTGAAGCTTTCTAACAGAAAAGCACAGTGGAGCAGAGTGTTGAAGTTGCCTTTTTCTCTACTGCGTGGCGAGGGACTAGCAAGCACCCAGATGCATGTGTGGCCACATCTGATGCTAAATAAAATAGGGCTTTTTTCCCCCCAAATGGTACCAATCTTGAAAAGCTGACATATTTTGTAAAATGATTTTAAATTTGTCATGTATTGTTATGGCAGATATTGTCCCCTCAGGGCTGGCATTCCTCAACATATTTTTACCACTAATCTTATTGTGACTCAGCATTCTGTTGGTCTAATCTTAATGAATTAGCAAAAATAAATGATGAAGCTGAAAAAAAACGTATCTACCATTTTGCATATTTCTATAAAAATATTGGCCCGCTGTAAGCTAACAAGTCTGATGCAAATCCCGATGGACTCAGCTGAGCAGTGTCAGAAGTTACTGAAGTCTATTCTGACAGAAAAAGTGTATTTATTGCACTCCAAGTCATGTCACATGTCCATCCATCCATTTTCTGAACTGCTTAGTTGAATTAAGGGTGACCGGGAACCTAGAGCCTTTTCCAGAAATTTTGGGTAAAAGACGGGATACACCCTGGACAGGTCGCCAGTCCAGACCATTGCAGAGCATCAAGTGCTATTAGTGTTCTTTGTTTTTTTTTTTTTTACAAAATAACATGTCAAAATTATAAATGCCCACAAATGAAACATGGAAATGCCCCAAAGTGGTGAACCATATATTTATTTATTGTTTGATCATATTATACAAACACATTGAACATAGTGACATACAGGCATCTCAGAACAAAAGACTTGTGCCAGGAGTGGACAGGAATAAAGGAGAGCTAACCAGCTAAAAAAAAAGTTACATTTGTGACTGGGAATGTGAAAAGTTGTATTTAATATTCAAACAATTGAATTAAAATGATGAAAACCTAATTAATGCTTCTGTAATTTATGCTTAGTGATAAATGCTTTAACCCACTGGTCAGTTCACTTGTTAAACTTAAAACCTGTAATTTTTGCTGCATGCTTGATTGCACATTTGCTCCTTGTAAGTAACACCCTTCTACACAGACACTGAACTCTTTCCTGTTGTGAATTACAAACAAACAAACAAAAAGCTAATGAACACAAAAACCCATTTCTGGGTACTCCTACTGAGAGTCAGCAGGAGAGAACTTTGTCATGTCACATTATGCATGAATATTTTCTCTAAATGTGCTTTATCAAATCAACAAGGCATCACTTATGTTTTTAAAAAAGTGTTTATAATCTGATTACATTTTTAATCAGTCACTAACATAATGTCCACTGAGACAGGCTGTCAGCTTGATGCTGCACACCCTATTAATTTAGACACAGCTGTTTCAGCTGCCCATCTGTTTCAGCTGGCACTGTGGAGCTAACAATGCTCTGTTGTGTTGTTTAAACCTGATTCATTGTTCTCTCTATTAAGTCCTGGGACTTTCCATTACTTCTCGTCAGGCAAGTCGTGATTGCCTCAAAGCATCCAGAGCTGGCAAATAAACTTCTGGGATCTTCTTGTGTCCTCTGTCATTGTGCCTTTGACGTGTACTTCTGCTGCTGAGTCTTGCAGGTCGTTCAGAGTACAGATGACTGGACACTGAGAGACACGCTAAGCTCTTGTTTCATGACAGCATACAGTCTAAGCCGCACAGGGATTTGTGGAAGTGATTTGACATTTCACTGCACATACAAAGGTTTTTTTTTTTTAGCTTTACTCTTTTTTGTGTGTGTGTGGGTGTGTGTGTGTGGATGGACTCACTGTGAATTTGATTAGTGCTGAAGTGAGAGGGGAGTCACAGTAGTGGGCGTGCCAGTTGTGTTCAATATGTCATGGTGCAATTTTCGGTCTCAGGGGCCCCTGGGAATCAAATTTAAGTAAGGTCAAAGGGACATGTTTTTTTTGTTTTTTTTTTCTTTTTTTACTTTGCTTAGTGTTTCACCTGGTATGACCCCTCCACCCCCCCAGTCAGTCCATACATTTCAGAACCAACTATATTCTCAGCACTGTTTCCTTTTTAATTCCCCAACTTGTCCTTGTCTTAGTAATAAAACCAGAAACATTTTCTAACAAGATTTCTTAATGTTGTCCACTTAAGATAATCTTTTCAGTGGATTAGATATTAACAATTTCTTTTTAATGTGCAACACTTTCATACTGCAGTTTTTGTTCAAAATGAGCCAACACACAGTACTACTATTAACATAAAAGTAGACTTATAAAAAAATGTACCCCACTATGATGTTATTGATGACCACAGGTCTCATGTTTTTATTGCCACCATGTCACTTTCCAGCAGCTCCACATGAGTGATCAAAGTCCAGTTACGAAAAATAATCTTGTGATCATAATAAAGTATTTAAAAGTTTTTTAATCCAGTGAGAGTAAAGTTAACGCGTGTGTGTTGTTTCTTAAAATTTTCTTCAACTCTACAGACACATAAAAACAGTATTAGAGCCAATACTGGCTGTGAAGACTATCGGGGCCGTCTCTGTTTGTATCTTTTGCTTGTTTTTTTTTTTTCTTTTCCATTGAGAGGGTCTGAATACAATTCTGACAACCTGTCAATGAATATGAATCAGCGTATCTTTGGACGGTGTCAGCAGGTGCCCCAATAACAACAGATGGCAGACATCTATATATCTTCAAAGCTGGATGACCAGTGTGCACAGCTTGAGGCAAACTGGGTTCTGCCCAACACTGATTCACTATTACGTTAGTCATACCAGTTGACTGGAAGAATGAAAGGAGCTTTCAAACATTTCTTTTCTCACGAGGTAAATAACAGCAAACAGCCAGAGTTCTGCTTGTTAGGACAACAAAGATTTCTGTTTTTCTTCCAAACAACTTGGTAGAATATTACAAAAAAGTATACCAGTCTGTTGGAGTCGAGCTTGGGAAACATTTTTACTTATTTAATGAAGGTATATTTTTGTAGAACGTAAAAGTACAAACAATAAATGTGCATTTCAGATCTTATAGTTTAACTATTCTCCACAGGTTACATAGCAGTTCCTGTATACGATTTTGTTTTCATCTGTTTGCTTAATTATCATTTTGTTAACATTATTCTAAGATTTTTCTATACATACAGTATGTTACTGATTAAGTGATTTACACTGACATTTTACCAGAGTTGGGGGATGACTTAGCACGTTAAAAAGATTAGCTTTTTATGCCAATCCATTTGTTTTTGCAAACTGTATGTTCAGTTTTCATAAAAGTGAATAGTTGTACTATGGTCAAAGGGACAGCCTATTAAAGTTAGTTATCTGCATCTTGAGCACTTTAGGGTCACTAACTGTTCCAAGCTTTTCATCTGTTTTCATGTAACATATGGACACTATGAGGCTGTACTAGATTGTTTGGATTGGGTACAGTTGAATGCACAAGGCAAGGTAGGTTTATCTGCATAGTACATTTCATGCATTTCAAGGCAATTCCAAGTGCTTTACATAAAACATTTAAAGCAGTACAGCAGGGAACAGAGGAAGCATTAAAATGTAGATTAAAAAAAAGAAAAAAAAGAAATAAAGGTAATTAAAGACTGCATAAAATAACATAAATGTATGAAATAAATGTTACAGGGTGAAGAATTAACAGTTGTTTTAATAAAAGCTGGGAAATAGAAGCTTGATTAAAATTAAGATTAAGCTTGATTTAAAATGCTGAGTGTATCAGCAGACCTGCAGTTTTCTGGGAGTTTGTTCCGCATGTGAACAGCATATAAACTGAACACTGCCACTTCATGTTTAGTTCTGAGTCTGGTAATAGAAAGTAGGCTTGACCCTGATGGCTTGACGGATCTGGCTGGTTTATAAGCATCCAGAAGGTTCTGAATGTATTTTGGTCCTAAACCATTCAGTGCTTTTAAAAGTAACAGCAGGATTTTAAAGTCAGTTCTTTGACAGGCAAGAAGCCAGTGTACAGACCTGAGGATTTGAGTTTTAAGATCCACTTTCTTGGTCTTAGAGACTAACTGCTGTCATGATTTGGGTTTTTCAGTGCTTTGTTTTTTGGGCTTCCTGTTTTATTTTGTAGTTTTTCCTGTTTAGTTCCTCGGTTCTTGTTTAGCTTCATTGATTTCCCGTTATTGAGTTCACCTGGGTTCATTTAGTTAATTTGTTTCACCTGTGTCTCGTTTTGTTCTGTGTATTTATACTCAGTTTTCATTCCTTGTTGCTGGATCATTGGTTGTAGTTAGTCCCTTGAGTGTCCTTTGTTGCGTGCCTTTGTAAAATAAAGCCACTAGCATCTACATCCCTGTTCCCCTCATCTCTGCATTTGGGTCCACATCTCCGCTACCACCTTAACAGAATGATCCAGCCAAACGAGGACCCAGCGGAGATGATCACGCTGTTCGAATTTTTTCGAACAGCGTGCCTCGGGACCTACGAGCCTCTGGACCTGGACCCTTACCGGACCTCATCCAGGAGAAACAGGCGCAGAAGGCATAAACGACTGGCTTTCCCGGTGGAGAGCCCGGGCCAGTCCCCTTTTCTGGGAACTAGGCTCGCGCTCCGCCCATCCGGACCACTACCACCACCAGCGCCCAGGTCCACGTCTCCGGCGCTGCAGGCTCCCACGCCAGCGTCCGGGTCCACGTCTCCGGCGCTGCAGGCTCCCACGCCGGCGCCCAGGTCCACGTCTCCGGCGCTGCAGGCTCCCGTGCCGGCGCCCAGAACCCGTCCGGCGCTGCAGGCTCCCGTGCCGGCGCCCAGAACCCGTCCGGCGCTGCAGGCTCCCGTGCCGGCGCCCAGAACCCGTCCGGCGCTGCAGGCTCCCGTGCCGGCGCCCAGAACCCGTCCGGCGCTGCAGGCTCCCGTGCCGGCGCCCAGAACCCGTCCGGCGCTGCAGGCTCCCGTGCCGGCGCCCAGAACCCGTCCGGCGCTGCAGGCTCCCGTGCCGGCGCCCAGAACCCGTCCGGCGCTGCAGGCTCCCGTGCCGGCGCCCAGAGCTCGTCCACATTCCTTGCTCCATATTCCCGAGGGGGTCCCGGGACGGGACGCTCCTCCCTTGCTCCATGTTCCCGAGGGGGTCCCGGGACGGGACGCTCCTCCCTTGCTCCATGTTCCCGAGGGGGTCCCGGGACGGGACGCTCCTCCCTTGCTCCATGTTCCCGAGGGGGTCCCGGGACGGGACGCTCCTCCCTTGCTCCATGTTCCCGAGGGGGTCCCGGGACGGGACGCTCCTCCCTTGCTCCATGTTCCCGAGGGGGTCCCGGGACGGGACGCTCCTCCCTTGCTCCATGTTCCCGAGGGGGTCCCGGGACGGGACGCTCCTCCTCTGTCCCCAGTTCCCGAGGGGGTCCCGGGACGGGACGCTCCTCCTCTGTCCCCAGTTCCCGAGGGGGTCCCGGGACGGGACGCTCCTCCTCTGTCCCCAGTTCCCGAGGGGGTCCCAGGACGGGACGCTCCTCCTCTGCTCCATGTTCCCGAGGGGGTCCCAGGACGGGACGCTCCTCCTCTGCTCCATGTTCCCGAGGGGGTCCCAGGACGGGACGGTCCTCCCTTGCTCCATGTTCCCGAGGGGGTCCCAGGACGGGACGCTCCCCCTCGGTCCCGAGTTCCCGAGGGGGCCCCAGGTTGGGATTCTCCCCCACCGGCCCCAGCGCCAGCCCCGGTGTCCGAGGAGGAGGTCGCTCCTTCTCCCCCGTCTCCAGTGTCCGGCGAGGAGGTCGCTCCTTCTCCCCCGTCTCCAGTGTCCGGCGAGGAGGTCGCTCCTTCTCCCCCGTCTCCAGTGTCCAACATGAGGGATCCTAAGCCAGGCCTGCCCCCGTCGTCCGGGCCTCCCGGCCGTCCTCCAGAGCCGAGGCTGCCCCCAGACTGTTTCCTGAGCTGGGCCGTTTGGATTCTTCCCCCGGCCCTGTGCCCCTGCACTTTGTTTTTTTTTTCCCTTGGTCCCTCCTCCGGGCCCCCTCCTCCCACCCGTGTCTGGACTCTGATCTTTTTGGGCCGTCCGGTGGCCGGCCCTTGTGGGGGGGGGTACTGTCATGATTTGGGTTTTTCGGTGCTTTGTTTATTTTGTAGTTTTTCCTGTTTAGTTCCTCGGTTCTTGTTTAGCTTCATTGATTTCCCGTTATTGAGTTCACCTGGGTTCATTTAGTTAATTTGTTTCACCTGTGTCTCGTTTTGTTCTGTGTATTTATACTCAGTTTTCATTCCTTGTTGCTGGATCATTGGTTGTAGTTAGTCCCTTGAGTGTCCTTTGTTGCGTGCCTTTGTAAAATAAAGCCACTAGCATCTACATCCCTGTTCCCCTCATCTCTGCGTTTGGGTCCACATCTCCGCTACCACCTTAACAGAATGATCCAGCCAAACGAGGACCCAGCGGAGATGATCACGCTGTTCGAAAAAATTCGAACAGCGTGCCTCGGGACCTACGAGCCTCTGGACCTGGACCCTTACCGGACCTCATCCAGGAGAAACAGGCGCAGACGGCATAAACGACTGGCTTGCCCGGTGGAGAGCCCGGGCCAGTCCCCTTTTCTGGGAACTAGGCTCGCGCTCCGCCCATCCGGACCACTACCACCGCCAGCGCCCAGGTCCACGTCTCCGGCGCTGCAGGCTCCCACGCCGGCGCCCGGGTCCACGTCTCCGGCGCTGCAGGCTCCCACGCCGGCGCCCAGGTCCACGTCTCCGGCGCTGCAGGCTCCCACGCCGGCGCCCAGGTCCACGTCTCCGGCGCTGCAGGCTCCCGTGCCGGCGCCCAGAACCCGTCCGGCGCTGCAGGCTCCCGTGCCGGCGCCCAGAACCCGTCCGGCGCTGCAGGCTCCCACGCCAGCGCCCAGAGCTCGTCCACATTCCTTGCTCCATATTCCCGAGGGGGTCCCGGGACGGGACGCTCCTCCCTTGCTCCATGTTCCCGAGGGGGTCCCGGGACGGGACGCTCCTCCCTTGCTCCATGTTCCCGAGGGGGTCCCGGGACGGGACGCTCCTCCCTTGCTTCATGTTCCCGAGGGGGTCCCGGGACGGGACGCTCCTCCCTTGCTCCATGTAATTTTAATTTGTTTCACCTGTGTCTCGTTTTGTTCTGTGTATTTATACTCAGTTTTCATTCCTTGTTGCTGGATCATTGGTTGTAGTTAGTCCCTTGAGTGTCCTTTGTTGCGTGCCTTTGTAAAATAAAGCCACTAGCATCCACATCCCTGTTCCCCTCATCTCTGCATTTGGGTCCACATCTCCGCTACCACCTTAACAACTGCAGCTGTTTGATGACTTTTTCTGGGAGACATGATGGGACAGTGTTACAGTAGTAAAATGCATTGACAACGTTTTCTTAATCCTGCTGAAACATCAGCCATTTAATCCTCAACATGTTCTCTAAGTGATAAAAGGCCACAATATCAATTTCGGCAATACAGAAAAACAT
Organism: Telmatherina bonti; assembly: GCF_933228915.1. Taxonomy (NCBI): domain Eukaryota; kingdom Metazoa; phylum Chordata; class Actinopteri; order Atheriniformes; family Telmatherinidae; genus Telmatherina; species Telmatherina bonti. The sequence goes on from NC_136625.1 coordinate 17,668,208, forward strand.
GTGAACTTTTTTTTCCCCTCTTTTAAATCAACACAGTTGAGTTTCAGATCAAGTCTCATAGAAAGCAAATCACTTTGGGATGTGTGTGTGTGTGTGTGTGTGTGTGTGTGTGTGTGTGTGTGTGTGTCCTACCAAACTGATATAACATCTCAGGTACAGGCTGACTTCAGAAATTGAACTGTGGGGATACTCTAAGATGATGCTGCCACATGAAGACTGCACTGTCTGCATGGATTAAACTGGATCTTCTTGCATTCAGAAACAACTGGTGTTATGGACACTTGTCTCAAGCACAACTGTAACTGTTGACCAAAAACCACAAGAAAAAAAAACACTATGCAGGTCAGAATAACATACTTGTGAGAGGGCAATTTATTGTAATATTTCAGCTCAGCCTCAGAATAAAACATGTATTAGGAGTATTTGCCCATAAAAAAAAATATTCTATCTGTAGGATTGGATCTTGTGTCCTTTCTTTACAGGATACAAAGTAATAAAGCAGAAGCTTTAAATAGTGCTTTATGTAAACACTGGTTGAATCTACAAAGTTATTCAAAGAGATCCAATCCAATGACTCATCATTGCAATGGTTATATTATGTGAGACTGCAAACAAATCACACTATTTTCTAATTTGGTTTAAAAGTTTATTGTTGACTTGCTTACTGAACAAAGCTAACTAAGAAGTCACAAGTTAAATGTTACGCAATTTTTCTCCTGATAATTATGCCTTTGTCTTTTTTCTTCACGGCTTGACTTTTCTCTTTCTATGTTTCTCTTGGGTTATACCAGTTAATCACCCAATGCCAAGTTAGGTGTTTACCCTTATGAGTCTGATTAGAAAAAAATCCATTAATTTCAAGTAGCAGGAGTATGTAAATAACTAGTGTTTCTTCTGTTTAAATAATTGAATTAGTGTTTTAAATAAAGATTATTTTAAAAATAGAGAACCATGGAAACACTGGTGACAGGGGAAAAGAGTGGCAGTGAGAAAAGTCATTATCAGCAGCAACGTTTTCCCTCATTTACAACTATTCAAGGATTTAGCCTGTGTGCATGTGTCTTTTGATCAGGCAAGTGTGAAATATTCATTGCATGTTCTTTTGTCCATGTATTTCTGTTTGCACTTTGTGCACTTGTGTGGGTGGCTAAGTCCCTGTATAATATTAAAAGAGTCCAAGGGGGCAGGTCGATAAAACCCTGCCCACCAGCGTTCCCCTGAAGTCCTACACGCCATCTCCCAGCTTTGCTTGCCGAGAGTCATCTATGCAATCAGAGCGATCACATCACAGCACATCCTTAATCACGCTGGGGGTGGTTCTCGGAAGCAGAGTGTGCAGTCAGTGAACTGCTGACCCTTTGTGGACTACCAATCTCTTTCATCTAAATGGTGACAGATTGCGCTTTTTCCCAACCAAATGTCTTGTTTGCAACGTATTGTTCACGTTACAGCATTTTAAAAGTCATGTTTTCTGTAACTCCTATCTATATCAGAAGCTGAATCACAGTTTTTTGGGCTTCATTTTCTCCTATTTTTTAAATCTCCCAATGGATTTAATTAAGAAATTTCTTAGGATTTTAACTTACTGAGACAATAAGCAATTAACTCCAGTTTATTTCTGTTTGTGTATCAGCAGCTGTATTGAGATGTGGATGTGTTTAGTTCCATTGAGGCAATCATATGTGATAATGTTGGTGTTCCATTAAGCTCCAGTGTATCAAATGTCTTCAAAGCTTCTCTTGCACTTCACCCATAAAGACCCAAGTCATGAAAAAATAATAAGATAAATCCAGTTCTTTGGATATGAGGTTCTTATTTATCCCTTTAACAAAATGAAAATTAACAAAAAGTACCAAAATTATTTAGCAATATTTACCATTTATTACCATGTGATTTTTATAGTGTAATCTTCTGCTTTCTGGAGTCTATTAAGAGGCAGATGACAAAAATCCCATTGTGTTCCACGGGACTTCAGGATCAAAGTTTGCACCATAATGGGAGAGCAACTGTATGCATCATATATGTCACGCTGCGTTATGTGTTAAGCCCTATAAGCAGAAATCCAGACGAGTTACCATTCAGCTGTTTCTTTCCAAATCTTTAAATTCGATAGAAAAGTGACAGCACAAAAATACTCCCAAATATTGAGCTGACTCGTAATTTGCACCCTGCCAGTAAAATCAGCACCAAAGTGCAGGCACCCCAACACAGGAAAATATGAACTGAACGTGATTGTAACCAATAAGCTCCAAGCTCCTGATATATGCGTAAAAAGAGATAAAAGATAATGAAAGATTAATGAGTAAATCTCTGCCTATGAATATTTGAGGAGGGGAAGTCTGTTTAATACATGATCACCCTGTGGACTGCTTCCTGAACATGCCACTGCTTCATTCGCCGATTCAGAGAGGATGCTTATTAGATTTGCAGGCAGATGGCATTTTCATTACTCTTCTCTCTCATGTACCTCTTAAAATAAATAATTTTATATCACGTTATTTTGGGGGATTTTATTCATAGTACATAGAGAGGAAAAAGGAAAAAAAAAAAACTTACTGCCCTTTAACTTTAGAAAAATAGATGAAGATATGTGGTGTCTCAAAGACAAAGACCACATAAACGTTTCTTCACTATCAATGGTTTTTACAATGTGTTTGCACTTGTTCAATCCTAATTGCAAATGCATCTGTTTAAACAATACACCCTTGTTTTTATGCACTGCACATACTCGATGCAGTTGTTTGACCATTTGCAATCCAAATTACTTTCACTTTGTCGATTCCAAGGCAATGAGAGCCACACTTGACATAGCATGGCTCTGTAGCTCACAGCTCTAAATGCTTTTGTGACTGACACATGGCGAGGGATCAATGGATTAGTTTCCATGGGATGGGTGTTGTTGGGGGCCATAGACGTGCCTGCACATGCTAAGAGTGGGATTAGGACAAATCAGACAGGAGCTTTCTGGTCAGACAGGCGCCCGCCGGCTCATCTCATGGCTGAAGATGGTGACAAATGGAGAACGATGCCAGCAGAGTGCACTCAGATCTTCAACTCAATCACACTGAGTCAACACGGCAACTTCCACCACCAATCACACATGCGGGTTCATGCAAACAGGAGTCAGCAAACATAAACACAAGCATAAACCGGAAATTATTTGTCAACTGTATATGTTTTTGTTATCCTTTCTTAGATGGTGATGTTATAATGACCAAAAAAAAAACTTTGATGGAGGATAAACCATGTTCTTTGTGGCTGTACTTTCTATTGATCCTAAATGAATCGCAAAGGGTGCGCCATATGATGTATGACAGACATATGTTTCCGTTTTTCCATTGTACTGTTCCCATGTCAGAATGCCCAGATTATGTAATTACCCAAATAGACATATTTCATCCAAGTTGCTGGTTAGATTTGTCTCTGACAGAGCCTTAGAGGGGTGTTTCACAATGAAAGATATTTATAGTGCTGGAAGAAGCTTTTTTTTTTTTTTTTTTTTTTTTTTTTTTTTGCACATAGAGGGGAAACCCAGAGCTGTGAAGATGATGTATAGCTTTAATGAGCATATTGCATAAATGTAATACCAGTGGGAACACTGGGTGAAAATAGCATTAAGCAAATTTGATTTTCAGCGCAAATGTTAACAGAAGATTTAGTACAAACAAACATGCAAAAATTTGTGTACACACACACATGTATCCATCCATGCACCCATACACAAATCACACAACACCTATATTGCCCCCCACACTTCAAAAAAAGCACAAGCACAGACTCATTTGTGATTCTTGCGTTCAGCTTGATCACAGAAGCAGGGAAAGCACCAGTGACAGCAGATATAAGCAGTGCAGAGTCTTTCCCCCCTACTTTGCATGTCATCAAAGTGGTGGTCGGGACTTCCGATTCCCCTGTCTCCTTCGCAGAGCATGAATAATGCAGCAGTGCGGGGTTGCCTGCCTGACAGAACAACTTGATAAAAACAGCTGGGTAATACTGAGGGAACTACTGAAACAGGACAACAGCAGCTAAATATACGTCCTGCCAAAGTTCCTGTTGTTTCTTCCATCCAGGCAGTAGGAGACAGAATGATCCGGATCCACGCAACAAGCCAGATGAACAGCGGAAAAATGGTGCACATGAGTTTTATGTTCTGCAACAAAAAAAATCTGATCAAGTTTTTGGCAGGATGCAGTGATAAAGGAGTCAAAGCGGAGCAAAGAAGCATTGCTACACAGTTAGTTAAATTTGAGCTTAAACAGATCACTGAGTCTGAAAAAAAAAGATTAATTGTCAATGATTCATTACTTTTGTCAGCGTCTAACAATCAGGGCTACTGATGTGCATCGTTATGAAGCATCTTGACTCAATTGAAATGACAAGAGAAACTCAGAAACTCTCACCAAAACATCTTGTCATAATGTCATATTTAAATGCTTTCAGTTAGTCACATTAAATTTTCATCTGCTTTCAATATTCATGATTGCCCACATTTCTCCGGATGCAGTAATCTAATTTTTCAGGGTTGAATTTCCGCTTTTTCAGTTGAATGTTTCTGTTAATCTTTTTTCATGCCTGACACAGTGACTCACATTCCCATTTTCCTTCAGTTGCATGCTATTCTCTACTACACAGTTACTGTCCATGGCAGGTAGCCAACCAAAAATATTATAACTTATTTTATGTTTCATACAAACAAATATGTAAACAAAGGATGTTTTAGGACATGTAAGATTATCGGAGCTTGGTTGTTTTAGTATAAATATTTGATATATAAAGATAAATGCAGAAAAATTGTCATAGTAAACATTTTTATTGTGTTTTATTACATGCACGTATACAATTTGTACTATGCACAGTTTGTGTTTTATAATACATTCATACAATATGCAGCAGTTATATGTATGTATTGGCAATAAATCAATATACAGGAGACATATGTGTAATCATTCCTTTGGATAAATAAATGATATATGTATTCAATTTGTTTCTTTTAGTTTTCTACTAAAACAAAGAAATTAAAACAACCACTGTTCGCCTGTCACTGCCGCTCATTGTTACAGCAGTAGAAATAATCCTTCTGCATCATTTCAAATACAGGATCCCAATGAATTTCAGCTGCCTACAGGGACCAAGAATGCACCGCAGTCCTTGGCATCACCTTGATGGAGAAGAGTCCAGTGTTGGTTTGAGAAAGAAGAAGTGCCGTGGGAGAACAGGGTTCTGTGCAAGGCTAAAAGGAGTCTTTATTGCTCTTTAATTCTAACTTTATTTGAGCTTCAGCTGTTTTTGAACTTGTATTTTATCTTATTCCACACATTTTCAGGCTTCAAAGTTGAAAATCAACCTGAGCTATCTAGCATGTTAACTTTGCTAGATATCACTGACATACTGTCACATTGATGATTTTGTTCATCTCTGTCCAAGAATTCGGTTAATCAGTAATATTTTACACAAACCAGATTTAGCCTGTACTGCAGTCACTTTTGCAAATCAGCACACAGTTTACTTTTCTTATTGTCTCCTACTCTGCACATTGGCTAAGTTTGTCACCCTCGGCTGTATGAAAACCTTTGCTTGCTTTATGTGTCCTGTTTGAAGTGAGACCATGTGAAGCAGTAGCTACGATGAAAATTCCAGCATGTGGGCTTAGTGAGTAAGCAACCCAGCTCAGTAAGGCATTGTACGTTTATACATATTGCAAGTTCCATACACAAAGGCAATTCGAAGGGCTTTAGATCATGTATATAGTGAGAAAACATCCAGCTTCTCTTTTATCATAGTACTTTTCTTGAGGCTGTCATTCTGAACAGAAAGAAACATCCAGATTTCTGCTCGTCCTTCTGTTAGTGTTGGAAGAAACTTGGCATCTCCACAATGATTTCCTTTCCTGGTTGACAGCATTTTCTTAGACCTAAATGCATTTAAGAATAATTTGTTTTTTTCTTTTGCAAGATATAACAGCCAGGTCAAAATGACCCCACTACTGAAATATTTTCAATTAACATGACATTATGTACAGTTTTTCTACAGACTGTTCTCCATTTCATAACCATCCATCTTTCATCTGCTTGTTGAGCTACCCCAAAGTTAAATACTGTGTCAACAACATCATAATCATCTGTGACAGGATCTATGGCCAGAAACAAAGAAATCTGAATTTTCTTTGGCACCAACAAGCTCTCCAAAGAGCAGCAGGTATTCTGGCTTCAAGTATTTTCTGATTGGCATCAGGCTTAGTGTATGTCTAATTTTACTCGCTCATTAAAAAAAAAAATTGAACACTGTGTCATGATGTGTGTTTTGTTTCTTTAGTTCTGTTTTCCTGTTTTAGTTTGTAGTCTTCCCTGTTCAGTTCTGTTGTGTCTTGTTTCTTGTTTAGCCTTAGTTCCTGTTCATTAGATTCACCTGGTCTCATTAGTTTCATCCATTTTACCTGTGTCTTGTTCTGTTTCTCAGCATTTATACCCCTCGGTTTCTGTTCCTCATTGCTGGTCCATTGTGTATGTGTGTGCATTTGTTTAGTTCTGTTAACTGCTTGTGTCTACATACCCTCAGTTTTGGGGTTTAAAAACATATTTTTCCTGCATTTGGCTTCACTCCACTGTGATACATCATTGTTTCTAACTCTAATGTAATGTTCATGATTTCTTTTTCATGAAACATCATAAAATTACATTATTTGATTAGATTTGTGGTATTTGATTTACTGTCAAGCTCCTTTTTGGCAAAAATTCTGCCCACTTTACCAATAAAGATTTTTCTATTTCATGATGTTCTAAAAAAGAAAAGTTTGTAGATGTAACTGAAGGAGGTCTTTTCCTCAGAGCCGATGGTGTAATATAGAAATATATGCATATATTTTGGATACAGGTCTTCTTATGATTAATTGATGTAAATTTTTTGAACTAGACTAATTTTTTTGGACTAATTCTCTCAGATGAACTTTAATTTTTTTTTCCATCATTTTTTTTTTTTTTTCATTTCTAAGACTTTCACACATCCAACTCTGTAGGATGCAGGTGCATTGGAAGGTGTTGCTTCAGTCTCACGCAGCTCTCACACTCTGCACTTGCTTCGTATTACCACTTTACTGATCATTACTGTCATAAACACCTTGTCTTTGTCAAGTGTTTAAAAACGGAATCCACACTGCAGCTTTCCTGAGAAAAATGGAGAGTTGCCCTGCAGTTTCTCTGCAAGGGTTAACATAAAATATACATCACATTATCTTTTGTTTCTACTGTTTTGATAAAATGTGTTCCATTATTCATTTTATGCTGGCATAAATTAACCAGAAGCATCCAATCTCCAATGCTGTGTATCAGGAAGTCTATCTGACATTTCCAACTTTATATCAGTCAGCCAAAATGAATGCCTGACTTGGATATATGTTACAGAGCTGAACATTTACACCAAAACGACTCATGTGCTAAACAATGGCTCATGTTTTCTCAGCAGCAACCTTAAAAATGACATGATTGAAAGTTCTGTGTCTAATTCAGGTGTTTAGTCACTGAACTCACACATGATCAATGTTAAAATAGAAACTTGGTCCCATGTGAGCCCCATTGCCTTTCTCGTGTTAATATAAAGTGCTTTTCATTTAGAAAGGTAACAGAGATGTCTCTTTTAAATTGAAAATCAATAAACATATTTTTAAAAAAAAAAGAAAAAAAAAGAAAGGTAACAGAGTAATTGGTCAAGCAAATTAGAAAAAAAGAAACCTTTAAGAAATCACACTGTAAAACAATTGTTTCTGCATTTTGTACATCTTTTATCCAGAAAAATGCAGTTTATGGAGAGAGTGTGGTCATTAAATGTGGCAGTAAGGCAAAAATTATTTGCATTTTTAGTTTATTGACACAAAGATTAACATAAACACATGATGGGTGCTATCTTAAATAACTTTACTAGTCTTAAGCAACTTCAATGAAAACCACCAAAGTAATGCATTGTGGGGCCAGAATCTGGCCTGGGATCCTATTGGAAATTGATTAAAAGTAGAAAAGGAATACCACAACTGGGAATAACAAAGCACAATAAAAATATAAATTAAAAATATATTAAAAATATACAACTTATTAAATAAAGACAGCTCATCTTCCTATATGAAATTCAATCATTTTTGCCAACATTTTAACTATGTGATTAATTAGTAGGAACACATACTGTATGTATGTTTGCTACACAAACCCAGGAAAATGAAAGGAAAATGTCAGAAGAAAATATAAACCCTGCTTGCGACTGCTGCTTCTCCTGTGGAGCTGTCACACAAAACAGCAGGGAATGTGTGTGGTCTCTTATATCACATCCATCTTTTCCTAACACATTGAAAACAAAATCATCATAAAAATGCAACCAACAAATACAATAATAATATAAGAAATTTCACAATGACATTTAAAGACCTAAATAAATAGATCTCAAAGGTTGTTGAAGCATGGCACCAAATCTTACCATCATTAAAATCATTGGGGTAAACTTCTAACTCGGATGTCTAACATACAAAGGAATAATCATTCTGGCCCTTACAATGAGACAAAATACATGGAAGCATCACCAGATATCTCTATTAGCACCACATTGTCTATACCTGACGGGATGACAAAAAAAAAAAAAAAAAAATTAATTTTCTCAGATGTGCTTTCTTTTGGATAACGATGAAAAGTATTCCTCCTCTTTACAAAACAAAGTCATTTGGAGGTTTGGAAACAGCGCGTCTCCTCCAGCAGTGTCTCAAACAGTCACAAAGTGTTTGATATGTTACTAATTATCAGCCATCATGCCACATAAAAAAAATGGTTGTACTCTTCAAAACACAATGCATTTCTATTTCTATTTCTATTCTGATAAATGTGCTTTAAAAGGCATGTCCTAAAAAGGTAAGCTGGATGTCACAAACCCACTTTTCATAGAGTTACCGTCACGTAAACATGTTTGACAGATTTTGAGTAAAATCATGAAGGGCTGAATAAAATAAGCACAAAGGTGACTTCTACTGCAGACCTTTTCTAGACTTATTATGTATTCAGATCTGAAGCGAATTATAAATAGAAGCGCATCACCACCTGGAACTTTATTGTCATGGCAGCTGTGATCAAAGAAAAACTCGTAAACTTTGAATAAAAATACAGCTTATGTTGTCATAGTGATTCTAACATTACAATTATGTATAAACTTAAAGTTGGATGGTCATCTCTGTCATGGCATGTTAGATATATTTAACACTTGTTTGCTTACTGCCAATTAAGATATTTATGTACATTATCCAGTGCAATCAGGCGTAAACTTGAAGAACTAACTTTAGTTAATACTTTCCAATTTCTGTCATGATGTGTTGAGCAACTAAATTTCCTGAGTCATTGTTTTCTTACATGTTAATTTATTACTTTTACATTCATATTTTAAAGCATTGTAGTTGTGCAAGCAGTGAAAAAGCCCTCAAGTTAAATATGTTCAAGTTGAATTGACTTGTTTACTGGGCTCAGCATGCTGCCTCTCACCTGGAGGCATTCCCTGGACTTTCTCTCTGTTTCTGCTACCAACTCTCAATTTAGTGTGCTCCACTTGTTTTATCCCAACATTTCAATTATTCAGTTCTGTTAGCTGAATCCATAAGTGCATGTGCATACGTGTACATATGCATGCATGTGTTTATGCTTGATGCATTAATGAATATGTGAGAGGTCTGAACTGTGTGTGACAGAAATTGAGCATGCATTTCCATTCTTGGCAGGCTTTTTTGGTCAAAAATTCATTCCTCTTTTTTCTTGTATGGAAAATAGAGTTGGACCTTATATGGCCCCAGTGTGCAGAAACACTACGTGCCTCTTATCATGCCTCCTATTATGGCACTCTCCTTTCTCCAAGAACATGTATCTTTCACAGCATTTCAGACTACAGACAGAGAGGTGGGAATTCAGAATAACACACGGTACTCGGAGCCTGCAGCTTAAAGGTTACAGCAGAGGATATTAGATCAGAAAAAAAAAAAATCCCAGTTTGAATCTTTAAACCAGCTCAGAAAGTCTGGGAGGTATATAAACAGCTCCAGTCTCTGTAAAAGGCATTTAATGGTATTTCCAGTCTCATGGAAAGATTAAAAAATACTCACATAACAGATAACTAAGCAATGATGCTGATGAATAACTACCCTTCATAACTGATCTAGCTTTTAACGCCTAGCCTAATTAAATCAATTGCAATGTGTGAAGCAGAAGTGAACCAGTGAGCAAAAGCCCCAGAAAACAGCAATTTTGCAAAGAAATCTAAAGTAGATGTAGAAGAAACCTGTACAACCTCCAGTTATGGTGTTTTTAATGTATTAAATGTGACTCTACTGTTAAATATTGATCATAAAAATTTAAAAACAAAAACACAGCAAAAAATCAATGGAATTCTGTCCACAGACTTGTTTGAGACTGGTCTGAACAGTCTCCATGGTCAAAAAATATTCTGATTTTATGAAAAAGGTTTTAGAATTGTAATATGACCATAATATGGCTACTAATGTTTTGTATTAGATAGCATTCATGAGCGGAGGGCAGGAATAAGACCTGGGAGGGGAGGCAATAACTTATCATTCTGTTTAGGAAGACTTAGATTTGTAAACATGAGAGAAGCAGACCAAAGTTGTATTTATGAGTAAGAACCTGCGGGTGGACAAGGCAGACCATCTGACTGAATAATAAAACAAGTAATGATAAATAAGAGATTTAAAATTAGTAATAAATCTCAGTGCTCCATGTTAGGTTGTATTCAATGAATGTAAAAACTGCAGTGACACATGCATAAATATAACATCACCATAATCCAGCATAGAAGTGACCAAACTGGCCACCTCCTTTTTTTACATTAATATATGTACATAACCTAATTCTAAAATAAACGGCATATTTTTAACATGTGCCAGAGTTGAGGAAAAGTCCTATAAATCACTGATGAAAACATTTGGTTATTCACACTGAGACTCCGTAAGATCTTGTGCTTTGGATTTTATCAAATGCGTCAGATTGGTCATCATCCAAAACAAGTTGATGTTAACTAAGGTTGACTATGTGAATCACTGCACTTTACTGTTTGCAATTGAAAATCTTAGATAAGAAGTAATGAGAAGCAATTAGAGTGATCCCAAGGGAAGACCCGTCCAAACAAACGGCTGAACAGGGATGACTTCTATTTACATGTGATTCTTTTATAGGTCCTGCAGATCAGCACTATTTTAGAGTGCAACTATCAATAAGGTGGCTATCTGTAATGTTTAGTCAAGTTTTAGGATTTGCAGATATAATATTGTGATTATATATATATATATATATATATATATATATATATATATATATATATATATATATATATATATATATATATATATATATATATATATATATGCAAATCCTAAAACTTGACTAATCATTACAGATAGCCACCTTATTGATAGTTGCACTCTAAAATGTGAATATATATATATATATTCACATGTTTAAATGTGCAGAAGCCTGGACAGTGAATAGAAAACAGAAGTGATGTGTTATGCACAATAAAATTTTAAGGGGAAAATATATAATAACTTTAAATATTGATTGAAGCACCAGTTTAGCAAATTATGTGAATTGTCATTGTATTCTTATTTGCTCTTAATTTAGTTCACATGTAAGTGAACATATTTGTTCTCTTCGTGTGTGAATCTTGACTAATAACCAAAGACATTTAGTCACAGAACTATTTGATGAACGATTTGTGGGCACTAAATACAATACTAGATTGAAATCATTGGAGACACCAGACCACTTGTGAACCAGAAAACACATAAGTGCAGTGATGGTTTTTTGGATACCTCACTTTTTATTAGGACTTTGGAATTGAAATGCCATCTTGTTTCTGTAAAAGCTAAACAGGTCCGATTGATTCTATTTTTAAAAACCTTTAATTGAAATCACTGATGCTCCACATCCTATTAATGTCACGTTTTATGCGTGCAGATAAGCAAGCACATCAGATTTGATCTGATAGGTGATTTTATTCATAATTCCTGCTTGTACGCAAGAAAACAAAGCATGTTCAAACTCCCATTTGTCTCCAGCTAGCTGTGCATATCAAAGCAATACAAAATGAGCTTGGACAGAAATGCAAAATCATACAGTAGAACCAACAAATGAAAAAGCCTGACAACTTTGCTAAACTCCAATTCATGTATTTTCAGCAAGTGCTTTGTGGATTATTTAGCCTTTATGCTATTTGTGGTCCAAATGCTGTGCCTTCAAATATGTATGACATGTCTGTTATGGGTTCAGTGTTTCCTTGTTTTTGTTTGAGTGGCAGAATCATGTGACAGCAGGCCACAATAGACCAGAAAACACAAATAGTGGAAGACCAGAGTGAGGTCTATGTGTCAGTGTCTTTGGCTATTTTTGGAGGAAGAATCATGGCTTATATGACCCACACAGAGGAGAGGATACTGATTAAGATGGGACTGCAGACATGGTTCATGATGTTCTGAAATGCTGAAGTGCACAGGGAACCTGAGCTGAACCAGGAGGAACACATGTAATATGTGGAGATTTAGCTTGTCTTGTCTGTGATTACATTTCTTCAGGGCCGTGGGTTTTATAATGCAGCAGCACACCAAACTTCCAAGAGGGAAAAGCTCAATGACCGTCTTGGCACCTTATGAAACATTACCATATTTTCTATTTCTCTGAAAAGAAAAGACATTAATACTAAGATTTACTGTTTCTTTGCACCAGGCACAAGGCTACTTTTGGTATTAAGTATTTCTTTTGGTGTTTCACACAGTCACAGCACTGTGCAGTTTAAAAGAAAGTCTAACTTTTTTATTTAGTTATTCAGTTTAGCTTTTCCTGGTCTGAGCTAGAGAACATTTATCCTAAACTTAACAAGTAAGGAGATTCAGAATTGACAAGCCCCTATTATATAATTTAACTAATGTTAATTAATAAAGTATTTTTCATTCATTTCATTATTAGGTCTGTTTCTTTACAAGTTGCTAATTTGCCCTGCTCTGCCAAACCACTTTGGTCATTATTGAAATGAGCTACTTGCACCTGTTACTGTTGCTAATGTGTTGTTTTTTTTTTTTTGTTTTTTTTTTAATCAGCAGAGTTAAAGAAAATAACTCACAGAAATGAAGAATTACTTTTTCTCTTGTTCATGTGCTTTTACATTATCATGTAGCAAAATCACAAGCCACACTGATTATTTTCCATGTGCACTTTTCCTTTTTCATTCATTTTTTGTGCAAGAATGTGCAATATCATGAAAAACTTTATGGCTCTCAATTGTGTATTGTTGACTGCAACTGCAACTGGAACTTTATCTATATAGCACTTTTAACACAACCACAGTCGACCAAAGTGCTGTACAGAATAAAACAGAGATAATGATCATAATACAAATACAGAGTGCAAAAACATATAAAATTTCTAAAACTGGTAGAATCATGATAAAAACAGTCAGATTAATAATGTCAACATCTCAGGTGGTGTTAAAAGCCAATGAAAACAGGTGGGTTTTAAGACGTGATTTAAAAACAGGTACAGAAGAGGCCTGTCGGATGTGCAAAGGCAGCTTGTTCCATAGTTTTGGAGCTGCAACTGAAAAGGCTCTGTCCCCTCACACATATTGTATAGGGCTGAAAAAAGAAGTTATAAAGAGAAAAGCTCTAATGTGATTTTAGTTTTTCCAAATATTTCTGAGTGCCTGTTTCTTCTTTCAGAGAACATCAACTCTCCCCGTGCCGTTTGCACTTCTAGAAGAATCAACAGCTGGTGATTAGTATCAGGAGCAGCAGCAATGGCAAAAACAGCTAAAAGAAACAAGGGAAGCAAGAAATATCTCCATTTAGGAAGTCAGAAGTTTGACATAAACTAAACTGAACATACCAGAAACAAGTTTTCACAGAAGAGATCAAAATAATTTAGGACAAGATCTGTTGGGAGTGTGGTGCAAAGGCATCACAGCGATTGCCACTTACCACCACTTGTGAAGCTAAAATCAATTTACCATCTCGTAGATATCAATTCTACTGTGATGCTCTTCTCACCTTGACAGCCATAATAACTCATTACCTAACTGAGAGAGAGTGCACTCATCTGTATGAGGTCAGAACGCTTATAGTAATAGTCACGTCAGTGTATTATGCTTTGTATTTATTATTAGTATAAACAATTTTTGGATTTGCTAAAATTAGCTAAAATGTATGTAATATATATTATGCATGAATATCTGTTTTAAATTCTGCAATGATCTCTTTGTACCTCAGGTGTGGAGCTATTTTCTCTCCCTTTCTGCAGCATCTACACTTGATCAAAGGGTTGAATTCACCTCTGCAGAGCTGGGATTGAGAGACCTTAGGTGGAAACAGTTCTGCTATAATTCTTCTTCAAAGGGTCTGTGCTGTTAACTCACTGGCAGGTGAAAGATGCAGTTTAAATTTGCTTTCAGCTCTATTACTTCAGTTGTTTAAGATCAAGCTTTTCTCCAGGTTTTACTTTTTATTCCTTATAATTTAAATGTACATCAACCAGAATCTCTGAACACTAGATTTTTGGCAGCAAGTTTAGTTAGAATTTTCCAAATTAGCTTTTTATTTTGACCCCAAAAAAGCATGAAGCATTTAGCAGGAAGTATGATCTGTTTAAATCTGAGATTTACAACATTTTATTTGAAGAAAAAAAAGTTCTTGCTGCTTAATAGCTTGAAAAAGGTTTGAAAACAAAACAAATAAAAACGAAAGAAAAAACTATCTTGAATTTGGATTCTGCCAATGTCCATGCAGACAGATCACATTCAAATGGAGAAAAGTAATTTCCACAACTGATTGACCATTAAAGATAACAGCAAAGTGTGTATCCATCCATCCATCCATCCATCCATCCATCCATTTCCTTAACCACTTAGTCCAATTAAGGGTCGTGGGTAAGTTGGAATTCATTCCAGCAATCATTGGGCAAGAGGCAGGGTGCCCTCTGGACACATTGCCAGTCCATCACAGGGCTGCAAGGTGTGTAATAGTTCTCAAAGAAAAAAAGGGTCACTTTCATCACAAACAGCAACTGTGATATCGGCAAATGTTAACATTTAGTCACAGTCTTGAGAAAATGCTGGACAATAATGATTTTCTTGGCTGGACTGCAAAAGAAAAAGCCCCTACTTTGCAAAAAGAGTTTTGTTAAAGAACACATGGGAAGCAAGAAAGCTGCAGGGTACATATTCTGTGGTCAGCTGAGTCCAAACAGAATATTTTAGCTTGAAAGTTTTGGGTTTTTTTGGAGAAACTAAAACATTTTATTCCAGAAAAAGAGCATTATCCATCACTGAAACATAGTGATGTAACTATTATAGTTTGGGCTTGCTTGTCTTCTGGGCCAATCTAGAATAGCTCATTATTATTGGTAAAATAATTCCTTTTGAACTTGATCAGTGGGTTCTAACTTTCTGAACTGATTGCCAAGTAGAAGTGAGTCAAAAAACAAACAAACTGTGAGCCAATAAGTAGATCTGTCATTTAATGATTAATGAAAAGTAAAAGTGCAAGATTTAAAATGGCCAAAACCTGACCTTAACCAGTATCCACGGTGAAGTGAGGAAGGCTGACCCTCTGGAAGGGAAGCAGAATCAGGAGCGGGCGTAGGTAAGGTGGGGAGCAGGTGAAGAGGATATGGAATCCAGAGAGCTCAGGCGGAGCAGATGAGCTTGATGAGGAAGAGAAGGTTTCTGCAGAGCAGCAATCATAACAACTGGGCTACAAATTCCTCCAAACTAATGTCCAATTCTGAGAAAAGGGAATGAAAATGTTAAGTTAAAAACATATTTAGTTTTAGAGATTTGTTAAATTAAAAAAAAAGTTATGATAAAATCAGAATATTATCACACTATGTGAGAGACTTGGTTTTCACATCATCCGCCATAGTCATTTTTTCATTTTGCTAATTTGAAAGTTCTCCAGGAAGAATGACAGAGGAAGTAATGACTTCCATTTCCTGTTTCTGTCCCTCAGTAAACACTACCTGTAAGCAATGCTGCAAGGATGAGGACAGCCTGTTTCCTGACACTGAGTAGGCGTATGGCATGCTGAGGGTTTCTGAGTCATTCCAAAGTGCATCTGAAATGACATCACATGTTTCTCCTCTCCTCATCCAGAGGCCCATCTGTGGGCCTCTTGGCCCAGCTGCTGGTCTCTCTCACGCTCCTTCAACACAATCTGATCAGGACTGATGCTCCAGCAGTAATCCTTCCCCAGCTGACCGACTCAATCAACTGAGCTTCTACTTCTCAGCTTGTTTGTCTGACTTCCTGCATGTTTGATTCCCAAGCCTGCAAGCCCTGCTATGGTCTGACATCAGTCAACTCCCCAACAAGCCCATGCAACCCCAGACCCTGCAGCGCAAACATTTGGAGGGCAATACACACCTGTCTAACTCTAAACTGCAAAGCATGAGAATGACATTGTGCAAGAGGAAATAAAAACAAAGGCTTCTGCTGGGAGCTGGGAAAAGGAGCAATTTTATTTTGAGTTCTGACTCTATATGTCTGCAACACAATTATATGCATATGATGAGGACTATAAACTCATCAAAAGTAAACAATGAGCCAAAATCAACAATTAGAAAAAAACGTGGTGCGACGCTATCTAAGAGAATTTCAAAAATCAACCGCAATATATTACAATGTTCCCCCTAGAAAAATTGGTCATATGCTTTTTTTTATTTTCAATGAGGAAAGCAGAACTATTCACAAGTTTATATCAGGACAGGAGTCAGATAAAGGAGGTCATGGAGTTCCTATAAATCAGTCCAGTCGATCGCATTGCATTTTATCTGCATAGTGTTTCCGATTTGGCCGAAGCTTTCCCATCTGTTGGCTGTCACAAGTTATCCAAAATCTACATTCAATTTCATTTGGTCTCTCTCACTGTCCTCACACTCAGGCTTAAGTTGCCATTTATGAAAGAGTTGCAGAAATGGTTGCGTTTATGAATTAGGCTGCAGCAGTTGATTCCTTTGAAGTCCAAATATCTATGCTGCAGGTCTCATTTTGTCCTTGTGTGCTTCAACGCCTGGATCTGGAATACTGTGCTGCAAACCTACCGAAGCAGCAGCTCATTCTGGCAAAGTCAGCAGGGCCAGCCCCTAAATCAGTGAGAAAATTCTAACAGAAGCCCAGTTTAGTGAGCTTTATAGGCGTTTTGGGCTGCATCCATATCATTTAAATATAAAGTTGGGGAATATTCATATGTACATCATTCAGTGTGTTAACTCTTCATTAGTTCTTTTTTTGGGAGGAAGAGGAAGAAGGTTTGCCCTGTTTCAGATGTTTTAATAATTCATCAGTGACATATCGCTCCAGGAAATGAGTCTTTTTTAATATATTCCTAATGGCCCACTTAAAGGTTATGTCTATCAGATGGCTCTAGCTGAAGACACTGTGGCATTTTAATTAGCAGAAATGATTTAGTGTTTTTTTTTTGTTTTCTTTTAAATGTATTTCTATTTCTATTGGTTAGATAGAAAATTTGTTTCTCAGCATGATCATGCAGTTTCATATAAAAATGAACATCATTAATAAAGGTTTGAACTCATGCACAGGGACATTTAGACAGCAAATATAAATTGTAGAGAAGAAGGTATTGTAATAATTTACAGCCTACATCATCAGAAAAAGCTGATGCCATGTGTATATACATGCAATCTTCTCTCTGCCTTTTAAGTTTAATAGATACAAACTCCTCACGCCTACTTTAAAACACTTTCTTCAAACATTTATTGCACATTAAGAAATTACAATTTTTTTTTTCCTGTTAAAATAATTAACCCAGGTTTCAAATTAGTTTTGTTATAATTCCTTCCTTATGATACATAAATGTTTCATATGCAAACTGTCCCACAGCCACCTCCTGCTGCCCACTCTAACAAGCATGATTTTCAATTATATGTATGTAACACATATCTATAACACAAATAGATAATCAAAGGCTTTTTCTAAAATCCCAACTGATGTAACAAGTATTGTCTCATTTCTTCAACAACTATGTGGAAAGGCACATCCTTTATCTTTTTATGTGGATCCCTATTAGCTGCAGCAAAACTGCAGCTATTCTTCCTGGGGTCACAGAAAAGATGTTTGTCTAGCAAGGGTGAAATCAGTGGCATGTGTCAAGCAAAGACAACATCTGTGGAAACAACTAAAATTGGGTTGAGAACAGTCCAGGAAAATATTAAAAACTGGAGTTATAGGAGGGAATCATAGCCTTTGAGGAAAAAAAACTGAATGATGATCACTTAAACATTTGGTGAAATCTGATGGTAAAAGATCAACATTAGAACTTAGGGCTATGTTAATGGTGAAAGGGAGAGCATGAAGGGAACTCAAGGGATTGGGACTAAAAAGCTATGCAGCTATAAGAAATCATTAATTAGTGAGGCTAACTGGTGAAAAAAAGCTTCAATGAGCTAGGGGCCATATAGGATGGACTATGGAGCAGTGGAGGAAAGTCATGTGGTCTGAGGAGTCTGGATTTAGCCTGTTCCTCAGTCATGTGAGCGTCAGGGTAAGAAGAAATGCAGATGAAATGGTGCATCCGTAATGCCTCGTGCCTATTGCCCATAGATTGTTGGGGCAGTGCTTTGATCTTGGGGTTCTGTCGTTGGTCCGGTCCAGGATCTGCAACATTATGTGTCCACAGAATGAGATCAGCTAAAATATACTGAATGACCAGATTATTCCATCAATGGATCTTTTTCTTCCCTGATGCCACTGTCACAGCGGGCGATGGAGATGGTGAAGGAGTGGACCCAAATGCAGAGACGAGGGAACAGAGATGCAGGTTCAAGACCATTTATTTTCCTCAGAGGAACCAAGGGAACTAAGAACAAACTAACTAGGTAACAAAATGATCCAGCAACCAAGGAGTGAAACTGAGTGGTATAAATACACAGGAAAACCAAACAAGAAACAAGTGAACGGAATGAACTGAAACAAGACCAGGTGAACTCAATGAACAGGAAATCAATGAAGCTAAACAAGGACCAAGGGAACTAAACAGGAAAAGCTAGAAAATAAAACAGGAAACCAGAAACTATACAACTTCCCAGCAGTAAGAATTGAACAACACAAAAACACTTCTGGGGTTAATTGTGAAAACCTCATAAAAATAAAAACAATGGATCTAATAAAATCTGAAAATAAGACAATAAAGTGTGGCCTACTGAATATTAGATCCCTCCCAAATAAGTCTTTATTAGTCAATGACTTGATAGGTGATCACCACATTGATTTATTCTGTCTTACGGAAACCTGGTTACAGCAAGAGGATTATGTTAGTATTAATGAAGCTACGCCAGCTAACTATTTAAACTTTCACATTCCTAGAACTACAGGCAGAGGAGGAGGTGTTGCAGCTATCTTTAAGTCAGAATTTTTAATTAATCCTAAGCACAAAACTAACTATAAATCCTTTGAATTCCTGACATTAAATTTATCTCATCCAAAATGGAATTCAGAGAAACCGCTCCTTTTAGCATTAGTGTATCGCCCACCTGGACCTTACTCTGAGTTTCTGACCGAATTCTCTGATCTCTTGTCTGAGTTAGTGCTGACTACTGATAAGGTCATTGTACTAGGTGATTTTAATATTCATGTTGACGATTCAATTAAATTCAATTCAACTTTATTTATATAGCGTCAAATCACGGCAATGCCATCTCAAGACGCTTTACAGACAGAGGGGAAAACATAATGAAGGCCAATTCATAACAGCCTATATAAGGAAACCAACAGATTGAGTTGATGAAAATGATAGTTTAAACATTTCCTTTAGCTCTATTCTAAACTCAATTGGGTTTTCACAAAATGTCAATGGAACCACTCACTCTCATGGTCACACTCTTGATCTTGTTCTAACATATGGTATTGAGACTGATAAGCTCAAAGTATTTCCTCAAAACCCTGTCTTGTCCGATCACTTCTTATTAACCTTTGAATTCACTTTATTTGATTACTCACTGACCAAAAATAAATTCTACTATAGTAGATGTTTATCAGACAATAATATTACAAAATTTAAACAATCAATTGAATCAATTTTTTCACATCTACCATGTGTTAGCAAGACTGAGAGTCCCCCTTTAAGCCTTACTCCTGCTCAGATTGATCAACATGCTGATACTATAACAGCTTCAATGCGTACAACCTTGGATAATGTTGCCCCCCTAAAGAAGAAGAAATTAGGTAAGATTATGACGGCTCCCTGGTTTAATTCCCAGCTTCAAGCTCTAAAACAGGCATCAAGGCATTTGGAAAACAGATGGCGTTCATCAGGACTAGAGGAGTCTCACTTAACCTGGAAAGAAAGTTTAATCGTATACAAAAAAGCCTTACGTACGACAAGAACAGCTTATTATTCATCATTGATAGAGGAAAACAAAAACAATCCTCGGTTTCTTTTCAGCACTGTAGCTAGGCTTACTAGGAGCCAGAGCGCTGTGGAGCCATGTATTCCTTTCTCACTTAGCTGTGATGATTTCATGTATTTTTTCAGGAATAAAATTGACACTATTAGAGATCAAATTCACAATATTCTTCCTTCTACCTATAATGTTGAGCCTGTTGTGGTCTCCGAAGCATCCTTAGAACCAGGATCTGACTTGTGTCTAAATAGTTTCTGTCCTGTCCAACCCTCTGAATTAACTAAAATAATAGCTTCATCTAAACCATCCACCTGTATCTTAGACCCTCTCCCAACGAGCCTCTTTAAGGACATTTTCCCTTTAATTAATACATCACTACTAAATCTTATCAATATGTCTTTAGTGACAGGATATGTACCACAATCATTTAAAACTGCTGTAATCAAGCCTTTACTTAAAAAGCAATCTCTGGATCCAGAGGTGATAGCAAATTATAGACCTATATCTAACCTCCCGTTTATGTCCAAAATTCTGGAGAAAATAGTTTCCGCTCAGCTACATGCCCACCTGAGCAGAAATAATTTATGCGAGGAGTTTCAGTCAGGATTTAGAGCTCATCATAGCACTGAGACAACATTGGTGAAAGTTACTAATGACCTTCTTATGGCCTCAGACAAAGGACTTGTGTCCGTACTTATCTTGCTTGATCTTAGTGCTGCATTTGATACAGTCGATCATAACATTCTGTTACAAAGACTAGAACAGGTGATTGGAATTACAGGTACAGCATTAAGCTGGTTTAAATCATATTTATCTGATAGACTTCAGTTCGTTCATGTAAATGACAAGTCCTCCTCCCAAACTACAGTAAGTCATGGAGTTCCTCAAGGTTCTGTACTTGGACCAATACTCTTCACGCTATATATGCTCCCTTTAGGCAAAATTATTAGACAACATGGAATAAACTTTCATTGTTATGCAGATGATACTCAACTATACTTATCCTTTAAACCAGATGAAACAAATCAGCCCAATAGGCTACAAAATTGTCTCATAGACATAAAGACTTGGATGTCTCGTTGTAATTCTCGTTGGATCTGAAAAACTCAGAGCTAAATTTTCCGGTTTTGTAATGAACCTGGATGGCATTACTTTAGCTTCCAGTGCTACAGTGGGAAACCTTGGAGTAATATTTGACCCTGACCTGTCCTTTGGCCCACATATTAAGCAGGTTACTAAAACAGCCTTCTTTCATTTACGTAATATAGCCAAAATTAGGGACATTCTGTCTCAGAGTGATGCAGAAAAACTGGTTCACGCTTTTGTTACTTCGAGACTAGATTACTGTAACTCTCTATTACTGGGCTGTCCTAAATATGCCCTGAAAACCCTTCAGCTGATCCAGAATTCTGCAGCCAGAGTCCTGACCAGAACCAGCATGAGAGATCATATTTCTCCAGTTTTAGCCTCTCTTCATTGGCTGCCTGTTGAATCTAGAATAGAATTTAAAATCCTTCTCCTTACATATAAAGCCCTCCACAACCAGGCACCACTATATATCAAAGACCTCATTGTTCCTTATATACCAAGCAGAGTACTTCGTTCGCAGACTGCAGGCTTACTTGTGGTTCCTAGAGTCTCAAAGAGCCGAGCAGGAGGCAGAGCCTTTGGTTATCAGGCCCCTCTCTTATGGAATAAGCTCCCAGTTAGTGTTAGGGAAGCAGACACCCTCCCCACCTTTAAGACTAGGCTGAAGACTTATCTTTTTGATAAGTCCTATAGCTAGGGATGGTTAGCATCCCTTAGTTATGCTGCTATAGGTTTAGACTGCTGAGGGACATTTCCTGATACACTGAGCTTCTTTCTTTTTCTATTTATCTCTTTCTTTCACCCCCCCCCCATAACAGTGTTGCATCATTAACATGTATGTCTCCTGTCTCAGCAGGTCTCCCTGGCCGGGAGTAGCAGTTCCTGTTGTCTGTTGTCTTTCTGTCCTCTTCCCCCCACACAGCAGAGGCAGATGGCTGCCTGTCCTGAGCCGGGTTCTGCCGGAGGTTTCCTTCCTGTTAAAAGGGAGTTTTTTCCTTCCCACTGTTGCCAGTGTGCTTGCTCAGGATGGGAGATTGAGTTGGACTCAACTCAATCTGTTGGTTTCCTTATATAGGCTATTATGAATTGGCCTTCATTATGTTTTCCCCTCTGTCTGTAAAGCGTCTTGAGATGGCATTGCTGTGATTTGACGCTATATAAATAAAGTTGAATTGAATTGAATTGAAACTAAGGCACCGAACAAAACCACATAATGACAGCCACAGCCGTATTCCATGATGACAAAACAGGGTTTTATCAGGCTCAATTTGTTCAAGGAGCATGAAAAATCATTTTCGCACATAAACAGGCCACCACAGAGTCTAGACCTTAAGTCCGTTGAGAATTTTTGGGATGTGTTGTAGAAAACTTTCAATGGTCTGACTCGCCCTCTCTCCATCTCAGAAATACAACATAACAGCAAATGCTGCCATAAACAACCTTACACCTCATCTGATTTTAGCACTCCAACATTTGTTCACACAACAGCCTTAATCCAAAACTGAAGGGAAAAAAATTCAGTTCTTTACTTTTGTTACAACCCCCAGCTCGCTAGTGAAAAGGGGGAGAGGTTTGTAAGCAATAAACCCACAAATCAGTTCTTTTAAATAAGAAGGTATTCATTTGCAGGCATGAATGTTGTTGCCCGTGACGACTAGGCAGGAATGAAGAACCAATACAAAATTGTAACAGACTTCACCTGCTACACGTCACACCCAGAACAACAAAAGGGTGACAAACTATTCACAGCAAAACCACAGTTACTTAAGATAAGTTACAAAACATGCCTACTGGGCTCACAAACACAAAGATACACATTTGTACTTTGTATTACACCACAAAACCACTTTCCAGGCTGACAACTAAGGCAAAGTGAGGCAAACTGAGCAATCAGCACTCAGCTGCACTGAATGATTGCCAGCCTGCTCCTTAAATAGGGCTGACAAGCTGGCCCAGCTGAAGATGATGACGAGGCAGCGAATCCCGGAAGGAGCAGTGCAGCCAGTAGTCCGGTGGAAACAAGGCAGCCTACCAATGGTCTTGTGGAGATCACAAAGTCAGATTTGTATCAGAAGTAATGGGACGTAACACTTGTCGCATCTTTTTGAGTCTGCAGATGTTGGCTTCAGGAGCTTTTTCTGCCACAGAGTGTATTATCAATACAATATTTCTTTTGTTTTCTATGGTAGGCAGTGCTGTGTAACTGATCCTTTGTTGGTGCTTCCTGGCACTAAACTGTGAAAACACAGCAGACCACTGAGTGATCAGACAAAATCCTTATTTGTTGACAGCAGTGATTCTGCAACATCACTCAAGTCCTGCACACATCTGCATTGCTTTTAGGCTCGCCGATGTATTTTAAAAATTTGTCCTGGTTTACAATTGAGTGTGTCAAATGCTACATGTAAACCACACACATCTTATTAATGTGCTCATGGACCATGTAATGCATCATGCAATTCTTGTTAATTCATAACCCATGCCAATTGCATGAGTTAAGAATTTACAAGAATGTTAGACACTTCTTAATGGAGAAAATTGACCTAAACAGCAGTTTTCTTTTCTTTCCTATGAAAAAGGAGAGGTCATCTAAATCCTTTCAACTTAGCTTAGTAGCAGACGATTGCTACAATCACTTCCAAAAGATATTCAAGCCCTTAAGAAAACTGCAATAATAATCACTATCCGTACACACACTGTAAGGTTTCATACCCTTTAAGCTTGCCAATGCCGCATCACAACAGGGCCGGATGCTACCCTTGTCGAGGGGATACTGTCTGAAATTAATAATGAAGCAGACAAGATCAGTGCAGACAAGAGTTGTGTTGAGTCACATCATGCCATGTAATAGAAAACTCTATTCCAGTCCAGAATGATAAGATGCCATTACTTTGGACTTAAAGACTTAAAGACAGTCTTAAAGTAATTATAATTAAAAAAAAAAAAAAAGTGGCAGAAGTTACAACGATGGCTGCAAAAATCCACTTATTTAATGCAAAAACGACATTTGCAATTATTTCATAACCATTCGTACACACAGAGTACACCTCCTCCCACACACTCAAATGTTATTACTGGAAAACCTCCATAAATATATTCACATTTAAAATATTTACTCAAGGGTAAGTCCCCCAACAGTTAATGAATGTGCTTATTACAGTCCTGGACTTCCCAAACCACCACAAAAGTTACAAATTTCTGACCATCTCATTACTGTGTTTTCGCTGCTCTGTGTCTGCAGCTGGTTGTTCTGATACAGTGACCAGAGTGAACAGCGCTCATGAAATTATAATGTTCTTGGTACCCTGAGGACTGTGATAATGTCATTCACCAGGGTTGTGGCCAGATGAATCAAGGAATGATGGTGGTGATGAAAAATACATGGGATCCTTGTAAAGGTTGACCTCTTTGACAACAGGCTTATTTCAGCAATGATTTTTTTTGAGGACTTCTGCCACTTGACGATGCAGTGTCTGCTCAAGGATGTTGGGACAAGCTCTTCATTTGCATTGTCTTCATTAGTTTTTAAGTGTTGTAGGATCATTCTCAACATGTGATAAAAAAAAAAGGATAAAAATCTGATTTATCTTGCATACAAAGCAATCATTTTGTGAAGTATAAAATCAAAGGAATTTTCAGATGCAAAGCACCTAGTGAAACCAGGGAACAGATGAAGACTGGAGTGTTATTCAGCCTTATCACCATCTAGTTCTCCTGGACAGGCTGGAGCAGAAGCATATGGAACAAGATGTGAAGATGACATAATATTTAAATTGTTAATAGTCGCCGGTGTTGCCAGCTTGCGTGAATGTCAATAGTTCATTGTTAACCTAACCCAGTATGACAAGGAAGCCCAAGAACTCAGTAGCAAATAGCAAAAGCAATTTGCAGGGAGAAATAGCTGAGGTGAGATTTAATCTAAAAGAGTAACAGCTGCGACAATGACACATTGAAAGGTCATGTGTACGACTACTTCCTATCCCACGAGCCATGTGAACCAAAAGGCCTTATTTGGGCACCCCATCTCTTCACACCGTAACAAATCACTGAATGTAAACCATTTTCCACTAGTGTAGGTTTCCATCATTTGCCTCTGAGAAATTTAAAATATTTATACACACACAACCCACCTATGTGTTGTACCACCAAGCTATCAGTATTTAGCTGTGTGGAGAAAACATGGAGGAAACACCAGAAATTTCTCTGTCATTTGTTTAAGTGTCTCTCTGAGGCTACCAAAATGATAAATATCAAGCATCTAAGGGGCACAAAGAAAACAAATGATTTTGTTGATGCAAAATTTCATCCAGTAAGTTTTACTGTTACATTTTAACATCGTTGTTAGTTTTGCACACAGTCGTTTGAATTTATACCACAAGCCTGCAAAGCCTCGAAGTATTTACATTTCAGTTTTTCAACACTTTAATGGCACCTTTCACTCCATATATTCACAAGCACTAAGTACGATAGAGTACACAATCTATCAGAAACGCTCTTTGATGATACTAGGAGTCTTTGCATTACTTTGTTCCGAAATTTGGATTGTGGTGTTGAAAACTGAAAGGTTACAAACATTAACTGTGATTAGAAACAACTCTGGGTTTATTTATATTCCCTCCATTACTCAAACAATATTGGGTTTCTTCAGAAAGATATTAACAAAAAAAAAGCAATCTAGCCTCTGATGACTTGTTGAGATGAAATATCAAGCTTTAAAGTAAGAAGAAATCAATATGAAAATGATGCCAACCTCAATATTCAGTCATTTTAATAAAGATCAGAAACACACACTCTGCAAAACACCATCAAGTAACACAGGGCACTAATGAAAGCAAAATTTCTCATAACAAAAACTGGAGATTCCAACATTGCTCAAAACCCTGTGAAACCATTACAGAAATATCTGCAATTTTGTCTTGGAAATACTCTATAATATCCCTGTTTATAAACAAATGACTGTAGTTTGGAGACTAATATGAGTAATATGTCGGGCAAATAATGGTCTAATCAATTAAAATGTCAGGACAGCTTTGGTAAAAACTAGATACTTTTGTTACGGTTTAGGAAGCCAGAACCCAAAACTCAAACAAGGAAGTTGTAAACAGATTTATTGAAAAGATGGTGTTGAAGGCAGTCTCCCTTAGTCTGATTGTCAGGAAGTCAGGAACACAGAAAAACAGAGGGTGAGATAATACTGGAGAGGCCAAGAAATGAATGTTTACCAGGAGATGGGTAATAGGACTACTCAGCCTCAGAGTAGGGAAGAGCAGGGAATACAATCCCCACAATCCAGAATCTTTAGGTCCAAAATCAGTCCAGGGTCCACACCAAAAGACATGAGCAAGCAGAAGAAATCCGAGGAGCAAGCAACAGGCAGGGTCGGAATCAGGCAGGGTTCAGCAACAGGTGATCAGTTCATACCAAAAGGGTGTAGAGAAGGTGGTGGTAGGGGACAGGCAGGGTCAAACCAGGTTTTCTCTCAGAGTCAGGTACATGAACAAGGCCTGAAAGCTGTGGAAAAGACAGACTATCTCACACTGAGCAGATCTAGAACTGGTGTTTAAGCAGAGGGCATAAGAGGTGAGGAATAATCAGCATTCAAGCCAAGGAAGAGTTTAGCTCATTAAGGCAGAGCAGAAACTATGACAACTTTACAGTGTTTGGTAGTTATTAAATCAAAGCTCCACAGTAACTGCATTTTTTTACCAACTAAATAAAACCTAATTTACCAACTATATGATAGATTTATAATTCTGATGTGAACAGCAAATCAAATGTATGAAGCAACTTCCACCTGGTTCCCAAAATTGGTTACAGGCATTTTAAAATGAACAATGACACATGCACTCTCTCACATATCTTCCTTAACTTCAACAAACTGCCCACAGGCAAGCCCAGTGTGTACTTTTTGACACTGTGCTAACCCGTTATGAGAGAATGGCAATATTGGAACATAAGAGGGGAGGAGAGGGCACACCAGCAGACTAACAACAGACAATTTTGTGAGTTTACAGTGAGACATCGAGGCAGATCTGTCTTCATTTAAAGGTTGTCTCAAGCAGTGATTGTGTCTGGGAGGTCAGACCTGAGCTCATGCTCAGTAAAGGTTATGGTAGTTGCGCCCCTCCTGGGAGCAACTGATAAAAGGGAAGTCTTGTTGAAGGTCTCAGGACTAGTAGAATCACTACTGAGGGCTGTGGATTCCCTCCACAGTAACTGTGCTGGTGACATGATAAAAGGCTTTTCCCATTTCCTGTCTATCACAGTTCAGTCAAAAGCAAAAACTTTTTCCTAAAATAATCATATTTGGGCTTTTTTTTTTCACAACAATTACATTTTGGATCTTAATTATAATGTGGGTTTCTTTATGCTGATAATTCTAAATGTAGACGTAGTTTTGCGCTCCCTGGCAGAGCTGAAAATCTAGAGTTAATTGCCATCTAATATTAAAAGATGAAAGCTCAGTATGAATTTGATGGCAGTAACATGTTTAAAAGCTAATTCTTGTTTACTGACGCCATGTTGGAATTCACTAACTGAACTGAAATTTAGTTGTTTTAGAAACACAATTTTGCTCTTTCTTCTCTGTAAGAAGATTTAAACTTCTATTCAGTTCAAGTCATATTATATTAGTCTTCTCTCAGGAATGTGAGAGACAGGTCTGGACCACACATAGACCTGTATAATAATAAGATTCTTGCACTATGAAGTCAAGCTGCCATAATAAGAGGAGAATAAGCAGTGCGTACATACTGTGTTTAATGGCAGTGGTTATCACAACTGTTCAGGTCTTTGCAATTATTTCCAGCACATACAGGAGCATGTCGTTTTAATTCAGAGTTGGAGCAAGACCTATATATATATATATATATATATATATATATATATATATATATATATATATATATATATATATATATATAATAAAAATAAGAATAAAATATATAATTTAACATAAAAAAAATTGATCAGTATCCTTGAATTATATTCCACAGAACATAATGCACTAGTGTACTAAACTCATATGAAAGCACAAATCTATCTTCTTAAACATGCAGTGTGATTTGGATCTTTTTGTCACTGAGCTTTTTCCTGTCTTTTCTCACAGAAATCTCAAAAATGAGGAGAGTTACTTAACATAATGGTCAATTGTGGATGCATGTATCCTAGTAAAATCCCATATATATAAAGGAAAAAGGCTAACTTTCCTATCCATGTACTAGAGTGACTCATTTCACATCTGTCTGTCAAACCACAGTTTTGACTCATCACAGTGGTTGCCACAGTGATGAGTTCTGCCCAGGTGTTGCTTATAACACCACAGCTTCTGTGAAAGAGTCTGAAACTCATACTTTTAGAGGAGAAAAGAAGCTTGTTTTTTCCAGGTTACATTGGGCTGAAAATCCATATCAAATTTTTCAAACCAATATGTTTTTGAAGCCTCAAACGAATAAGTGTTCAGTCCAAACCAATGAAACAATAGCCTGAAAAGACAGAGAAGAAGAGCATATGAGAACATTTCCACTGAAAACCTTTAAAAAAAAAAAAAAAAAGGCATCTTAATTGTGCATTTTTTTTATCTTTATTACAGTTAAACAAGGTGTGAGATAACTTAACTGCTTATTGACTTTTTGATTGAAGATTGTTTCTAATTTTTTCAAGTGCATCCAGATATTGTTGCATTCTCAATCAGTAATTATTTTAAATATATTAAAATATCAGAGTTCAGGGTCATTAAATGTAATTAGCAAAATTGTTTAAAAATCATCTTTAAGGTGGTAAAATAATCTTGCCTTGTGAGGTGTTGTTTTATTTGAAGTGTGTGTGTGTGTGAAGAGCATTGGCGTTATATTGTTTATGATGTTTGTAAGGGAGAATGAAACATGTTTTTGTATTTGTTTGATATATCATGTGTTTGTGACAACATCAGTGTGATTTCGGGTCCATTTAGTGTTGGAAAGTTGCCTGGGGTACATAGAACTGAAGGACACATTATTTGAACCTGAATGCTATTTATTTCTAGTTTCATGGTGTCAGCTGACGAGAATGCAGAAAATAAAGACATCTGTTTAATGTGTTGCCACTACTTCATGTGACTCGTGCAAGAACAAGGTATTTCTTGTTATCAGTTTTTTCAGACTATTTGACAGTCCTTATGTTGTGAAACTCTGTATAAAAAGATACTGTTTTCATAATACACAAATCATTGCTGTCTGTTTGGAGCTAACATTTTGCATTGTGAATACAGCAGTGATTTCTGTCCAGGTTATCCTAATTGCTCTTATAGTTATGGGTAGTCTAGCCAACCTTTACTTATGTAGCAATGGGGATGTCACCTGATGCACTGAGATTTACCTCGCTCTATTTCTCTAATATATTAATGTATAAATATATGCCAATATTGCCTTCTCTAACTTATTTCTCCTTTTTTCCGCAGATCTTCCTGAATAAGAGCAGCTGTATATTTTGATATGTCTTTCCTGTCGTCTCCACCCCAACCAGTCGAGGCAGATGGTTGCCCTTCCTGTCGGGTTCTGCCGGAGGTTTTCTTCCTGTTAAAGGGGAGTTTTTTCCTTCCCACTGTCGCCACGTCCATGCTCAGGATGGGGGACTGGATTGAAGTCATGACTCAATGCAATCAGTTGGTTTCTATTATAGGATATGTATGAATTTGTGTATGTAAAGTGCCCTGTGACAACACTGTTGTGAAGTGATGCTATACAAATAAAGTTGAATTGAATTGAATTGATTTGCATCCCTACTAATTATGTACACAGCAGATCTAGCTTGTTTTGAATTTCTGAAAGATAGGAAAGAGAATTCTCAGACTTGTTGGTGAGAGCAGCTCCTTTCATTCTTGGATTTGTTGGACTCTGTGAAACCACTTGCAAAAAAACAAAAAAAATCACAATTTTTTGGTGCAATATGTTGAAGTTACTATGAGGATTTTTAAAAAAAAATTACAAGTAAGTAATTGTCCTGGGAAGCTGCTACGTGTTTAGTTGGTGGTGTATGTGGAACAGTGCTTTGGGTTGTATGTCAGAAGACCCTCGAGACAAAAGAAAAAGATTTAAATCCTTGCTCAAATGTTAGGCACAGGAAATGAAAGGTATAACTCTCAGACATGTAGCGTTTATTTTATAGTAGAAGAACCATGTGTTGTTTCTACACACTCAAAAATAGAGGTACCAGCTTGTACCTAAAAAGGTACAAATGCTTGTCGCTGGGGGCGTACTCTTTTGAGAGACATTTTTGTACCCTTCAGTTCTGGTCTATTTTTGTACCTTATCAAGTTCAACCTCACCTTATCAAGTTATGTTTTTTATGTTTTCCACAGCATTAGCCCTGGTCCATTCCACTTAGCAATATTATCTTATCTTTAATCTAGAAATCATCTTCAAAAACTCAAAATACTGACCAGCCATACACTTAGTTTGCAGCATCTGACCTTCATTGTCTGGTGTAGTAAATGACTGTTAAGTAGTACTACTGTCATCACTCAACTCTGCTCCAGTTTGTAACATTACAGCCATTAACATTACATTTTTCAATGCTGCAGGTACCCTTATGGTCGAAATGGTACAAATTTGTACTTTATGTCACTGTGAACCCTTTTTTGTACTCTGAAGGTGTGCTTCTGGTCTCTTAAAGACCAGTATTGTACTTTTGAGAGAACATTTCTTTGAAATGTACCTATAGGTACAGAAATGTCCTTATCTTGTACCTCTATTTTTGAGAGTGTACTGACAGTTGCTTCTTTTCATCTTTGATCTATAAATTATTCATTAGTTTGTTAGATCATACTTTAGCAGGTTTTTCTTTTGCCTTCCTTGTAGAATTTTACACAAGTTCCACTGTGAAAAATAAAAGAATAAAAGATTCTTCATGGATCAAATCATAAACATCCCTAAAGTCTCATTAGTGCTTTTACACCTCAGGTTACGGTGACTGCAATGTATTACGAGTTGACCGCACACACACTTGTGCTTGCAGAAAGGTACATGTGTGTTTGTGTGGTAGATTGTGTACTGCTGCAGAGCAGGTGTGACTCATAGCCGTACCCAGTGCCAGCCCTCTGCCACCAGTCACCCCAAGTCCTCGGGACAGGGGGGGTATGTCCATCTGGCTGCCTTGGAATCTTTTAATCATTGTGAGATTTTGCACGTGCAGGATAATGATAGCAGTGTAATCCACCAAACGGCTCAGCTTTATTTTTCAAATAAACATGATAATTCAGCACTAATACCACAGTAAACATGACAAAGGGCATGTGTCCATTAGCTAATTCTTTTTTTTTTTTATTTTTTTATTTTTTATTTTTTTTATTACCTACCTCATTTGCTTAATGAATAAGGCAGTTAATATATGTTTGGTTTTGAAACAGCACTTTTGCACAGGTTTCTGTTAAGCAGCAATTAATATATTATTACATTCACCAAGGCAGATTATGTTTTTAGCAGCATTGGTTTGTCTGTGTGTCTGTTACCAAAATACTCAAAAAGTTGTGTTGATGAAGTTTCAAGGAAATTTCTGAAATGGAATAAGGAATAAGGGATTAGACTTTGAGGTGACGCATGTCTGGAATTTCTCAAAAGATTCCTTACAGGCGCAAACATCTGAGAACATACGTGGGCCATGTCACATCTGGGTCTTGCTGGTGAAACCAAAAGGTTGCGAAACAGTTTACACCATGTGATGTTCAGCGTCAATTCTCATAGGTTTTCTTTGATTTTTGTACAGTTTACTTAAAGTATGACTAAATGTAATGCTAGAGGTTTGCTGCTATAAACAACAAAACATCATTCTTCAAACTACCAAAAGGACACAAAAGCTCAGAAAGAAGTGAAATCTGTCTAGATTCTATCAAGTGTGTCAGTGCTGACCCTACATTTTGCAGTCCTTCAAGATAATTTGACTGTTCAGATTAATCTGTGACTGGTGAATAAATATATTTATTTTAAAATTAATGGTTAAAACTGATTGTTTTTATAGATGCCGTACTGTAATAATGATTAGAGTAAAAATAAACCTTTGATGGTGGTTTTTCTTAAGTCGTCAGTGTTGCTTGTTAGCAGCTCCTTCGCAATGTAGTGGTAGATAAACATAAGGGCAGTCATTAGTTGTACTTGTACTAGCTTTGCCTCATATCGTTTTTCTGTCCTAGACACTGATGGTATAAAACAAACTGTATTACAGTACATGTATTTTTCTATGAAAAACCGATGGATAAACTTTGAAATTATGAGAACAAATTGCACACTTCAGCACAAACACTGGTATGATGGAAGGCTTTGTTTTCACCAAAAAGCTGTTCATGGTTATGTGATCAACCTGGTTGTGATGTAGGTTTGCACCTTGCAAAGGGTTGTGTCATATATGGTGAGCTGTTTCATTCTTTGTACCATTTTAAACTTTACATTTTAGTGTCTTATTTTATCTTTTGCAATTTATTTTATTATATTTCTTTTAAATAATCGTTTTAAACATATTTATTCATTTTATTTTGCTTTTATTCTTTTGACAGCTTATCATCTGTTAGTTAAATTTCCAGAGTTTGACTCCTCCAAGCAATTTGTAATGATAAGGACAGCACTGGTTGTATAAGTGTGTGCGTGATTGTATGTATGTATATATGCATGGGTATTTCTCATGTACATGTGTGTATGTGTGACTGGGTTTGTGGTCTGGGGGACTTTGTCATTGATATTTGTTGTTGTTGTTGTTTTTAAATGTAAAGCACTTTTTATTTCAAATTTGTTTGTATGGAAAGTGCTTGATGAATTAAGTTTAATTTACTGAATATTTCTAAACTGGAGCCTTGGAAACAGTATAAATATGTTGTTACATCTGTTCCTGGAATTTCCTGAAAAGAAAGTCTCTCATATTAGGACTGTTGTCATAAGAAATTAGGAAAATATCTTTGTATGATATTTACAAGACTAGCATGTTACATCTAGATTGGATCACCATTTCAAAACGCTCGCTCCCGCTCCTCATCCCTCATATTCCACCCTACCTGCTCTATGACACTTCAGAGACACTGGAGCTCAATCTACAATGAATACACTCAGCTCCACTGTCAAAAAGAATATTTCAGAAAACCACTCTTGTGTTTGTGTATACTTACGATTTTTAGGACAGATAGGCACACTATAGTTCCGGGCAATTGTACATGCTGCTCTAATTAATAAACATTTTTTTTTTTCACTACTTATTGCTCTGTCCTCTGTATTGTTCTTTTTCTCCATTTTAAGTGAGGTTAAAGCACATAATTTTGTGAAAAGTAACATGCTACTGCTAATCATTTTGTATTTTTGGACTCTGAAAAGCATCAAGTATTGAAGAAACACAACACACCCTTGTGTCTGCTGTCTTTATTTGATGTTAGTCATTGAACCAACTCAGCCCAGCTCAGCATATTTGCTGGAAGCTTAAACTTTAAACATATCAGTACTCTTTAAGCTTTGAATGGCTGACGAAAATAGTAACTTCAAGGAAGAAGTGTTTAGCAGTGTAAAGTATAGCCATAAGCATGCTGCATGCCACAGACTGAGGGATGATCCTGCAACTGTGTGTGCATTTATTCAACACAGGTTTGTTGGTAAGCTGTGGTGTGTGTGTGTGTGTGTGTGTGTGTGTGTGTGTGTGTGTGTGTGTGTGTGTGTGTGTGTGTGTGTGTGTGTCACATAGGACAATCCATTGCAGCAGTTGGGAGACAGCAGTTAGACAATATCAATATGTATCCAGGTTCTGGTGACGGGGTGCAACATGAAAAAGGTCAAAGCAGCGAGCTCCATACTGATGTAGTCAGTAATGGATCCAAAAGAACCGCACATCACAATGACATTTGTATATAACATCCTCTAACACAGTGATCCTTGACCTTCTCGAGCCACAACCCACAACATAACATAAGTCGGTGTTCACTTTTCAGATTCCTCCGTATTTCTCTAGACACAATCACATATTACATTTATGAAACAGCCTCTTCTTCTTCTTCTTGTTTTCAGCTAGTGTGGGCATCAAATGATTTGATAAATTACCACCACCAGTAAGCAATGTAGACCAGCCTTTCTAGTCAAGATAATGCCAAATTTGGATTTCTGACATGCATTAGTCACAACTTTGCATGTTAACATGGTAATCCACAGATTATCTCTGCATCAACGGGTTAATTTTGACAATCCTGTTAAAAACATAAAAATTATTTAATAAATTTGTATTTTTTTAAATATTAATATGGTGAACCCCTGTAATGATACCATGTTTCTGCATCTGATTTCCTGTGGGAAGCCATCTAAACTGCCGATCTGAAAGCATGATCTGTTAGAAATAGATTTGGCATTTCTTTTTAGTGGAAAACCACAATGAGGCGCTTTTGGGATGTGAGTCTAAATCCAAAGTGGTTGTAAAGCGGCAGTGGGTCAGGAGGTAGAGCAGGTTTGTCCAATGGCTGGAGGTTGGAGGTTCGTATCCTGCTCCCTCAATCAATCTGTTGTGGTGTCCTCAGGCAAGAAACTTTGCCCCAGAAATGAATAATAGATTCAGTGTGAAGTGCTTTAGGTCCATTGAGAACTGCTATGTAAATCTTATCCATTATTATTATTAAAGCTGTGAAGAAAACCACATCTCCTCCTTCAGCTGCTACACATTCAAAGATACCAATGCTAAGTTAAAGCTAAGTTACAGCTATTCTACTACAGCATAAGTCAGTGGGGAACCCTGGTCCACAAGGGAGGGGGCCATCCTGTCATTTTTGTTGCTCTGGAAGCGATTTACTTACATGAAAATATATGCAAATTACAATAGCTTAATTTTATGATTCTGACTATCCCTTTGCCTGCCTAAATAGTACAAATAAATACAATTTAAATATGAACACAATTGTAAAAGCCAAGCCTTTAATAACACAATGCCCTGGATATGTAAAGACAAATCTATATGCTTGGACACTGCAAACATGTTTAGCACAAACCAAAGACATCACTTTAAGATATACATATACATATTTTATATATATATATATATATATATATATATATATATATATATATATATATATATATATATATATATATATATATATATATATATATATATATATATATATATATATATATATATATATATATATACATATATATATATATGTATATCTTAAAGTGATGTCTTTGGTTTGTGCTAAACATGTTTGCAGTGTATATATATATATATATATATATATATATATATATATATATATATATATATATATATATATATATATATATATATATATATACACAGTATATATAATTGGTCAGTAAAATGGTCAGAATTTTGGCAATGGATGTGTGGTGCTCTGGCTGACCTTGTCTCTACCTCTGGCACTGAATCTAAGCCAGTTCCATTTGGCAGCAGAATCATCAACTGAAGCCCGGAAACTAAACTAGTTGTGACCATAGCCTATTAAAACCGAAAGCCAAAAGATGCAACTAAAAAACAGCAGTGCTTATTATAATTAGAAACCTATTCACTTTTAAAGAATTGAACAAACTTTCTCTTTAAAGAAACATAAACGAACAAGAATGCAACAGACAACAAACACCCATTTAACCACATTTAAAGTTTTGGACTTTAAATATGCCATCATTCATATGTTATTCACCTTTTAATAAGTATATAATATTCTCAGGTGCAGTGCAATAAAGAAAGAATGAAAGAGCTGACAGGAAAACAGGAATGTCGGCAGGAAAAATGAAATAAGACTGATTCAGAGATTGTAGTCCTTCACCAATGCACTGTCACAAATTTTAAGGTAATAAGTCCAGATCCTTTAAAAGCATTCTTCTTTTCCCCGTGCATTTTAAACAATCTAAAAACCAATCTGAAAACACACTTCTACCATCTTAACAGCATACATGTTAGGTGTGAAAGTAGGCTGTTCTCGCTAGCTTTCGGTCTTGGCCAACTCAGACACCCCAAGCTTTCGTTAATGTCACAGGAAAATGTTGAATTGCTCTTATAAGAAATGCCTTTAAGGAAGCAGCGCATTTCATCTAAAAACTGAAACAAAAAGGGAAAAAATGGTCAATAACAAGCAAAAATAACATGTTTGCAAGAATAATGCTGCCGCATGGATTTTCACATTTTTGTGACTGATATGTGTTTCCACAGTTATTTTCTTTTTAAAAATGCAGCTTCCTCTCTAACTCTTTGTCAAGATCCTTAGATCATCTAAATTTGGTCATGCCCTGCAGGTTTTGGATGTATCACTGTTCCAACACATCTGGGCTCTAGTAAATGGATCAAACAGCCAATGAAGTTCAGCACAATCACTGGTTAGTTTGAGCCACTTGTTTTGGAACAGGGATACATGAAAACATGCAGGATTATGACCCTCGAGGACTGGAGTTTGGCACCCCTGCCTTAGCCCAAACATTTTCACACACTATTTGTTGTAATTAATCTGCAACTCCATGTTTCCAGATTAATGATTAATAAGACACTTAATATTCAGACACTGACTTCCTCAACCAGTGTTTGAAAACTGGAAGAAGTTGCTTGATTTTAAACCAAATGATCTAATTATGATCATGGTAACTGAATATTCAATACCTGTGGTTGCTTTGCTCTTGTACTCATTCCAGATCTTTTTTGGCTGTGGCAACAAAGTATTGTGGCTTGCAAACGTATTTACACCTCTTGAACTTTTCCACATTTTGACACATTACATGCCATAAACATAAATGTATTTTATTGGAATTTTATGTGAAAGACCAACACAAAGCATCACACAGTTGGGAAGTACAATGAAAATTACATATGATTTTATTAAATTTTTTTCACAAATAAAAAACTGAAAGGTGCTATTTTCTAGATTTATGTGAAACACATTTTACATCATAAACAGTGAACTGAATCTTGTTGAAAAATTTTGCTGGTCTAAACGTGTTGTCTGAGAATTTATAGGGGTGAAAGGATACATCAATCTAAATCGATATATCAGTCATGCGGTCAATTTTTAATAATGAGTGTATTTTGAGTTCCCCTGGCATGTCGTTTTTACTAGTTTGTAGCCATTATAAGAACTTTTTCTTAAAATTAAAAAAATTAGATTAAAATAAATACCTGAGTTCAGGTATAAAAAATTTAAATTATATTCCAGTTGCTTTAAGTCTTTTTGATATGGATGGAAATTACCTACAATATTGTTCAGTGCATCCTGACTCAAATCAAGTTGAAGTCGGATTGTGACTGAATTTGAGATATCAGCAAGCATGGAATTGTTATACATTAAATCGAAATGATATTGTGTGGTGGTGAAACTGTTGATTTACTCCTATATTTATTAAAACCTTTAAGTCATTTAACCTCCAACTCAATAAGTGCTGAGAGAAAGATTGAGTAAGAATTAGTCTTCATCGATGTTTCACACATGATGGCTCTTCCTTTCCTTAAGTCTTTGTGACCAACTCAGGAACCACAGTGACAAAAAGTCCTCATTTTATCTTATTCATATCATTATTATTATAATTATTACTGTTACCAATAACATATAGATATATAACTTTTTTTCCTTAGCTTTTCAATATGTTAGCATGCTAATGCTAACACAAGATGCTTTCATCTGCTATTATTAGTTTTATTAGGAAAATGTTGTAGCTATTAACTCTTCATTCTATAAACTGACGTGGTGGACAGCTGTATATTTACAAAATCAATATTGTTTTCAACATGTTTAAAGTGAAATATATGTAAATCTTACTGGATTTGTCAAAAAGAAAAGTAATTTCTTTTCATATTGGCACCTTACAGTGATCATAATTTTCTTTCTGGGCATTCCAAGAGTGAAGAAGTGAACATACCTGAAATATTTATTAAAGCTGCCAGATACCAGAATAACTGAACAGGTTGAAACCTCAGAGGTATCTTTGATGACATTCTGAAATTATCAGGACAAGTGTGCCTTCACTATCAGAGACTTCAATGAAAACTAAGAGATGGAGGAGTACGATTGCAACCATGTACTACTCTACTTGATCTCCAGCTTTAGTGAAGTTTAAAGTAAAGCTGATCAAAGAACCCGACCCTTATGTGCGAGCACATCCACCTACTAAAAGAAAAAAATGTCACTAATAGTTTTTCGGTTTGTGCATGTTATCTTCAGACGCGCTACAAACAAATGCTACTTTTGCATCCTTATAAATCACAGGACACAGTACAACATGAGAAACTGGTGAGATTTCAAAGATGAACCTAGCTTGGAAAAGTACGATGCATGCCAAGCAGATCCAGACCTGAACTTACTGCGTGTTCACTAATAGGCTTTAGTTTCCTGCTGGTTGCTCTGTGGTGTGTGGAAGTCAAAGAGCAGATTTGCACATTTTCATATGCTGTTTAATTAGCCATCAGTAGACACAAAAAGTGGCTTGGTCCTGAAAGATCAGAGGAGCTCTGCTTTAGTAAACATCTGGGGAAATTTGTAGTACATCCAATATGTAATGAGCATGTATGTTCTGTAGTACCCAAACTGTAATGTTTTGTTTTTCTATTTTTAAAAAATTGAATAAAAAAACAAAAGAAATATTAATAATTAAAATATAAGCGATCTGCAGCAGAAACAATCCATTTCTTTTCCAGAGTCTTTGTCCAGGAGTTTGGCTGCAACCATTCATTGTCTTCACATTGCTTCATGACATCTGACCTGCATGTCCTTAATTTACACAGCCTAATGAGGCACAAACAGGTTTTTTAATTGGGGGCAACACTAGCAAAGAAAGCATGTTCACATCACCTAGCACACACTCGCATACATTCACACACAGTCCCCAATAAAAGTCCACAGCTCAATTATGCTCACAAATATCCACATACCTCACAGCCAAGTATGGGCCGATGAATCATGCTCCTTTCAAACAGCTGGTCTTGAGGATGCAGAACAAGCCCACAGGGCAGTTAAGGACAGGGTGGTGGGTTGGTGGGCTGTGGTGTGGTGGGGGGTTGAGAAAGGAAGATGGAGAGGTTAAGGCAAGACGTTTATCCGAGCTGCAGATGCACATGCTTTCTTGCTAACAGTCATTTTTCTCAATCTGCCCTGTCACACAGTGGAATGTCTTAAGCAAGATTAATCTCTAGTTTGGGATGCAGGTGACTACTGTTACATTTGTCATGTAATAGATTTTAAAAAAAAAAAAAGAAAAAAAAAAGAGCTGTACTAAAACATACACACAGGCTATCTAGTGGGGTGGAATGTGAAAAATGAAAAAAAAAAAGAAAAAAAATGCCCATTTTATACCCTCTACTAGAAGAGCTTAAATGATCAAGAGGAAGGCTTAACTGTTCTTTCCTGAATTCAAAAGCTTTGCTGTCTGGATATTATTCTCAAACAAGTGGGTTTTTCTGGTAATATTGTACACACACACACAACTGCACACACAAAAAAGTCTAAATATTGACCAGGAATTTTCTGTGACAACAAGCCCACCACTGCATATTTTGTAACTTGGAAAAATGTGCACGCATTGATAGTGTAATATTTCCTAATTGTGCCCAACGTTGCTAGACCGCCTAATAGGCAATATCTCTTAACGATATGCGAAATTGGACTTGCATTATGACTGAATGTCTCGCTAGCTGCAAACAATTAGGTTGCATTTTAGTATGAGATAGGTTAATGCTAAGGAATGAGTGTGTCTACTGCCATGAACCCACATCCTTATCAGCAGAAGAAGCTGCTTAAAGCACAACTCGTACACTTATTGCATTTTAGTCTTTTAAGTACCATCAACGCATGTGTCAATTTATTGCAGAGGAGGGGTTTGGATAGTTTTAGTTAAATTACAAATGTACATGTACGACAAACATTAACATGTACATGTGGGTTGTTGTAAATGCAAATGCACCATCTAATGGAAATCCAACCCTTTCTCATCACCAGTAGCAGCAGCAGTGTCCTAAATGTAGAGAGGGACATGCCAAGGGAATGAGACCATAAGCAGCAATTAAAAAGGGACTGTGTAACATTCAATCTTACAGGCTGTGATACATGATAATTACCAATAAGCACAACTTTCTGGATGAATAGTTAATCGTTTCTGACTGGACGGCAGGAGTCAGTACTCCACAGCTGGACTGAGTGTGAGCTGTCTTGAAGTCTGGTAAAATCGATCCGTTGCATGTCTTTTTATCTGTGGATTGATGCTGTCAGTTTCAGAGTCTCTGTGTGAGATCCTACAGTTGGTAAACAAGTTGCTAAAAAGAGAATTGAGTTGTTCCCTCTCATGCAGCCTCAATCCCAGCACACTAACTGAAAACGAGCAGATTTACTTCCATGATATATTTCTATCTCTGCAGACTGCAGCTGATATATACCTGCTACAGCTGCAGAGTCATTAGATGATGGACCCTTTCATACTGCAGACAAAGGTCAGACATTTGTCGTTAGTTATTTTTCTCCAGCATTATACACTATTTGTATATAATGATGAAAGAAGATAAACCAACTGAATGAGCAAAAACTTTTTTTTAAAATATTTGTGAGGTTTTTCTTTGAACCGCAATATAAACACAACAAATTCAGTTTACAGGCTTTATATAAGACTGAGTAAAATGCTGTGATTGGTGCCTGTTAGGGTCAGATAGGGAAATGTAGCTCTAGATTAGACCCCTTTGCTGAGCCTAATGCTGTTATGTTACAACAGAAAGATATATTAAGCCAAACTGAGTTAAGTATCTTTATACACTGTATGAACTCACTATCATTACTGTGTGGTTTCTGTGGAAATAACAGACTTTTTCTTCCACAAAACAATTTCCTCCATTCAGTTCATTATTTTTTCACTGACATAAACTAATCAATGTTTATTTGCTGAGCTGTGCTAAATGTTGAAAATTGTATAAAGATGTTTAACTATGCTTTAATTGAACATAATAATTCTCCCTCTCAATCAATGGTTGCAGTTTTACTCAGAAGCCTTTCATTAAGTTATCTATACTAAACAGAGATAGAAAAAAAAGGAAATTATGAAAACAGAAGACAAACTACTGGTGAAAGACTGGAAAATGAGCCAGTATGAAGAATGAAAAAGTTGGATAAACCCTATCAATTCGAAAGACGTCTAAGTAGGGGGTATTCTACTTTGTTTTGAGTTTGCTGCTTGTTATTTTGCACTCATTCAAATTTTGGTGATATGCAAACTTTTTTTTTTTTTTTGCCAAGTTATGAGTCATCCCGAGCAAAATCTCTGCATTACAAAACAATTAGATCAGAAGGCTTCTGTAATGCAGCAGGGATCCAGCGCTCACTACCTACTGCCATGGTGAGAAACGGAGGGGGAGAGGGTGTCTGAAAGGGAGGGGCAAAGGATATGAGAAGGCGGTTGAGGAGAGAGGAGTGCAAGAACAGGAGTATGACTCAGATATAGGTACACACACACACACACATACATACTGTATATATATATATATATATATATATTTTTTTTTTTTACGAATGCTGATAGAAATTTGCATCCTCTTCAGTTTCTTGTGTCACTGTCTCCTCATCAAATTAGCTTTGATGTTG
Source organism: Telmatherina bonti (assembly GCF_933228915.1). Classification (NCBI taxonomy): domain Eukaryota; kingdom Metazoa; phylum Chordata; class Actinopteri; order Atheriniformes; family Telmatherinidae; genus Telmatherina; species Telmatherina bonti. The sequence goes on from NC_136625.1 coordinate 17,710,271, forward strand.
TTTATTTTATGAGAAACTAAAGATGATTAAAAAAAAAAAACTAAACTTCTTTGTTGGTGTGGTCTAGCTTTACTTTACTGCGCCATGTTTCTTACTTTCTTTGGATACTCAACAACCTAATGCATCAAAGGGTATTAGACATGAAGCACTGTTGTACTCTAATCTAAATTTTGCTAATTCATTTCCCCCGTGGATCTCCTAACAAAGCCTCTTAAAATCATTGACTGATAATGAAGCTCATTAGTGCAGCTTCGTATTCTGCCCATTTCCCTCTCTGCAGCTTAGTTATTCTTGACAACCAACACTAACAAGCAGCTGTGGATCTTAGCCAAGGATTTTTTTTTTTTTTTTAATAACGGAAACATCAGACCAAGTCCGATTAACTTTATGGCACTAGAGCTTAAGGATTAACATTGATTGTCGATCATTTCCCTTTATTAGTAGTATTACTGTTCAACATTATAGTGTTTTCATTTGCTATTGCTAATTAAGAAGCTAGTAATTATCAGGCTGTAACTTACTATAATTAGTCATCACATTGAACTTTCTGACTATTTAGGGATAATGGAACATCACAAACTGATGCATTTATGAGGCTGATGAGTATCCATATGAATTTACCCTTTTTTCATCTTTAAACTGTGAAAAGACTCATCATGGATCAATCCATTATTCATTTGATAGCTTCTTCTACATTCAAATAACCACTTCCAATCTGTTGCTTCTTTGGACAGCACATTGAAAAAAAAATAATCGCATAAATGAAAATCATCAGTGGGCAGAAATCTTAAAAACATAAAAGCTATAATACATCTCACAAGTTTTATTGGAACTGTGGAAGTATTGATTCAGTTGGACCTGTGCTCCACAAGTGCTGTTTATGTGTTGTCAGCTAGTAGCTAATAAATTCCTGCAGTGCTGTGCACTAATGAATGCCAAGGTGCCGGGAGTGCCGCAAGCAAGCAGGTTTAAAAACTAATGAAATCTCAAAGACAGCCAAAGCTAAATATCAAATTGTGAAAATGCTGTTGTTCCCTCGGCTGTGTTGTATCTTTGTTTGCAACGTTTTTCTCTTAAACAGCGCTGCCAATTACACCTGTTTGATGTCTCCAATATCACGTTTCCATTACACAGACGCGAGATGTTACGTGGATTGCCTGTCATGGCTGCAGATTTAGCCCTTCAGATCTGCCATACTTGGAGACGCATTACTTTGAATGCTCAATCACTTCACCAAAATTTGATTTCCCCTCAGATTTGGTCAGCATTCTCCCTCAGCTTGATACTAGGCATTTGTCTGTGATAATACTATAAAAACAATTCTTTGACAGTTCAAATTGAGTTTTTGCCTTTCCCATCTTTAGTAAAAGAGAAGGCCAGTAACTAAATCAATTCTATTGTCTAATGCCATTTTTTTTCTCAGAGTTTGAGATTATGTAAGGCTAAATAATACAATAATGGACATAACCAATACCCTAAGAGAAGGGAGCATGGAAGTGCTGTCATTACTCTGGGTTTTTGCCTGCCATGTTTTCCTACATTGTGGGAAACCAGCTTCCATAATTGTTTTGTTTGGGTTGACTTTCTTGTTACAAACACACCCACACACAAAACATCTAACACGCATGTATTTTCTTGACACTGAAATTGTAATTTAATTGGACTTTGCTGACACCAATCCTGTGACGTAAAGGGTGGAATGTACATGAGGATTTGAGGCAGAAAACCTATTTATAGAGTTTCCGTTGTACTGCAGACTGTGGGGGTGTGACAGGCATGTGTAGCACAACTTGATTTCAATGGTATGAGGACAAATAAAAGTATAACTTAACGGTCTTTGGTTTGTGAATATCAGACTGAAGTAATATAATTTGTCTCCATGGTTTCAGTGAGGTCAAACAATGGGTGGTTTGTTTATATACTTTAACAGTCATGCTCTCAGTATAAAATAATTGTATGGCTAATCCAGTTTCCCCGGGGAAGAAATCAGGTGCATTTTTTTCAGACTGGCAACCTGTCCAGGGTGTACCCTGCCTCTCGTCCAATGATTGCTGGGATAGGCTCCAGCTTCCCCGTGACGCTTAATTAGACCACAGAGTTTTTTTCAAGATTTATGTATTTAATTGCAAGTATTTGTTTTTTCCTTTAGCGTACGCAAATTTTTTATTTTGCTGCTGCTACCAGTTGAGTTAATATAGCTCAGTTTTTACCATAAACAGGCAGCAAACATCTTACCACTGGCCATCACATATAGGTTCGGCTTTTCAGGCACAAAACCTTGTAAAAAAAAAAAAAAAAGAAGAATACATGGCAGCACATTAAAAGAAAAGAAACATCAGATGAGAAAACAGAGTTTTCAAAGAAAGCTGGTAATCACAGACATGACTAGCACTTTTTCACAAATGGTTAGGGTTAGGATCAAGATCTATTTTGGCAATAATAGAAGTAGTGACCTGGTAATAGGTTGGGGGTGTGGGGGTATGCTTTTGAATTGCAGAGCTAAACTATTGCATGTTAGGTTGTGTACATATGCATATGCAACAAGAAATACAACTCTCAAACTGGCAACATTAGACTAAAAGGTTTGTAGAAATAAAAAGGCCTGGAGAGGCAATCTGATTTCCCACTTTCGGCTAAAATCTTAAATCCCTTTTTTGTTAATCTGTAGATTCCTGAGAGATCAAATGATATTTGCTTAGATTTTGATGAAGCTGTAATAATTTTTTCCTTACATTTAAATATAACAACCAAACAATGTCTTGAGTACCCAGTAAACTTTGAGTCCTATAAGCTACAAAAATGTATGCATCGGATAATTAGTATGTGGCAGGGGTATCAAAGAGCGTTGGTGCTATTGAATCTAATTTCGGCTGCAATATTTCATGTTTTTACACAGACATAGTCATTGAGGGACAATAATAAAAATAACTGCTTACTTGCTGCTGTCTTAGATTACATAAATCTCTAAAAGGACACAAATGATGCTTCTCTAAGAGATGAAAAGTTCAGTCTGTGTATATTTGATGCAAATGGGAAACATCCTAAGAACTATTGAATTTTTAAAAGAATTACGGCGTAATTTACTCTGCAATAAACACATGATTATATTCATGAGCAGAAAGCTCTAGTCGCTCTTGTGAGCACTATATTGCCTTGCCGCTTTGGCAGGTGTTGCATGACGACACTTCACTCGCTTTATGGGTCAAGGCCGTGACCCCTGCTGGACCTTCTCTTTGCTGGCGACTTGCTGTGATGGCTTGTGGCAGTATCATCTGCAGCAGCTCATTTACCACCCAGCATCAAAGAGAAAATACCATGACAGCTGCAAGTCCATCCACAACAAACACCCACGCTTTGGCACACATCAGGCCTCACACATGTACTCACACATCGATTAAACTAATGTTTAGGCAGAGAACAGGATTCATTAGTGAGACCTGTGGCGTGCACCTCACTAATGCACATTTTCATATCTGTTTGATGCATTTCCACTGTTATTCTTCCTGACACTCTCGCCCCATAATTCTGATCCCTCAAGGTAGCAAGAATGATATTAGCCTGACAAACACGATATTTTCCTGTGCCAATCAGCCAGGTGAGATAATGGAGAGTAATGTGCAACTATCTCTGTAACTTATTAACTTTTGAATTAATGCTAATAAATCAAATTAAAAGTTAAAATGAGCTGCATATAAACTCCAAAGTAGAGCCATGTTCATCCTTGGAGACAGCAGATGTGAGCCACACAGGAGGCTGCTTTAATCAGTAACAGCCTGTTCAATGTGAGCGTTTTAGACATGCCTATAAAAATTATTTGTACAAGGCTGCACTCATGGACAATCAATAGCAATTAGAGGCATTGTTCCCTCTACCACCTGGTCAGTATTGACAAAAATATTAAAGAACTTCAACTGGTCTCGGCAGACTTTGCAGTCACTAAGTTCATCTCCCAGCATGTTAATCTGAATGAGTTCTTGCTGTCTCTGCTGGGAGATTGATAAAATCTAAAGTTGTTATCAGTATTAGTCATTCCAGACTAAGAGATAAGAGAGTGGAGGAAGAAGTGAAAATAGTTGGCAAAGGTTTTGTCACCAAAATCACAGACTAATGAGGTCTGGTGTGGACACTGAGCAACTCTAGTTGCTGTCTTTCTGGGATTCGACTTTATCTCCTTTACAGTCCAACTGGGTTTCCTAAGCTTGAGAATAATTTATACCTGCACCTAAGTAACATGAGAAATACATCAGTAGCAGAATGATAGACAGTTGAAGCAGGGTTGTGTGAAGTCCTTATGAGTAGTTAGCATCTTATCTGCAGTAGACCACACAGAACAGCTGCTAAACCTAGTGATGAGGAGAAGCGAAATCTTGCAGTCCATAGAAATTTATTCCTCATGCACCCCTGAAGAGATTAAATTTGAGCAAATGCTATTTATGATAATTATACTATTGTTAACATGTATTTCCTCTGCACTGTGTGCTTGTAGGCAGGAAAAAGCCAATGGTCCCTGACAGCTTGTACAAACACTGTTCTTTTCAATGAAACATGAATGTTCCTATGCTAAGAAAATATATAGTCGCACCTTAAATACTACGATTATATGGATACATATTGCTGCCAACCAAAAAAACATGCAACCCAGAACTGTTGGCGCAAGATACATTTTATGGAGATTGATAACCTCATCAAGGAGAAACACTTTGTCTTTTTTTTGTCATGAGTATTTACAAGAGTATTCATTTTGTTTATAGAGCAGTTTCAGTGGGCTCACTTTGTTGTTGAGCACTGTGAGGGCAAACTCAGGAGAGAGCTCACAGGAGGAGGGAAACAGTTTTTTTTTGTTAAACAGTGGTGGAATTTATTCAATGTTCATTGTTCTGAGATTTCCCCAATTTTCCTGTTGGGTTTTGTGTGTCGGCTTAATGTTATACATATCATTTTTTAATAAAGGATAGAAGAGAAACACTGCTGAATAACATTTCTAAATTTTCAATAGGAAACCAGTCTCCACAAAGAAGTTTTTTGCTTCATTATGACCAGATTTGGTTGAGTAACCAAGTTTCAGAGGGACCCAGTGGTGAAGAGGTTTTTCTTTTTTTTTGTGTTCAAATCTTTTGTAGAGGGAAAATATTTTTTTAAACTATTTCATACATTTGATTATTTTTTTCTGACGCACCATTAAAAAAATCATGATCTTTGAATATAGATAAGTTTATCTAATTAACATCTTACGAGAGTCAGAATTTTATCTTTCTGTTCGATGCCAGTGAAAGCTTCAAAGAATAGTAAATTTCAAGTTTAATACATGTAAAAAGTCTTCTGACACTTGTTATTTTAATATGATGGATAAAAACAAACTATTTACTATGCAGCATGCAAACTCAAGACAGCTTTCATTAGGTAAAATGCAACTTTGGGCTTCGGGGCATCTTACTTCTTCCCAGCTTGAACAGCTTTTTTTTTTTTTTTTTTTTTAAATCGTGACTATATAAGTTTTTCCCGTTTATTTTCAGCAAATATCAGCCTTGTGTGCACTCTGCAGGGGAATTTTCTTTGTTAGACTGTATCTGTATGAAAATAGTGTCAGTTCAGTACTAACACTATATTTGCACTTGACGAGCCAGGCATTGCCAAACTAATGATAGTGATGCATATTTCTGTTTAAGCCTTTATATAAGCATTAATAGTGCCTATATCTCTCTTTATCAACATCAATCCAATTCAAACTGTGATTATATGTTTGCACTTTGAATGGGACTTTTAGCATTTAACAGTGTGTCCATGTTCTGATCCTTGTTTAATTATTATATTCATGCAAATTGATAGCATTGTTGCACACAAACTCACAAAACTCATATATTGGCCATATTGTTATTGGTGAAAAACTTTACTCTCCTAACAATGCTAATCCACTGACTACAAAATCTTAAAATATTACTTATATTGATAGAAATGTCAGTTTTCTTTTGATCCAAAAATCAATACAACCATGTAATGGGCAATGGAGTTGGGGAACTGGGACACAAGTTGCACTTCAAATTCGGCTCAGACTTTCAATGTTAGATTTATGAACAATCTTTGATTTTTAATGTTGTTTTCATGATCTCCTGTCTGTCTGCTGTTTGTGATTTGTTGCAATATTACACAATCCCAGCTAGGTACATATGTGTGAAAAACATGAACCATAACAGCCCCAGCAAGCACTCCCCACCCTCCTCCCACATACACACACTCACACATATTTTTATGACTTTATGTTTTGGGTACAGAAACCTTCACATGATTCTAACATAAGAAAAAAATAAACTCCAAGCACAAAATTCAAACTGCAACAAACCACATATAATGTGACAATGCTTTACTTTATGTTTTGTGGTATAATGTAACCAGGCTATTTTTTTTCACAAAGCCCTTTAATTAAACTTTATTGATGGCAGCCACCGCTAAAAAAAACCCCAATAAATTACTGGTGAAACTGTCTGTAAACATCACACATTTTTCTGTTTTTCTGAGAAATATGTGTTTGTTGTCAAAATCTAGAAGCTACTTTTCCTTCTGTTTTAGATAACAATCTCATAATACTCTCTTTCAAGATTTTATCACGACTGAACTTCAGGACATTACACTTGGGGGATGGGTGGGAAGAAGAACTGTGGCACTGGTAAAATTTATTCAAAGCAGCAACAATTTTACCCACACACAAACATAAATAGGCTTCATGACAGAATGTGGGAATCCTTCTTTCCTGCTGCTGGTAGCAAGAAAATATATTTTAAGGGGAAAAATAACAGCTATTTCAAAGTACATTGAATGGGCATTTGTGTTTATAGTTCATAAATAAGTATATTGGATTTTAGCAGACTGGGACTTGCTTCATTAGTGCATTTGACTTCATTAGTCAAATTAATAAAACCGTAGTCCATACAGATATAAGGTTGTTACACTCAGTTTGTGGAACACATGCAACTTATTTTGCACCTGAAGCTTTGCATCTGTTTTATATTACTTGCAATGCATCCATGCATGCAGATGATCTCTGAAGCCATTTGAATCTGAAAAGGTAAATATTGCTACAAAACATTTGATCTGTTTTATGAAACACCCAAAAGTTATAGTTATACAAAGTTAAACATCATATACTCAAAATAAATTATCAGATTTTTTTGTTTGAAATTGCAAACCCCCGGAGCTTCAACATTTTGGAGGGATGCGTTTCTATTCTGGGCCAAGAAGAGGATGTGAAGCTATTAAAAACAAAAGTTCAGATGGGCTCAGGTAGTTATTAATGGAAAAAACCAGGATGAGATCTGCCTCGGAGGATGAGTCACACAGACACAGTCCCATCCCCTGAGGCCTCTGCTGGGCAGTGCTTTATTACCCATGCCCTCCAGGATTGGGTGGGATCTAAAAAGCGAACATAAACCCAGGCTTTTTGAGGGTTTTGCTTTGCCTGATGTCTGAATCTGCTTCTCAGCTGCTCAGCACTTCAGCTCGCCAATCGCTTGTTTGCATAAGAGGCATTGTTATAAATAAACATGTTTGGTGGAGGTGGCTGGAACAGAAGCTGAGGAGGGTACAATGGGAAAGAGAATAGGAAGTAAATTGACGGTAATTTATTCTGTATGTTTTATCCAAGAATATATGAAGCATGCCAGCAAGGATAAAATGTTGGAAGGACTACTTGGCTTATTTACAAGTTTATTTATATGTAATGTTTTTCAAACGAATTGTATTTTTAGTTTTTCATTGTGGGGATCATTTTGTAACATGAAAATGCTAAAAAACTATTTTAGAGATTGCACTTAATTTCCAATTTTCTACTAAACTCAGCCGTAGCATATATTAAAGTAAAAAGTATAAGATGAAATATTGCTGAATATAGTTTGTGAATATCAACTGCAAATGATATTAAGCTTAAAATAAATCAGGTTTATCAAAACTCAAGTCTTCGGGTGGTGGTTCATTATTTAAGAGTTTAAGGATCAAAGCTTTTATTTGAAGACTGGAGAGGAGTCTTTCAAAGTGGTGTCTTTTCAAATCATCTGGCTCACTGGAGAAGTCCATGCTGTCCTTGAGCCAGGCTTAACTTCCAGCTGTGGCTCAGTGGCAAAGAGCAAAAGACAGTGCGCTGTGTCAGAATGCAAACTCTGGTCAGAGCCTTCGGGTTATGGAAAATTTTTCTATAACCTTGGGTTATGGAAAAATAAAAATGTTTTACCATCCTCTCTTTCTTGAAGTATTGTTCTATTGAATTGTGTTGTTCATCGTCATAAAAAGTCTGTTGACAAATAGTTATCTTTTAAAGGGTACTTGTTCCTTTTCCATGAAAAGGTAATGCTGCCTGTTTTTTCTGTCGGGCAAAATCAGAAAAGGACACTAATAACACTGAAAAACCAAAATAGACACAGTGGTCAGGGTACAGAGACTAAAATGAGAGAGGTTTTTATTTCATATTGTATAACAATATATAACATACTGAAATGCACTACCATTCAAAAGTTTGGACACATTTTTCTATTAAATCCAATATGAAAGTGTTTCCAAACTTTCGACTGGTGTTGTACATTGCAAAAATATGTGCAAATTCAGCTATTAAAAACAGGGGAAAGAACAGAAATATTCAAATAACAACAGAAAATAAAAATTGTAATTGTAATGATAAAAGCGATAGTAGCATATAAAGAATGTTGGTTCTGTGATTTTTTTTTCTGGCAACCAAATAAATTCCCTCAATTGTCAGTGTGCTTATTGTATTACTACGTGTATTAAATCACATCTAACAAAATGCTTCAAGGGGTTAAAAAATATACAGATCATACAGCACTTTGTCTTTACATTGGGAATTAAATGGTTTCTGGCCCCATTCCTATATGAATGGTTTGTTATAGATGGTCTTAGACTGAAATTTTAATGGACACTTATAGTTCATTTACAAGGTGCATTTCAAAGTGATAGACAACGCTGATAGCATCATTGTCTAAAAAAATGTCCTTTTCTGAACCAAATAAATAGAGAGGAAAGACCTAACATCATTAAACAAATCATGTTGTTTTCCTAAGCATTATTAACACAGTTAATTATAATTACCAGTATTTATAAGCCAATAACCTTCAGTGCCTCTCCAAGAAAAGTTGAGTATTTTTTCATGTCAGGAGTCCTCATACATTCATTCCATTTAAAATTATTGAACATCTTTACTGAAAGGTGATAAATAAAGGCAAGGTGATACTCAGTGCATTAAAAGGTGGTTATGTTAATTTCGGAAGTGATTACAACTTCAGATGTCACTCTCTAAGCAAACAGGTGCAAAAGACAGAAACAACATCAGATAATGATGCTATGAGTTATTGTGGTGCATTTGCAATTAAACTGACAGAAAGCAACAGAGAGTTGTAACGGGACTTTTGGAGTCAACAAAGGTCTGTGGTCTGATTGACCTCAAAAAGTCTCTCTGTGTGTTTTTAGGAGGTTTGAAGAACTATAAGTGGTATGTACCTTTAGAAAAGCGACCTGGGGATAGATTAGTAACAAGCGATAGTCTCCTAAAATCCAAATAGTTTATTTGTGTAGATATGATTGTTTTAGATTTTATCATAGATTTGCTCTAAAATGTGCTTACCGTTTTACAAGGTGAAGGATTAGTGTGTCTCCTTCACTAACGTTTGATCATTTATGCCTTAATTACCCCATTGTACAAACAGTGTGCTAAAAGTATTTGTTTTACAAAAACATGAGAACTGTCTGAAAATATGCCATGGATGACCGACAGATATTTACCAGTCTAGTCAGACAACTGGTGAGACACAGGTGTGTAAGTTTATTTATGAGATCCGAGATCTGTTTTCTCTCTCTCTCCCTCCCTCTTTTCTTCCTTTTTTTTTGCCTTTGTCCATATCCCCAGTCCCATGTTTGAAAACTCAGACACATGTAGAATACGAAACAGGTTTTGACCTGAAAAAGAGAAAAACTGTTTTGTAAACAAAAAAGTTTTCAGCTCAACACCCTCTATGCCTCTAAATCAAGTGTGGGCAACTTCTTGGGAGCTGCAAGTGTTAGGAGTTTCCCTGCTGCAACACACTTGATACACACACACTTAATTAGCAGACTTGTGCTTGACATCAAACTCCGCACTAGTCTGCTAGTTACCCAATGATTTTGGCAAATGACAAAGAACAGTGCTTTATTCATTCATTGCTCTAGTTTCCAAAGCCAGGTTTAGATTTTCGACCACTGTCAGCTGAAGGTATGTTTAGGCCAACTAGCTTGTAGCCTGAGGCTTTAAGCTTTAAAATCTAAGTGAAATACCTCTGTGCGACTGTTGGTGTTGATCGTTTCCCTTAAAACCCACTCAGAATATACAACATCAATATGAACTGCAGAATTTATGCACAATACACAGCAACAGTAAACAATTCAATATATTACATGCTAAGTTTCTACTGGACAGCAATAGTCAGGGCTGTAAAAGACAGTCAATTATTTGTCACTGAAAAATATCCTATTCGTGCCTCTAAACTGGTTATAAACTTTTATGAACAGAGTTTCTAGATGCAGCTAAGCTGTTAAGTGGATCCAGCTCAGTGACCTCAGGATTGGGAATCTGCTTTTTGCATATGATGTGGTGTTTTTTTGGCGTCATCGACAAGCTGTGTTCTCCAGCTCTCCCTGCAGCCAAGTGCGAAGTGGTTGGGATGAGAATCAGCACCTCCAAATCTAAAACCATGGCCTTCATCTGGAAAAGGATGGAGTGTCCTCTTCAAGTTGGGAATGAAGTCCACAGATTGATTAGTGTACCATCTCTAGTGATGCATAGTCTGACATGATGAAGAAGGATCTAGGCCAAAAGGCAACACTCTGGATTTACTTGTCAGTCCATGTTCCTTACCCTGACCTATGGTCATGAGCTGTTGGTGGTGATGAGATTGTTAATACTGACATGAGTTTCCACTGCAGGGTTGCCGGGCTCTACCTTAGAGATAGGGTGAGAAGCTTGGTCATCTGGGAGAGGCTCAGAACCAAGTCCCTGCTCCTCAGAGAGATGAACCAATGCGGTGCCTCGGGGATGGTTAGGTGGCCCCAAGAGACCTCACGGAAGACCCAACACACACTACAGAGACTCCACCTCTCGGCTGACCAGGAAACATCTCAGAATTCCTTGGATGAGCTGGCAAATGTGGTCATGGAGAAGAAGGTGTGGGCTTCCCTGCCTAGGCAGCTGCCCCTGTGACCTGACCTCGGCTAACCAGCTCGGAAAATGGATGAACAGACTGTTTCAAATTACAAGTAGAACATGAAAGTTCAAGGACACACATTAGTTTTGCACAAGTATTTTATGTAGGTACTTGTTCAATCAAGGTTTTTATACCAAACAACAAATCTGATGACATGCGCCACCTCAATTTCCATCTTAAGCGATATCTTCTGCTGTCTGTTTCTCTATGTTTTACAAGTAAAATAATATGTATTATTTTTTAATGTTCTTAATATTTCCAGCTAAAACAAGTATCGGACATACAATCTGAGCTCAGAGAAAGATTGAGAGATTGGGAGTATAATTGTGGGGAAGCCTGCAATTTCTCTCAGTCATCCACAGAAAGAAAAAAAACTATTCATCCATTGTTGTGTGTTACTAATGAATCTTATGGGAAGGGTTTAGAGTAGAAAATGTATTATTTCCCCTTCTCAGTTTTCTGCAAATAAATCTCTTCCTCTCACTGTCTGTATTCAGTTTCCAGCCAATTTACAACCTAATTTCATTTTGAGGCTTTCCCCACTTACCTGCTCCCTAAAAGCCCTCCATTCCCAAACTATATACGTCACCACAACTCTGCTACGGACATTATTCTCATAGATACAAAATGATATTCGGATATCATTTGTCAGACTCAATTGCAATATTCTGCTCTGCAACAGTGACTCAGGATTCAACAGTTTCCCTCATCAAGTATGACCGCTAGAGCCTGAGCATGAATGCACGTTAGCTTTACAGAATTTACGGATGTCGCTAGAGTTGCTGATGTAGGAGCCAAGTACATTAAACGCATAATTTTTATACATTACATCTTATTCTTTATACCGATTTTTATCAACAAAATGTGACCTATAACACGGGAAAAGTTTGTTGTTTAAGTGTGTCCCCATGAGTCCCTGTGTGTGCGTGATCTGATGTTAGGTCTATTGCAAAGGAAGTGCGTCATTTGGGCACAGACAGAAGGGCAGCCAGTAGTTAAGGGGGGAAAAGTAACAGCAATGCATCAATAAAACATGAGAGTGAACTAACCTGGGACTGAAGACGGGTGTTCGGAGTACATTCAGATGCAAAACAAGCTTCAGTGTAATTGGGTTCAGGTGAAGCTAAAATTAGGATGGGGTAAAAAGGGAAGTTGTTGCCACAATTATGTAATAAAAGATCAAAAACAACCATAGCACGCATGCTGCTTAACAGAAAAGGAGTGCCTTATGATGTTTCTCCTGTTTTGTTGCTTTCCATCATAGAAGTGAAATAGTATATTTTCAGTACAAAAAATATCTTTAAGCATACATACAAGGTTCAAAGTTCAAGGTTTTATTTATTTCGCCATTAATGCATAAACTTACAGTCCAAGCGCATTGGAAATCTTGTGCAGAGCTCTGAGGGTCATCAGTTCCAGGAAAGAAAGTAAAAAAAAAAAATTAAAAAGTAACTAGTTGAAATTAGGACTAAAGGTAAGTACTGTTGCAATAATTAAAAGATACATGCAAGAAAGTGAGTAGAAAGATCTATTTTTATCTACGAACTGATTTGTATATTGATCAAAGGGTTAAATAACTTGATATTTCCCATGTTTTAAATTGATCTCAGTCAAGCCTTGTTGTTTTTGAACAAGCATACTGCAAACCAGCTGCATTGCTAAACGTCAATCCATGCAAACGTCCCATCCTCCAACATGACAAATAACAATTTACCCTTGGATACAATTATATATTTGGCTGTTTTGATTAGAAAGATTTTTGGAAACTGTACATCTCTATGTATGCATTTACAAGGGCTTTTCCATTTTATTGCAATGGATGTTGGATTACCAAGTTGGTTTTAAAAGAGCCTTGTGATACTAGCTTGAATAATAATAAAAAGATATATTGAAATGAATGTGGCATCTAAAACAGATCTGTAGAACCTGAGAACTCCTAAGACAAACTGTGGAAATCCCACTGACTGTCTGCATCAGCTCACCTTATATCTAGCACAGAAAGACATTTGAAAGTTCATATCTGGACCGATCATGAGACTTGCATATATGACTCACACAACAAAACCCATTTATGGAGCATGGAATTCATTAGGCTCTTTCCATGTAATAAACTAATAAAGCTGAAGATAGGCAGTACAGCCAAATTTGGTCATAATACCTCTGGGATGCTGAAGGTCAGACACTGCAGATGCCAGAAACCTGACCAAGAATTTCTTTGTTCTTTACCTTACAGTATCACCGCAGGGTGATTGGGATAAAACACACCCTCAGGGTCCAATTTAAATAACAAATCTGCCTTGAAGTCTTTTTTGTGTTATCCAAGAATCATCTCAATATTTTATACTATAACAAAGGATGCCTGTTCTTTTCTCTTGGCAAGCTAATTCATAAGCTGTTAAGGGTAAAAGCCTGAATTTTCTAAACAGTGTTAAATAGCCCCATCCAATGAGGACCAGATGCAAATTATGTGAGCACATAAAAACAAGGACATTACATGCATAAGTAATTTCCTACACATACCAAACATCTAGTAGCAGGATCTGCAACTCATGCATACCAAAGAAATTATTAATGAGAATTAAATGTATCAACCCATGGAGGTCTGGATTTTGAGTCATCCTCTAAATTAAAGTGGAAAAACACACTACTGGCTGATCCAACTTTGATGTAATGTCCTTTAAACAAGTCAAAATGAGGCTCAGTAGTTGTGTGGCCTTCACGTGCCTGTATGGCCTCCCTATAGTGCCTGGGCATGCTCCTGATGAGGCAGTGGATGTTCTCCTGAGGGATCTCCTCCCAGACTTGGACTAAAGCATGTGCCAACTCCTGGACAGTCTGTGGTGCAACTTGGCGTTGGTGGATGGAGCGAGACATGATGTCCCAGATTTGCTCAATGGATTCAGGTCTGGGGAACGGGCGGGCCAGTCCATGACATCAATGACTTTATATTGCAGGAACTGCTGACACACTCCAGCCACATGAGGTCTAGCACTGTCTTGCATTAGGAGGAATCTCATCTTGGTACCCAATGGCAGAACATTTTCCACGGTGTCTCCAGAATATGTAACATGTGTTCAGTGTGAACCTGCTTTCATCTGTGAAGAGCAGAGGGCACCAGTGGTGAATTTCCCAATCTTGGTGTTCTCTGGCAAATGCCAAACGTCCTGCACGGTGTTGGGCTGTAAGCACAACCTCCATCTGTGGACGTCGGACCCTCATACCACCCTCATGGAGTCTGTTTCTGACTGTTTGAGCAGACACGTGCACATTTGTGGCCTGCTGGAGCTCATTTTGCAGGGCTCTGGCAGTGCTCCTCCTGTTCCTCCCTGCACAAAGAAGGAGGTAGCGGTCCCGCTGCTGGTTTGTTGCCCTCCCACAACCTCCTCCACATCTCCTGATGTACTGGCCTGTCTCCTAGTAGCGCCTCCATGCTCTGGACACTACGCTGACAGACACAGCAAACCTTCTTGCCACAGCTCGCATCGATGTGTCATCCTGGATGAGCTGCACTACCTGAGTCACTTGTGTGGGTTGTAGACTCCGTCTCATGCTACCACTAGAGTGAAAACACCACCAGCATTTAAAAGTGACCAAAACATCAGCCTGCAGAACAACTCCTTTATTGGGTGTGTCTTGCCAATTGTCTATAACTTCCACCTGTTGTCTATTCCATTTGCACAGCAGCATGTGAAATTGATTGTTAATCAGTGTTGCTTCCTGGATGGACAGTTCAGTTTCACAGAAGTGTGGTTGAATTGGAGTTACATTGTGTTGCTTGGGTGCTCCCTTCATTTTTTGAGCGGTATATATATATATATATATATATATATATATATATATATATATATATATATATATATATATATATATATATATATATATACACTGCTCAAAAAAAAAAAAAAAATATATATATATATATATATATATATATATATATATATATATATATATATATATATACATACATATATAAAGATGACTAAAGTATTATGTGGAAAATTTTAAATATTTACTTCCCAATCTACTGTATGATCTATTTTCAGCTAAGTAGATTTAAAAAGGACATTTATGATAGAATATTCTAGGAACAAACTGTATCTGATGCTTTTTGATGATGTAATAGATAAATAATCACACCAGATGTTTAGTGCAATGTAGTAGTTTTTCCTGCTAAACTGTCAATTGACATCCATCACTGCACCGCTTTCATGTTCATGGGAATCCATGAGCTACGACTGAACACAGCGGAGACAAGTTAAAATACAGTCGCTGAGATCAACAGAGGAAAGCTCACACAGGGAATTCAAAAACCATGGAAACATATCCACATGGGGCCATTGAATGCCATGTAAACAAATCCATGTGACGCCATACAGATCCCAGTCGGGTTTAAAAGTTTGCAAGCAGGTTTGTTACATGTACTCCTGGGAGCTCCTTGCAGAAAGGTAATCAGAGGAATACAAAACATTTCATCACAAGCCACACAAACTTCACTTCTGGCCCTTTGCACTGATTCCATATTGTGCAACAGCTTTCAGCAGTGAAATAATTTAACTTTACATCTTTTTTTATATCTATGCCAGTATGAAGTATTGAATAAACTCCACTCTTAGTGTGTTTGTTGTAATGCAACATTACATCCAGACATAAAGGTCAAAACAATCCCTGCATGCACTCGTAACAATGTTTGTGAACATTTGAACGCGATGTTCTGACTGATATTTTAGATGTTAGTTGAAACATCGAAGAATGTAATACAATAAAAACTTAATGCAAGTGAAAGATTACTGGCAAGATCAATAATTGGAGGAAACAGTGCAACAGTTAGACTAAACAGGATGTGTTTACATGCATCTTAATCCAATTCTGCTGGCTCATTTCTCGCTGGGAGGACTCCCACTCTCATTTTGAGAAAATTCTGGGCCAGACCCATGTTCATTGCTGAATGATGCAGCAGTGTGTTGGTGTCTCAGAAGACTGCGATATATGATATCTCATTTAGCCTCTGCTTGAGTTTGCTGCCAAGACAGTGAGTGGGCTAAGTCTGAAAATAGAAAGGACTTTACAGGGGGAGGTCAGATTGCTGATAATAGGAGCAGTCTTCGGCATGAGATGTGTCATCATGACACTCACTTCTTGACTTATCTCACAAGCTGTCAACATATTGATTTGTGTTTATAACAAGTTGTCTCTGAATCTGGAGTCCGAAGTCATAGAGATTTAGGATTCTTGTGGCAATTACTCTATTTTGAACAATCGAATGGGGCATTATGACTTATTATATTACAGCCGTTACTCCCAGAGACTGAAACCTGATTCAAAATAGCTCTGACTTGCGCTGCAACAGCAGACCAATGTCTTCACTGAATTCAAAATTTATCACAATGCATAAATTGTTGTGATGTGAGTGTTAGACAGACATCCATTCTTAAATCATAAACTTAAACAATATGTAGGTCAATTCATTTGATGACGCTTTCATTTCTGACTGCATTCTTTCTACAGTGATGGCACTCATATTTCATTATTTTGGCAACAATTGTAAGTAGATATTATGGCTGTAATTGCATTAGAATAATAATAATAAAAATAAAAAAAAAACTGAGGCAGCTTTTTTTTCCCATTTATCCATTTTCAAATGCAGAGTTGTAGGAGGCTGGCGTCTCTGCTAGCACCTAGCGAGAGGACACACCCTGGACAGGTCTCCAGTTGACCGCAGGGGCCAACGCTGACAGACAAGAAACTCATGCCCACACATATTCCTAGGCAGAATTTATAAATACCATTTAATGGCAAGTATGTTTTTATTCCTTTAACTTTGTGTGGAAGCCTGAGTAGGTGCCCATACATGCAGAGGGAGATAAAAACTCCACACAGATTTAAATCAGAAAGCTTTTAGCTGTGAAGCAACAGTGCTGATCACCACACTAGTATCTCCTCTGTGCAACTGGTGAGAAGCTTGTTAATTGAACTAAATCAACCATGCTACTGTTTTGGAGTTGAGGTACCTACTGAAAGGAATTTCAAAAGCAAATCACAAAAACAATCTGAAACTATTAGTGAACAAAAAAGGAAATTTAAATAGTCAATTCATCTTCAGATGCTATTTCATACTTATTTTACAACTGAAATCTGGTTTATTCTGCTCAATTTTACATCCTTCAATTTGGGAATTAGAGGTGCTTTATCATAAAAAGCCAAATGACTAATTCGCTGCTTTTACAGCAGACATTTTCTGTTCAATCAGACCTGCACGCCTTTACCTGAATGACCCAGAGAAGCAGCAGGCCTTTTTATCCAGAAGAATAGTAGTTCAATTAGGACAAAACAGCCCCAGTTGTCAGGCAACACCAAGGACACGCCATTCTTCTGGGCTGTGGCATTCAGATGTTTCCTAAACTGTAATGACATTTAAGGGAAAAATCGCAGCCAAGGATGATTACAAACCTTTTGAAAAGCTTGGATGAATTGTGGCTCTCACCCACGTTGTTCTTTGTTTGCCTTGGTGAAATGATGCAGCAAGACGTGACTTTTGGTTTAATAGTATCACCTTGATGGCAGTGAACATGAAGGACTAAATGATGAAAAGTGGAATATTCTTTATTCTATCACTGTGTTTGTACCGCCGGTAGAAAAAGGCATAATGTACAGATACATACATTTTTCTTTGCATACAAAATTTAAAAGGCTTTCAATTAAAGTTCATATTGCCTGTAAAGGACATTTCACACAAAGTTGAGCATGTTTCGATCTTTGGAGGCTGATCTTTTTGTCTCCAATCCAGAGAAGGGATTAATTAATGTGTGACATGGGATCCTATGTCTTTATTTCTCAAAATTACTAAAATTGTTTGCAGCGCAAGCTTCCAAGCCAGTGGCGTTTTTAAGCGTAAGCTAAATCTCTCCATTTATTCTATGTGCCTACTAACCCAGTCATGGAAAAATAAAGGCAATCCCAGCATCCCTTGGCTGCGAGGAGGGTTACATCCTTGGAAAGTTGCCAGTCCAAGAAGCTATCCCTCTTGAAGGAATCCCTCTAGTAAAACATTAATCTGCCTTAAGGGGGGTTAAAGTAGCATGTTATGGTTCAGTTAAATGATGAGGATACTTTAAGTGATTTCAGTCACACATGTGCATCCACTCAGACATACTCAGTGATCTGTATTTTTGTGTTTTTTCTTGTGCCTTGGTGTCTATACTGACACTAATGGGATGTTTGGCTTATTAAAGGCAAACAGGTAAAAGTACAAATACTGATGAAAAACAAAATAAATTGTGGAAATGGTGACACTGTGAACTCATAAACCCACAATCATAGCAGTATTTTCATACTTTAAATCCATTAACAGCCATTAGCACATACTTATAAATGTTTTTTTTGCATTAAAAACACCCAATTGGATCTTGAAGATGCCCAGAAGTGAATTGGTCAAAGGAGTGAGTGTGAGCTTACATGTTTTTGTTTCTGATGGTGCTGTGAAGGACTGACGACCTATCCAGGATGTATCCCACCTCATGCTAGTGAACAGCTGGGATAGTCCCCAGACTCCCTGGTGGCCAGAACAAGAAAAAGGTGCTATGGAAAGTGGATGGATGCATGGATGGATGAATAGGTGGTTTGGATGTAGCTGGAACAATATGAATGTTCAATAAATACCTTGAAGAAAGTTACTTAGGCAAAAAGCGTAGGTGTAAAACAATAACCCTGTGTCTGTAAACATTATGGTTGCAGCGACGCAGTGTCTGCATTTGACTGTAAAGAAAACTTTTGCTGACAAAACAGCCTGAATAGATTTAATTTCTTTTTTTCAGTTTTTTTTTAAAGGGAATATTTCTTACATGACAGGCATTCAGAGAATGCCTGTTGCTGTCGACTGCAATTGAATTGTTGAGTCTGTGGGAAATTAAATTACTGGCATCTGAAGAGCGAAAGTGCAAGGACTAGAGTTAATGGAATAGTCACTGAATAAAAGAAATGCCTTTAAATCATATATTCTTTTGTTTAAAATAGATTTAAATCAAGGTGAGAGCGTAGGTAATTTTTTCATTTAGTTATTTAGAAAACTTTCTAAACAAGCAGGGTAACATAAGTGAGGCAAAGGGGCTACAGATCACAAGTCTAGTTTACATCTACATCTCAGACAAGCATGTCACAGCAGCATGACGGGATGCCATAACATTCTGTGCTATTAGCTCTTGTATGCAACTGCAGAGATAAAATAGAGAAAGAATACAAAAGGTCCTATGGATGAAGTATGTTGTTTTTTCTAAAATTAAGCTATTTTACTTTTCATTTGTACAATCCAAAGACCACCCAAGTTGAAATAAAACTAAGTTGCATAAAAAAGTTAGAGGAAATGTTGCAGATACTGTGGAACTGTAGCATTGTAGTGTCGCTTCTTGCTTTAATGATACATAATTTAAACTGTATGATGATTCATGTTGTTTAACGCATTAAGTATTAGTATGTCCATCAAGCTATTTACTTGTATTTTACAGACAGGTAAAAAAAAAAAAGAAAAAGGAAACAGGATGTCAAGCTCCTACAGAGGTCAGGCCGACGTGTAACCCATTAAAATCTGCTTCTACTTCACAGACATATGACGTTATACAACAAAAATATTTACCCAGCGATGTTAATCTGCAAGCCATACAATTATTTTCACGTGAGGAAAACACTTTTTAAACTGATTAAAAAGACGGCATTGCTTTCTTTCCTAGTTCTTTTCCTTCCTGGGCATCAAAGACCCTGGTCAAAACCATTTAGCCCAACTGTCCATCAGCTTCTATTTGCAGCACAGTGGGCAGGTCTCAGGGGCTGGGCTCTCAGAGAGGTGGCATTAGAGCAATTTAAAATCCTCCTTTCTTTTTTGTGTACACAGGATTGTACTGAACAGCCAAGAATCAACATCCAATCAGATCATACAGTTGCAAATGATTAGAGCCTTTGAGCATCACATGTAAGGAACATCAAAACAGACAAGCAGCCTTATGATTTGTTTTTATATTCAAAGAAGAACATCCACAAAAGCCTTGTGGCTGTTTGCAGCAGCGCTGTGAAGCAGTTTGACAAAATTATAACCTTGCCTTTTGCCACACAGTTAGTTAACTTGGCAAATATTGCCCCATAGGATAAAATGATCAACTGCCTTCCAGCAAAACAACCTCCCACAAGAAGAAATACGAGTCTCTGCAATTAGACTTATTATAAAAAACATAGTTATGAATGTATATTTTTGCTCAAGGTGTACAGCAATGTTACAGTACCTGATGTCGTAGAAATATAAATGAAGGAGGAATGAAGAGCAGAAATTTTCAGAGGTTTATTTCTGACATGCATTAAAACTACAATATAGCTAGTATTACAAATGCAATTCGAAGGCATTTACAGGGTTATGATTTTTTTATTTCAGAGTCATAAATGTTAAATAAACACAAATTTCAATTTAAGAATTCAAGGCCTTCGTCTTTACCATGCGAAGAAATAGCAGCATAAAAATGAGCAAATAACTACAGGCTGTAGCGTGTATTGATAAGAGTGAGCAAAAGCAAAATAACAGCACTCGGTCGGTGTGCTGTTTCAGCTAACCAGCAGGGTTCATTTCTCTAGATCAGACAGTTCTCTTTTCTTTTATAAGCTCTGCTAATCTTGGATAAAGAAAGAGAATTATAAAGAAAGTGGTTTCATTCTTACAGAAACCAATAACATGGGATCATTTGAACCTCTGTGTCTCTTTACGACAACATAAACATGATGTACTTCCACTTGAATGTGTTCGAACCTGTTTCTTAAGACACTTAGATGCCCTTGGTAGATTTATTAAACCATAAATCAAGAAAAGTTTTGCTTTAGAAGTTTAAAAGCAGAACATTTATTCACAAGACAGACACAGAGAGGTTTATGTGGCCTTTTAATGAGTACACACTGAAAAAACCTTGGAAAACAAAAGTCTTTTATAGCCTAACTCTAAAGGGCTTCAAGTGGTTCATTTCTTTCCTTTTAGTTTTGCAGCTCACACTTTAAATTTCTTTGAGAAAAAAATCTATCTATCTATCTATCTATCTATCTATCTATCTATCTATCTATCTATCTATCTATCTATCTATCTATCTATCATATTTAAATATGTAAATATATATGTAAATATATATAAATATATATATATATATATATATATATATATATATATATATATATATATATATATATATATATATATATATATATATATATATATATATATATATATGCATGCATATATAATCTGTGTTCAGGTCCAATCTAACTAACTTTCTTACTTAATTTTGACTACATTAATCTGCATTAAAAATACCCAGTTAAGTTTGGAATAAAATCATGACTAAAATTGGTCAAGTGCCCGCTATGTTTACAAGCAGTACTTTTTTTTTTAACAAAGACCTGTATGACAGTTCTTGGAAATGAGAAGGTAAATGAAACTGAGGATTTCAACAAAACAAGAAGCAACAGGCCAAAATTCACCATTACTTTAAAGTAAAGCATTACAGCGCCATCATTGTGAAACAAAGACTAATATTATGTTGTGAAGTGTGGGACTTCATCTCCTCCAAAGTCCTTTGACACATAAAAATAATGAAAAATAATGGTGGACTTGAGCTGTGTGTTTGAGCTTACGACTCCAGCTACCCTCATGACTGAAGCCTGAACCAGAGAGAACAAGAGCTGTCGAGAGCCTTAGAGGTCAAAATGTTATTTCTGTGGGAGGATTTGATTGTTTTATCAAAACAACTTATCATGTATGTATGGAGGTGTATGTGTGTGTGTGTGTGTGTGTGTGTGTGTGTGTGTGTGTGTGTGTGTGTGTGTGTGTGTGTGCGTGCGTGTGTGTGTGTGTGTGTGTGTGTGTGTGAAAAGTTAAAGAAGAGTGAAAGCAAGTGAAATTTATATATCAGTTATAAATAAGAATGCATAGCAGACTCTTTCTAAAGCTGATAATGTATGACCTAAGTTTTTACCGTAAGCTACTTGTTGTTCAAAATTCGAATGAAGGAACTCGCACAAACGAAATCATAAAACATAAAGTAAAGCTTTTCATCCAGAAGTAGCACTGGATATCATTACTGTCCTATTTACAACTGCACTCCAAGCTAAAGACTGAATGAAGTGTAAGATTAAGTACATAAAAACTTTACTCTGTCAGATGCCAAGTTGGGTCTTGTTCTTATTTGCTTCTAGTAAAGATTAAAAATAAACCTGAAAAACACAGCTGACAACTAAACATGAGTCATGTAGCAATCTTTTATTCATATACTAAAAACAAGCAGATTTGCACATATGCAGCAAGAATTTAAAAAAGGGTGTTATTAAAAAAAAATGCCATAAATTTCAGTGTGGAGATTTTGGACAATTTGTTGACAATTTGTTGTCTGCAACAGGAAAATCGGTACAACAGGAGGGGGTGTATGCAGGCTAACAGTGAGAGGTAATAAAACTCTCTGACTTTGGCCAAAAGTCACATGTCAGCAGGACATATCAATCAAAGCAGAAAGTAATGCTGTGTGTTTAAAGGACAAATCTGACTGGTAAGTGGCCCTGCTGAAGCCCAGATTTAAATTCTGCAGATCATTTTCTTACCAGGCCCTAAAGTTGCAGTTTAGAGGTCTCCACTTGATCTGATGATTCTTGATCCTCTTCTATTTTTATTTTTAAAAATGTGCAACAAATACTAATAACATTTTCCCACTTTGTCACCATGAGTTGCTTCTGATGAGTTGGTGGTAAATTATGATGATCCTATTTTAAATTTATTCTTTTATGATTACTATCACTCTTGTTGTTGATGTCAACCCTTGTGTCTGTAATAAACTTGAATGAATAAATAAATAAAATAAACAAAATGTGCAATGACATATGATAAATATCATGTGAAGTAGCAGCACTTTCCCTAATGTTCTGACTATGATTGCATTACTTTGGGGTATAAAATATTGATGTTATCTCCCAACTCTGATTCCGAGAGCATGTCTAGAAGCATTTTTGAATACAGGAGTGATTCTGCCTGCAGGGCTCACCATGATCTGGCCCACTGAACTGATTTCAAGGTGAAATCATGCTGGCCAAGTCTATCTCTCCATCTCTCATGTCATCTTTATTAAAAGGTGAATTGATGAAATACTCGTGGCATGGGAGTGTTTTTTCCATTACTATTGTTTGCTTCAACCCCCCATCAGCTAAGGTTATTTCTAGCTTACTGCAGTGCTGCAATACTCAAAGGACACCAGTTCCAAACAACAAGGGAGCTCTTGAAGGCAGCTAATTTCGACACTGGTTTCATCCTTGACTACAGGTGTCTGTTCAGCTTGGAAAACATTTGTGGTTTATGAAGGAGTAGACACAGATAGATGCATTCTGGACATCAATACAAAATTGCTTTTTGCTGTTTGTAATGACTGCATACATAATGCAGCTGCCTTTATCGGGCAAGTTGCTTACACTGATCTTTGCAAGAATACCCAACTGAGAAAACATCACTGCGGGAGTTTACCATGATTTGTCATCATGTATGTAAGCAGCTCACAGTGGAAAATGGTTGTGATGTTATAACCTGCATCCAACAAGGAGTTCTACTAATCCTAAGGGCATCAGCAGTCAATGTGAATGAAGAGATGAAAAACACTTAAATGGAGTTATGGGAACGTTAAGAGGGGGGAAATCCATACGGCCCGATATCAATGTATTTTGTCACTGCAGTGGGATTCATTAACTTGGTCAAATAAGAACTAATAAAGTCACTTTGCCATTGTTTGGTATTGATTTCTTGTGTGCTCATCTTGATGACTGTAACATCAGCCCTTAGAAAGGTGAGAAGATCCCCATGTTCGTTCATATGTGTCACAGCCTTAGCAGCTTTCCGTGGTGAGTTATTCAGCGTGATGCGCGAGGCTTTTATTAAGGCACCTCTGTGTTTGGGGAGCTCTTATCTCAACTGACCCATGGTAAGTTGAAGTTATTAAAACTGTCGCTTCTCGCCTTTTTCTCACCAACCTTGTCCCTTCATCCCCCAACTTCCCTCAGAGCTCCACACCTACTTGATCACTTTCTTTCTGGTTTGACAGCTCCATCCCACGCACTTTCATTCTTCATTATTACTCTTCTCTAAGTCTATCTCTCACCTTCTTTCTCTCTAGCTACCAACTACCCACACTCTCCCAAGGGTGTTCTCCAACTCTGTAAACCGATTTCAACTCATTCCCTATCCACCGGCCTGTCAATTTACCTGTCCTTTGTTGCCTGAACTTGTCATTGCCATTTAACAAGGGATCGTTTCCCTGGGTCTTGTGATGGCAAAAGTGAACACTTGTCATATAACTTCATGACAGAGCAGCTCTCTCTTGCTCCAAAGTGCCTACAACCTCTGGGTTTTGTTTCTCAGCTGTCCAACTTTTGAAACTGCACCTGAATGCACAAACATATACTTTTATGAACAAAGGTTAGGAACATGTCCTTGGTTTTATGTTGAGTAATGCTAAGGTGTTATGATACTTTTAACCTATTCAGACTTGATGTAACAAATAGGTTAGAAAATACCTTGGGTCTGAATTAGTATATTTATTAATTAGTGTGGAGCTGCTTTTGTAAAATGACTGGCCTGAGAAAAGAGCCATTTTTGTGGTTTAAATGCAATGAAAATACATTCAAAAGCATAATAACTCACTTTATTTGTAGTGACAGCAAAAGCATGTCGGACTTCCTTTATAAATAAAAAGAGACAAAGAAAAGAGATTAAACCCTTTAGCAGGTGTTCAATCATCTGAAAATCTAAAAGAGTAAAATCTAATAGATTTTCCTGTAGCAGAACAGAAGCTCAGGTTATCACGGGCTTGGGTTGCAAGACAGAGAATTTCTTAGGTACATTAAGTAGCTGTAGTGCTTTTAAATAGATCCAAATATAGCAGGTAGCCATTGCACTACCAAAATGATGCATGCCTTCCAATGTGCAAGAAGATATGTAAAGATACCAGGCTTAGGTTTGTTTTGCAGCCTGAGAAGAATATGTTTACACTCCCTCAGTGTATTGTTCTGCTTAAGAGTGAGCTCTAGTGGCAATATGCTGAACCACAAAAATGGCATCAATGAAGTGCCATGCGGTATGATTTCAGTTATGGACACTGATTTAGATGACCACACCTGAAACCTGTCTGAAAAATATCCACTGCATTATTACTACATGTAGGTGAATAGGTGGACATTAGTTTGATTTAGTGTATATAATAAAAACAAAGCTATTGCAATTCATATTTAAACCTACCACGTGAAATCCTGAATATATTTCTTCTCAAACAGTGAATGTGTCTTCAATGAGTTGTTTTTAATTTCTTGTCAGCTTGCATTGTGTTTTGCCCAAATGAAAACAAAAAATTGCTGTCTTCCCAAAGGCTAAAACAAATATTCATCCTGGTCTTTGAATGACTACAATATAAAAAACATCCAATGATTATCAAACTGACTTTTTTTTAATGGAATTCCAGTGAAGGAAGTTGTATTCTAATGGCCCTCATGAAGTGCTTAGAGATCAGAAAAACAAAACAATAATCCTCATGGCAGTAGTCTGGAGATTTCAGTAATAAGGCGAGATAGGGGAATAAGCTGTTGACTAATATTACAGTTGCAGCTGAAAGCCCTTTAACTGCCTTCGCTTGGCACAGATTGTAGATTCAATAACTAAGTGTGGCATAAGTCATGATGTTAGTTCTGCTCTGTTGCCTTTGTGAACAGCAAAAGAATCAACTAAGTAAACTTTAAATGTAATTTTATTTGATCTATCTTTTATACTTAAAACCATAGATATTAATACAGGCTAAATAAAACATTTTTCGCTCTTTGCAATAACTCTGACTTATGTAAGTGTTTGCGAAGCCGCACAGGCTGCTTTTATTTCGGCTTTCTGTATACTGATTGGTTGTGACAGCATGGAGCTTTCTCTCAGGTAACTGACTGAAAGCAATTCAGCAATAAATCTGCCGATACGATGCCGCGTGTACCTTGATTAAAAAGCGAGGCTGTCACACCGCAGCTTGTTCACCTTCAGAGGATGGTCCTTACCCACATACAAATCACTGTAGACGCTCAGCTTTCACACTCCCTCTGTGTCTCTCACAACACTGCCTCTGCAAAAACCCTGTTTATTATTCATGTTTATCATCACACCATGTCTGCTGTTTGCTACCAGTTTCATGGATGGACTGGCAACAGTTTAGATTTGCCACATGAAACCTTGCTTTACCGTCAATACTGAAAGAGATCCCACTTAGTATAACTTAGCCAAGCACGCTGATGTGTGCTCAGGGAAAGGCACGTGCACACACTTTTTTCCAACTGTCAGTGCAACCACCCACACACCAAACATTCTGTAAGCAACATACACAGTCATACACACATCAGTTGCAGGAAATGCCTGTCAGTTCAACATTTCTCGACACCATGAGCTCTCACACACAGCTATCACTCTGCACAGTAGAGGGAAGAGAAATGAGAGTAATTACCTCACAATGCCTTCATTGCTTATTAAAAACCTATTAATGGTTTCATTTTCTTTCCTGAGTGTTAATATCACACATGAAGACACACAAAAAAAAAAAAACCAAAGACAGGTGTGTCTGCTTGTCATCAGTCTGCGTATTCCCCATTGTTCAGCAAAAGATGCAGCTGCTGGACATTCGAGGTGCAGGTGGAGAAACAGACCAAAAAAAAAAAAATGTTATTGCAAAAGACACATTCAAACATGGAGACTTGACTTCATGTCTTGAAATAGAGAAAGCGTTCAGTCACAGTTGCCTGAGATGCTTACATCTGGTAGAGAAAGGTCATAACTATACAAAAATATAATTTTCTTAGAATTAGGTTGTTAGAAAAATGACCAAATTTAATAATAATAAAAAAAAGGATCAGATTCTTATTTATTTATTTACTTTTTTGTATTAAAAATAAAAATACAAAGCTCTTTTCCTGAGTCAGAAGTTTGAGTTTGGAGTAAGAAGGGTTCAACCAAAGATGACACATGGACCTTTTTTCTACACCAATCAGCAGCAAAAGTACCTTCTCAATATTGTACATTATACAGCTTTGCAAAAAATATGAAAAACAAATGAGCATTCAGAACATGGACATGGCCACTTTTAGAGCATCCGGTAATGTTTAATGCCAGGAAAATCAAGCTGATCCTTTGAGTCATGTGGGTTTACACAGTCAGGCCACCATGGATTGGCTTGATCTGGCACAGCGGTGGCTGTGGGTTTAAGGCAATAAACACTTCTGAAATGAATATGCAAATAATGATACCCTGATTAAGTCAAAATAAACAAACTAACCTCCATGGACACACTAATTGTGCATTCATGAACAATAATGAAGGCTGCGATCAATCACAGTCTTCAAAGAGGCCATGATGACATATTAGTTGTTTAATCAGACAGCTTCCATGAGAACAGCAGCAAAGATTTATTGGAAAATCTTCAAGATTCAACATTTTTTATTAACACTTTAGAATAAAAGATACATGAAAGAGAATGAAATACTACTTAGGTTGCTCTCAGTTGCATGATATAGGACAATGCAATGTAAAAACTAACTAAAGGATCAAAAATATACGATGAAAGAAAAACTTTATAATCAATTAAAACTGGTGAGCAGATTAATGGAAACTGCCATTCCATAAAGTGAAGATGAATGACAGAATATACAAATAGTGAAAGGTACAAGTAGGCATTGAAGGATAAAGGAGCAAGTGGAGGTGAAAGTAACTAACTGGCTAATATGAAAGTATTATTGCTTATTTGACAGTTTTTGCTCGTGAATGAGTCTTCAGTATGTAGAAACATTTGTGAGCCTGACAACTCCTAGGAAGGAGCTGCTTCTTGGACTGGTTTTACTGGCCCTCATACTGTAAAACCTTGTTCCTGAGGGATACATGAGCAGGATGGGAAAAGTCCTTCATGATACTGGCACCCCCCTTCCTGCGTCTGCTGATGTGAATGTCCCTGACTGTCGGAGAGGTGCTGCCAATAATCGTCTGTGCAGATTTCTCTACCCGTTGCAGTGGCTTCCTGTCTGCAACAGAGCAGTTTTCACATCATACAGTGGCACAGGATGTGAGAATGTTATGTACTGAGCACCAGCAAAAGGATGTTTGAAATGTATTCTACCATTTATGTTTGTTTACTGAAACAAAAAAATAAACTTACATGGAAATGCAGTATAAAAGGGACATGCAGAGGCTGTGCAATATTAATTAGACTAAAAGGTAATACTGTGGAATATTTGGTCTGAAACCTCTTACATAAGCTTCTTGGGATTTCTTTAGTCTTCAGGACTTGTTCACCAGGCTTCTTGAAGGACATTTCATTGCTATTTTTTGAATGTTGGCCAACTTTTGTTCCATTTTCTGTCAAGATGACCTCACAGTGCTTCCATACTGTTGAGATCTGACCTCAGGGAGGAATTATCACTTCACAAGATACTGTTGATACTGATGTTCAGTCCGCTTCTTGCTGAATGTTGCTGATTTGGCAACATTCATGATTTGGGAATGTATCCTGCTACGTTGCCAAATCAGTAACATTCAGCTTTTTAGCAATGAATGGTTATCCTAAATATTACACGGAGTAATGGCATCTCAGCCCCGTGTCTGGGTTCACCACAGAAATCCTCCAGGAGCTGCGAGCTGATCGCTCTGATTGGTTGGCACCCCGCGTCAAGCAGCCAAAGTTCAGCTTTGCCCATTTCTGGCTTTTGACGCGCGTTCCACACGGAATGCCGACGCCCAAAACGCTCAAACGCGACGCGAGAAAGCTCGACGCCCCCTTGCTGCGCCTCCACATTGACTTTACATGGAAACCTGCCGCTCTTGACGCTCAAAACGCATTTGGTCTGAACACACCGTCACCAACCATTGTAGTTTGTATTATAGGCCATAGCAACTGTAACTTGCACTAATCCACATTAAATCTCCAGAGAGGCAGTATCATCATCACCAAAACAAAATGATTCTCCAAAAAGAAGTTATTTCATTTTCTATTCTATTTGATTATTTCATCATGCTCTGCAAGTTCATGTTTCACACCACCAATGATATCATGGAACACAAAACTCATTTTTCTACCTGCACTTACCATTCACAGCACGCAGGCCCACCCAAAGCAACGTGAGAGCCTGTAAATCCTGAAAATCACTACGTCCTAAGGGCCACCCTTTGATTTTAAAGGACTTATCCACCCATCATTCATTCATTTTTAGATTTATTTTTTGTCTATCTGGTTATCAAAAGGCATTATGGCTGCATCTCAAGGCCTTCTGGATGTTCTTATTGCACAAAGGACTGTTTGATCCAACCCCTCTCTACCACTTCACTGATACCAAATGGATTGAGGCATGATAAATGTAACCAGTGCTCCTTTTACAATGAACATTAGAATGACTAAAGTACGAGTGTTTCCCAGATGTTAACTATGACATTGTGCAAAATAGATTTTTTAAAATATTTTCTTACTCTACAACTTACTATCAACAGAATGACCTCAAACTCTTAACACACACAATCACACAAGTTGTGCTGTTGCAGTTTTGGCAGTAACATCTTCTTTAATCTGTGTCTTGAGAAAAAAAAAAAAAAAACTTTTATTGAGAACCTTTTGTACCTTCAAAATTACCTTTCGAAATGTCATTAATGCCAAGGGCCAGCACATTTAAAACTCATAATTGTTCATAATAATTTGTTAATCACCATTAATAACTTAATTATTTTAGGAAAATATTAATAAAAATGCAGATGTTAAGTAAGAAAATACTTGCGGAAGTAGCAGGTAATTATTGTGTGACCACATACTGTATTATAGGGGAAGGTAGGGATATATTTAAAACTGACTTGTGACATTTCTTTTTTTTTTCTACATCTATCGCAGTATTAATAATTTTTTACAAAATTAGATAAATACATATTTTTAGAATGAATTATTCCAGAATAACTGAGGAGTTTTCTTAGCTTTTTGAGTGCACCTAGAATCCAACTACACATATCCCACCGGAGAAGACCATCTGTGACTTAGACTGAGAGTACTATTACTTCACAGGAGTAATATTAAAGTTGCATTAAATAGTGCAATGAGCAAAAACCTGTTAAAAGGTTTGAGCGTGAATAATCTACACCTTGGTTGATCAACAATCCAGTTTCTATTGTTGTTTTGTGAAACCAATCAAACACAGTCAATGTCACTACATCAAAATTGGAACATATCTTGGTGAAGGAAGAATGATACAGCAGAGTACAACAAGAGTTTGTTTTTGATGGTTTGACCTTGTTTGGACCTCCCTGTGTGAATCCCAGAAGTAGAAAACCATAACGTGGATGGTAAAGAATCTTCAGAGACTAAGCTAGAAATCATATCTAAACCTAACTATACCTCATGGGCCATATAAAGCCTCTACTGACAGCTCTAACAAACTACCAACTGTACCAACTGCACAACTGTGAAGTGTGTGAACTCCCTGGCCAGTTATTCTCAGTGGAGTCAAACAGGAAGAACTTAATCTTAGACTCATAATCTGATGGTGGGTGAAGAAACCATGCAATCCTTTCCTCAAATTTCTTTAGTAAAAATGCACAGACTGATATGTGAAAATAAACTGAATGAAATCAAATAAAATTAAATGAAAAAGTTATTTGTTTATTCCTCAGGGAAAATTTAAACATATATTTTGAAGCTTTTACCGTTAACATTTGTTGATAACATCAACTGATATCATTACCTTTAGTTCAAATAAAGAAATCTCTGTATAATTCATTTAAACAACTTCTTTTATGAGGGAGAAACTTGGTGGAACATTGAGTGACTGATCAAGGTTCCCTTCTTCAGTAAACACACACCAGCAGCAATAAAGGACTTTGAGAAAACAGATAGGACTAGGGTTGATGACCTTCTCCACACAGCAAAGATCTGACAAATGGACACATGAGGGAAAAACAAGCCATGCATGTAAACAGAGACCAAACACATCACTGCAGACAGAGGCAAAACCAATATGTATGCAAAAGAAAGACAGAGACAAGCGGGAAAACAAAATTCCCCTGAGGGAAAGACTCAGAACTGAAATGGCCACTGAAAGAAAGGCGCAGAAAGGGTCCAGTATGGTCAAGAGTCCAGACACCAATTAAAAGACAGAGAAAACAAACTAATGAGCTAACAGGAAATCACATAGGCTGGACACAGATGAGGGACAGCAAACACACAATGTCCACCCTACCTCCACACTGAGTATAGCTATGTTTGTCGGAAAGTTGGAGAACTTAGCCCAGTTCTTTGCAACAGTTCTTTGATTTTTGTGTTCTTCTCACTCATATGTAAGTCACTTTGGGGAAAAGCGTCTGCTAAATGACTGTAGAATAGAATAGAATAGAATAGAATAGAATAGAATAGAATAGAATAGAATAGAACAATGTGTTTTAACATAGTAGAAAGCTCAGCAATGAGGTTCTGAGTGCAATGCTTATATACTGCATACACATACACACACACACACACACACACACATTGGTTTAATGTCCTATAGTTCAAATGCAATCAGAAAGTTTGTTAGATGGTTTAATAAAAAATGACAGGATCTGCAGCCACCAGGGGCAGGATATGGCTTCTTAAAGAATAATGGTGTGAAAAAAAATGTATACCAATTAAACCAGGACATGCAGAATAGATCACAAGTCAACACAACTGTAAATGAGTCTCAAATTTTTATCACATGATCAATTACTTATCACATGTTGCCTTATGTGGTAAATGTCTGAATGTTGGGAATGTCACATTAACAATTTTCACAACTTCATAATTTGAAGTCTATTATAATCACACATGCTTTAAGATGTGTTGTTTTCATTTGTTTATTTTATTTTATGTTTGTTTGTTTGTTTTTGTGGAACTAAATCATTCAAATTTTAGATTTAAAAAAAATTCTCATGGCATAGTTAGTAAAAGACCATTTTGCTTCTGCATGCATATTTTCTCTTACTAAGCAGGATGTTCCCTTCACTAAAATCCAAGTATTAAATTCCTAATCAGCACCACTGCTGGCGCCAGCATCAGCTCAGTGGCAGCTCACATTTTATTAAATGTCACATTTGTGTTGGCTCCTAATGCACACTGTTTAAGGAAAAAAATTATTACTCTTTTTTTCATATATTATTTTCAAGTTTTAAATCTGCTAAAGGGAGAAAAAGATTTATTTTTTTAATATGCTATTGAAATGAAAACTAAGTAAATGACAACACAGGGATACATTGTAATCATCCTCCTGTATTAAACCATCATTATTATTATTTTAGACTGTACACTAAATGTATTGACTATAACATATCACCTAAGATGGAAAAACACCATATTTGATTGTGCCATAAAAACAACTACTAATTTTTGTCAGATTAAAGTTTTTCTTTCTTGTGGGGTGGCAGTCTTGCTATCAACTCAAAAACCCTTCATAATAAAAACCAATTAAAGAAATGCCGCATGATATGACATGCACTCCAGTGCAGAGCTAAGTCTTTCATCAAACTCTAAGGTGTAGTGCAATAAAAATGTTTGATCAGATCAGAATGCTTTTGTTGATGGTAGCGAGGTGTTTGCTGAATTGTTTGACAACACAGTTGGCAGCATGTTCGTTTGCCCCAATTAAGAGCCTGCACGTAAAATACAGTGATATCTAATTGCATGAATTTCAGATTGCAGATTGTAGCTAAGATAATTATACACCCACATACACAAACACATCCTTCATGATATAGAAAAAATAATAAATAAATGAATTTTTTTTTTAAAAAGTGTTTAATTTGATGTAATTTGTACTGCCCTGCAATGTGCTGCCTACTTGTCTATGTACCCTGCAAATAGCTGGAATAGGTTAGAGCTTACCTGACACCTTTCATTTTAATAAGCAGTACAGAAAATAGATTGATGGATCATTTGTACTTCAGGCCAAGTGTAGTAACACTGTGGTTCAACATGAGTTGCTCATTTTAGAGTCATGAAAATAAAACTGTGTGAGGACACACAGAGCAGAAAAGAGAGGGATGAAAGGCTGAGTTGTTGTGATGGCACGTCTCATAAAGTATAGACTATAATATCGACTAATACCAGAAGTAGACTGTCTCCCATTTTTTCGTGAGCCTGTCAGAAGTAATTGTGAAGAGAATCACATCATTTTCTTAACACTGCTACTTACTTTTATTACTATGTCAAGGAAATTTGGGTTGACATTACTTGGTTGCTATAACAGCAGTGTAAAACTTCAGTCGAGGAAAATAACTAAATGCAAATGACAAGGACTTTCAATTCACAAAGTTTGCCAGAGTCTGAAAACTTTGGGTTTACACAGATTCCCTGGGTGAGCAGAAGACAGGGACGTTTGACAGAAGTGGGTTAAAATATTAACAGAATGGATTTTTTTAACAACAGCAGAGTAACATTTAGTGAAAAAGTCAATCTGATACCAAATCCTGCTTTTCCGTGTTGCTCTCAAGCTTCACATGGCACAACAAGTCATTTATTATGCTAGTTATGGCTAATGGACAAAGACAAGGCACTGCACTACTGTTTACAGAGAAATAGGAGATATTGGGAAATGTTATTAAATATAGATTGGCCTCGTAAAGAAAAAATAACTTTTGGACTTCAGTTGTAATGTCATAGATTACTGCAAAAACTGATAAATTGTGTTTTATGTCTTACTGTTTGAACATGAAGCATTAAATTTGTGATTTGTCTTGGAATGAGGAAACTGCACAGACAGACCAGAAAAATGTCTAATTTAGAAATCCTGATGAAGTTGTACGTCATGCTGGGCTGAGACATGAAAGGATCCTGCTATTACGCTTTGGATGACGCAGCGATAATGTTGACGTCAGGCCTTTAAGTCAGACACATTGGTAATTGGTGTATATAGATCATTTTATCCTAGTTTTTAGCTATAAAATTAATGTGACCACTGATAAAAGTTAAGTAAGAGCAATACACACATGGATGTACCATTTCCCTGCATGCAACTGACCCTCATAACTATCCCTGACCTGTAGTTAGCATGTTGTTGCTCATCACAAGGTAGGAGTCGATGTCGTAACCAATGCCTAACTAACACCATTACAAAATAACTTCAAGTGTGACAAATAAGATACCTTCTTCAGTAACCACAGGCCACTGTCTAACATTGTAACTCCAATTATCCTTTCTGATGGTGCAACACACAAAGCGCCCACTGATTTGTATATAGCAGCTGTTTGTTAACTGTGTCAGTATATTTCATACTAGGATCTTATTCTATTATAGGATATGTATGAATTGGCTCAAAATGATGTGTATGTTGATTCGTGCATGTAAAGTGCCCTGTGACAACATTGTTGCGAAGTAGTGCTACACAAATAAAGTTGAATTGAAAATTGAATTATTGGCAAAATAAATCCCAAAACTAAAATCAGCAAGGGGAAAAAGCGAAAGGAGAAAAAGTTTGTCACCCTCTTGTTATGTGTTTGTGAGGCTTTATCAGTGTCATCAGACACAGTTCACATTTTTTTGGCCACCGTCGTATTTTGAAACACTTTAAGTGGAACTACAGATCTGTGCTCGGAAACAGAGACATGTCTGGATGCACAAGAATATAACTTCAACACCAACTAAACACTGAATCAACATGCAACACAAATTTATCAACTCATTCTCTTGGAAACAAGTAGAAATTTAACAATAACATGACCACATTTCTATTTCTTAAACAAATATTAGATCATTTATTTTGGGGAAAAAAGTGGAAATAGCAGATATGAGTTCAAACTGTAAATAGTTCTTCTCAGTTATTGTTTTTGTTTTTTGTTTGTTTGTTTCTCAAAGCCCTCTTGTGTGCAAGGAGATATACAGGTCTAGTTTTGGTTCCTGTTCTGTGGAGAGAAACTGGTTCAAAAGTCTTCAGGTTTCTCTGGTTTAATAATAAATACTTTCTATGGCGTAATGAGCCTTTAGGTAGGCATAAATTCAATATTCAAGGTGGCGCCATGAGGAGAGCAGGCAGGGAGGCAGGTTATTCATGCTGCTTTGGTGGGTAAAAGACTGACTTCACAGAGAAAACAGTATCTCTTGTGAAAGAATATACTTCACAGCCCTGCAGAAGACGTCTAGAGGTAAAATCTCATTGTGGCGTTCACAGCTTGCCTCCACTGCCCCAAAGTGGCCAAGACAGGAGACAGCTAAAACACATCTGCCATGGTTCTACTATTAAAAGTGTACCCAACCCATCTTTTTAATATGGCATACTTTAACACTTACACTCATAAGTAGATGTTTATAGTAAGATGAAGATTTTCTGCTTGTCAGTACCATGCTGGTTCTACAGCACAGAATATGAGGTAGCATGGTTTACTTTTCGTTCTTTGTTGAGATAGTATAAAACCACATCATATACATTGTGTTTTTAGATCTAAGAATCATTTATTTCACTAAAGCCCATTTAGATAGGCACCAAGCTATTCCAGACCTGCCTCCAGTAAACCCTTTTGCAATTAGACTACAAGTTATCTTTGAACTTGCTCCTCGTAATGAATTTATAATGGCTGGTTGGATGCAAACATATTAGTCTGGCCATGGTTTTTCCTCCTTTTACCATAAATTTGGAGGGTTGTGTTATAAAAAATGCATCAGCGGAATAAAAGTTTAAGCTCCTGCAAACTGTTGCATACCCAGCAGACCAATCCACCGTAAAACAATGGCTCTTTAATATTCAGAGCAGACTGGCCGCAGTCACATCAAGAGGTACAGCAGCATTTACTCAACCCGTTCTCTGTTAACGCTTTTTTTTCTTAATGATACATACAAATCCCAAAACACACAGGCAGCATGGACAGCTTTTCAATGGTCTGACAAAGAGAAGCAAAAACTTTTAAGTGCCGATTCGCTTAATGCCATTGTTCATTGGAAGAACAACACTGCCGTGTTCTTTGACTCTAACCACTGACTTAATTAAGAAGAGAAGGAAGGCACCCTTTTCCTAACATCAGCCTAAAAACCTTTCCCCAGAAACCAATTACTGGCAACTGAGTTTGCCTAATTCACTGTGACATGTCTGGCTGCGCAACAAGACAAGAAGGTGGAGAAAGAGTTGTGATGAGAGATCGGAGGTTTAGGCCATGGAGGGATGAATTGTCCCCCACTCTCCCCCTCCCCAATTCGCATTTTATCATTGCATGTTGACCTTAAGCGCTAAGCCAACAGGGGCTGGTGCCTGACGCTGCTGGCTTTAGTATTCTGCATCCAGCCCACTCATCCATCACACTTTTAAGGTCAGATTCTATTTCCAGTCACTCTATCAAAAGATACCCAGTTTCATTTATTAAAGCATTCACATGCACCAACATGACAAGAACATACATGTATGGATGAACTAAGTACTCTGCATAAGGTAATATTCCCCTCACATAATGTGTTGAGCATCCTTGCATGTACTTACATATCACTAAAAGAATAGTTTTTTTCTAACAATACTCTAGGAAGATCTAGGAAGGCCCAAAATAAGGGTGATATTTAATCATTTTATTGAGTCTGGTCTGCTTGTAGTTTTTAACAGCTTTCTTGCAACTGGTTGTGTCTCTTATTATTTAAAAACTCAATGTCTGACCCTCCTGGTCTCCACCATCACCACAGACCAGTTTCAAAGTTATCTTTTGTATTGAACAAGCTAAACTTTAAACAATAAACATCATACAATAAATATTTCAAAGACAAGATTGTTTTTAACTTTTAACCTTTCTGCTAAAAGGGAGTTTTTCTTTTTGTTTTGTTCTTTTCTTTCCACTGTTGCCTGATGCATGCTTAGGATGGGGGATTGGATCGAAGTCCAGATTCGATGCAATATGTTGGTTTTCCTTTAAGGCTATTTATTATGAATTGGCTTGAATTGATGTGTCTGTAAAGTCCCCTGATATACCATTGTTGTAAAGTGACACTATACATCTAAAGCAGAATTGAACTGAATTAAGGTGATTTTATATTTGTACTTTATTGTGCTGGCAGGATTTAGTCTGGAACAAAGGAATATAGTATTAGCTACATTTCAGATTAAAGACACTGGTACTTTTATTGTATCATTGTTGTTAGTGATTTTGTTAATTTTGATGTGTTGTTATGATTTATAAGCGCTTTGTAA
The DNA here is from genome assembly GCF_933228915.1 of Telmatherina bonti. Classification (NCBI taxonomy): domain Eukaryota; kingdom Metazoa; phylum Chordata; class Actinopteri; order Atheriniformes; family Telmatherinidae; genus Telmatherina; species Telmatherina bonti. The sequence continues at coordinate 17,747,707 of NC_136625.1, forward strand.
GTTTTTTTTTTCTTTTTCTCATTTAAAAAAAATCATATTTTAAAAAAGATAAAGCTGAGGCTGATCCACTATAAATAAGGGATTTTACAAATCCCCAGTCTTACAGATGAAATAAAAGCACTTGCGTAGTGCAATCTCTTGCTCACATCTTTCATGTCAAAGAAAGCAAGTTCTGACAACGTGCACAGCCCAGGCTAGTCACAACTGAATGTGATCTCTCACTAAAGTTTTCTTTTATCTTTTTCCCATGTCAGACTCTACAAGTCAGATTTCAAAATAACACCATTCATTTTGTTAGACTACAGAAAACCACAAAAAACATGTGTTCCATCATCTATTATTTGTGTAAAAATGCCATTGTCATCCCATCTCTTCTTTTAAAATCTTCACAAGTCATATGTACAACACAGACAATATACCCATTTTGTTTTAGTTACAAATTACAAGTTTACCAACTATCAAATATTGCAAAGAATATTTACACTTAACTGAGATGGAAAAGTTGTTTTCAGTAGATGAAAAAATAAATGACAAACCATGGACACAAAAAGGACACAAAATGTGATTAAGCTTATTGGATAGGTGAATTTCATTAATTTGTGTAGCTGGGAGACTTCAATTTTACTCATTGATATACTCCACACCTAAATATCATATTTAAATCACTTCTTTGTCATGGAAGCAGTGGTGAGGACCCAAATGTAGACCAGGATACAGGCAGAGATGTTTAACATAAATAAACTTGAAAAAACAACAGGAGAGACTACAAACAATGAACAGGCAAATGAAAACTGAAACCAAGTAGTATATATACAGAAAACACAGCAAGTTGGGGTGGAATGAATGAATGAATTGAAACCATGTGAACTAATGAACAGGTAAGAGAAGCTAAACCAAATACACAGGGGAGAAAACTACTAAATCAAACAGGACACCAGAACTAAACACCAGATAAATCGCAACACCATGACAGTTTTCACATTGTTAATATGTATGTGACATGTTCATCATGTTGTTTGTTGCAGTTTTCCATTATAACCACCATCATATATTTCCCAAAATCTGATTTGCATCTTGAATAACAACTAAAACATTGGTTCAGAAATGTAACATTGCTGCTGGTTACAAGAACTACAGTGGATGCTCCTCCTTTAATGACATTTCAATTATCAAGATACAAGTTTTATGAAACCATTTGGTAATTGGTAAGTTTTCATAGATAAGTTCTCTATAAAAAGAGATAATCATATTTTAAAAGAACAATCCAGGCAGAATTATTGTGAGTCTAATAAATTTGGTTACATCTCATCCTTTATTAAAGAAGCAACCTTAACTTTGTGTTCTTAACGATATTCGTTTTTGACTTAGCTGTCATTGCCCAGCAGCATCCAAAGCTTAGAGGCTGTACTTCACAACGTTTCCTTTCCTACACTGTGTTACTTAACAGCTGAGTTTCACTTTAACAATACTTGTAAGGAACCCAGAACCTTGCATGCTCCAGGACTTCCCTCATGGCTGCTTTGTTGCACCACGTTTCGACCTCAACAACTTTTCCTTCCCTCTCCTTACAAGTGGAAGATGTTTTCATTTGGGATTATGACTTTATCATGTGTATTGTTTTTTGCTTGATCTTGCTGTATCAGCTTCCACAGAGTCACTCCTGCATCTTACCAGATCAGAACTGTCAGATCTGTCATGCTAATGCTTTTCTTAATCACTGCTCTACAGGTCTTTGATTAATACTCTTAAATTCTTATGAACTCTAAATGACCTGCAGATGATAGATGTGATGGTGACATGTCAGATGTTACATGTGTTTTTATTCTGCAAGCAACAATGAAACATTGGTGTCTGACTGGATCAAAATGGTAAGTCATAGCATTTTATCGTGGCACTTCCTGTTCCCAGTTTCAGCCTTACTCACTTTCTGACAAGTGCCTGTGATTTGTGGATTGAGTCTATAACAGGGGTACCTAACTCAAATTAATCAGTCATTGTGCAGAACATTATTGGCTGTTGGGTCCATTTAATGTAATCCAGAAGTGTCGGAGCAAGGACGCGTTGAAAACCTGCAGAACACTAGTACTCAGGGAACGATGCAGGCCACCCCTGGTCTATAAAGTCCTATGCCTCTCTCTCTCTCTATCCCTTTAGCATCATTGTGCTGATTTAATAAAACCCATTTTTGCTTTTACATTCCATCTTTTCAGTAAATTCTAATTATATAATAATTATATATATATATATATATAATAATTGATCTCATCCCCGGTATGCTGTTCATTGTTATGGTCAGTACTTGATCCACATGTAACAGGTTCATCAGACAGGGGGGTGAGAAAGATTCCACTTCCTTGGCCCAGCAGTGCTGTCCTAGAGAGGCAATCATGCAATCCCACTTTACTCCAACGTTCTCCAATTCCTGTCATCAAGAGCTACCATCCCACACGTTTTGGTGTTTCCCTGGTACAACCCACTTTATTCAAATGAAAAGGTCCTCTAACAACCTGCCTAAGCCATTAATTTGGGTCATATGTGTTGCAGCAGGGAAACACTAAAACCTGCAGGATGGTAGTTTGTCCTGCAGGATCAAAGTTGGAGACCCCTGGTTTACTTTCATTTTGATATACTCCATGTAGTGCAGACCTACAGCAAATCCCTGGTCATTTGACTCTAAACTGGTGGAATAGACACGCAGTTTGGTTTATGGTACATTCAGATCATTCCAGGGATCCATTTGTTAGTTAAATGACATTTTTAAAGATAATGATAAAGTGAGGTTGCTGTTTGTATCAATTTATGTTTACACTCTTAACTATGGCAGCATGGAAAAACAGCATTCATATTGGAAATTTTATGTTTTATGCACACTGTAAAGATATCCCCATCAAACATAGTGACAAAGCATTACTGCCTCAGAGAGCATTGTCATCCTGGTGAGATTCATGAACTAGAGCTGGGTATCGAGACGGCGAACCAAATATGTGTTAGAGTGTGTGTCTGTGTGACATAACAGGCAGTATGCCCAACTGCCATCCATCTCCCACACACTGTCAGCAGGGGAGCTGAAGGACGTGCACGTGCACAACTACATGCACACAAACACACAGATGTAATGTGTGCTCCAGCAATGCTTCTATTATAGACAAATATGCAAAAAAAACAAACGGAAAAAAAAGTTCTTATTTTTCAGCAAATGTTCCCCATCACAGTCTCAGACTTGATATTTCTGCAATATATTTATATGACAGACACACTTAAGGTTCAATAGTAAAAAACAATATGACTTATCTGTTGTTGCTTAGACGCAGGTGTAAACTGGAATGTAACTCAGTGATGTCAGACAAAAGGGCATTGAGGAAATAAATTTTGAGAACTGTTCTTTTTCAGTCAAGCAGCAACCAGACAAGACAGCTATTTATTATAATGAGTTTGCTTTCAGCCTGATCATGACCATTTCTAAACCTTTAATTGGATGCACCTTCTCACCTTTCGCCTGTTCTAGTTGACAACTTCCTGGAAAGGATGTCTCTTTATGTTTTTTAACATTTTTGTTGTGCCTGAACTTTTACCATGTCCTTAGAGAAACAAAACAGACATGAATAAATCAGTAAATATACTGGCTGGCTGCCAAAATGTCTTGGTATCTCAGTACTCCATTGTTAGCACTTTGTGGCTCTAATTAGACTCTTGAGCTGATTCTTTATTGTTGTTGTTTTTGTAGGAAGCAGACAGGCATGAAAATCTCTGGAAGTTTCTTTGCAACATTTCACTCTATGAAAGTACATGCTGCATTGAGATCTATCACATAACTAATAGAGAGTATGAAGAAAAAGGGTGAGATTTTTTTTTCTAAGACATGCAGAAACAACATGTCAGGAAGGGTGGCAGGTAAATTAGATCAATTATAAACTGATCCATGTGATATGTGAAAGTGTGAAAGATGTATGAAATAATAATATTAGCAAGGTGACAAATGAACCCAAATCAGCCTTGTGAATTTCCAACCCAAAAGTACAGCCCTGGTTTCCATGAAAGCGTCTTGGCATAACTGGCAATATAAGTCAAAGCTATAGATTGGAGAATCAGCCAGAACATCTGTGGATCAGCTGTCATTGGTTGTTTCTGCTCAGATGTCAGGTCAAACACCACCAAGTGTCTTTGGGAAAGAAACTTAACTACTTCCACTGTGTTTCTCAATTCCAGTCCTCAGGACCCCTGCCCTGCATTTTTATACGGCTGTAACGATATATTTTTGTTCCGTTTAATTTCAATTCCAATTTTTTGGGTGCAGATTCAATTTAAATAGCAATTTTCACAATTCTTTGATATTGCTGATTTTTGATGAAAAACAAACAAAAAAATGTACAAAACTTTTTTTTTGCTTGTCATTTTTCTTGATTTCAATTAGGAAAAAACAACACAGGAGCCAGATCATTATTATGCTGCTATAATGTCCAAGAGGACATGTAAAAAGCTCAACAAAAACAATAAAAATGAAAAGGTTTTATGATGGATTAGTTTTATATATTTGGGGGGAAAAAAAAAAAAAAAAGAACTGATTTTTTAACAAAAAAAAAAAAAAATTTTTAAATTGTGAAGCAAAAATTCCCAATATTTTATTTTTTTATTTGATTTTCCCACCCCTAATGTTTTCTAGGCAACCCTACCTTAACACACCTGAATGAAATAAAGGGCTCACTTACAGGCTGCTAAGAACATGATAAGGAAGTTCAATAATCCGATTTGGATGTTTTAGAGGAGGAAAATGTCTAAAACATGAAGGGCAGGGGGGTCCTGAGGACCAGATCTGAGAAACATTTGTCTAGCCCAAGTCATGGGAGATATGATCAAATTATGTTATGAAAAGAAAATAAATTTGAAAGTAACACAATAATATTATTATGTTTCTCGGGTTTAACAGATTATACATTTTGTCATTTAATCATACATACCTAATTGTCTTCAAACTAAATATTTGAATTAGATCATTCAGCTAATTTGGCTATAGTAAGGATAAGTATAGTTATTTGAGGTAGTTTTAAAGGCTGCAGATCTGAGCTTTCAAAGTCAAACTTTTTCTATACAGGTACATGTTTGCGTGGATTACTTTTGCTTCATTTCTGGTAATTCATAGTCCCCCTACAGAGGAGCTGAAAAGTATTGTGGCATCTCTAGTGACAAGAAAAACATCAGAAAGGAAAGCAGCGTTTATGTGGATAACCTACAGCTTTGAGATGTATTCTTGTTTATAGTAAAGCAGTGCAGCCTTCCCTCATTAGTGTTACGCCTCTTCAGCTGCCAACCTACTCCCACCGGCTGACAACCCCATATCCTGGTGGAATAAACCAATTAAACCCATAAAATAATAATAAAGAAACAACGATTTGAAGTGTTTTTCAGGTGCATGGTGTCTTTGGGTTTTTTTTTTTTGTTTTTGTTTTTGTTTTTTTCAACCAGGACTTCACAAAGAACTTCCATTTCCTGCACTAAAACGCAGCCTATAGTGTACATGAAGGAAACTGAAAGTGTGAAATGAGAGCACTGGTGAGGATGCAACCGGGCACCTTGACACCTGTCAGAGTAGCTGTCTGACTTTTAGCCTTGCGCTGGCAACAGTCTCGTTTTAAATGAGCTCATTTGTGGCTACCTGTGTTCATGGGGGTGGACTGTCAAGAGGCCATGGCAGGTCATCAGGATACGATGGTATGTATTCCTTAGCCAACCTCAGCCTTACACCTAGTAACCCTCCCTCCCTTACAGGTTCCGTGTTACATGTTTGAAATCCTTTGAGCTGAAATTCAAAATGCAGCCTTATTAAAATATGTCATATTTTGCAATGCAGGGGCTGAGAATAAATTATCTGGACAGTTTTATGAGGAAAATACAACAAAAATAATCATAAAAGAATAAAAGCTTCAATGAATTAATAGTCTGTAGTCATGTGAAACAGGTGTTGACTTCAGCTGGGCATTCTGGTGGAGTGATGATTAATGGCATGCTCTCATAACAACCTTTGAGGTCTCAGACCTGCCCAAGGCTTTTCCTCTAGCCCTCGCCTCAAGCAAATAAGCTCATCGCCTGAGGTGCCAACACTAAAGCCTGAAATGGGAACCATCAGATACAACACAAGCCATTGGTCAAAGAGCTTATTAGCTTGTGTTGCTTCCTTGAACATGTTATACGGTGATAGTGTAAAGTGCTTAAGACATCAACACACAGGGCTAAAATATCCTCACTTATGTGAAAGAAACTACAACAAAAAATGGTTCATTTGAGCATAGTTTTACTTTTAAGAGTGCAAAATCTGGGAGGACAGAATGGGTGCTCATCTCCTGCTCTCTGCATATAATACTACCTATAGTTCCTGGCTATTGCTAACATATTACATGCAATAGAAATAAAGAATATTAGTCATATAATATAGATGTTATTTTACATCACAAGACTGTAAATTAAGTACCAAGCTGATGGCTTAAGCAGTGGTTAGCAAGTTTGAATAGTTAACTTGAATCTGCAGTCAAGGCCGCTTAAATAAAAACATATTTTCTCATCATTTTCTGAGCGTAAGAGCAGGCAGGCGTGAAAGCAAATAGACAGAGCTGTCAACAGTGTGGTGAAAGAGTTGCAGTTTGTTGAAGGTCAAGCTTTCGTACCTCATAGGAACGTCTTTGTCTGCAATTTCAATAGCAAAGTATTGACTTGACAACATGTGGTCCTCTATTCAGATGGAGAAATGGATCATTTCTTTCCCAGAAGCTCTAAGTGGCCCTGGCCAAATGACAAGCAACAGCTTGGCTTATGAATAAACCCCAGTATGGTGCATGAGAAAATCTTCGATCACTTTATTTCGAACACACAGCAGCACATGCTGTCTCACTCTCGCTATTTCTTTACCTTTACCCAACACAATCTCAATTTTTCCTCTAAGATTTTATTTGTTAATATCAATACTTGAGCCCCACATCAGTATTTACCGACTGCCATCAAACAATGACATGCTTGACACTCAAAATATTAGCTTGCCATTCTCACTATGTAGTGAATAGTTGTATAGTCTTGAGGGCCCTGAAATTGCAATATACTTCAAAATGTCATGAAAACTGGAATGTCATCGAAGGTGGATATGGTTTATTTTTTCTTCTGTTTTTTATGGCATCTGATCGGATTACTATGATCTGTCATAATGCCACTACTGACATTTCATCTTCCATTAGGGACCATAAAATTTCAGAGATGCAACTTAGAGGAATTTAATTAAAAAAACAACAAATACAGCAGATCGTAATATTTGGGGAAGACAAAGATGAAACAAAAGGAGCGTGTGCTGTTAGGAATTCTATTAAACTTACAAAAGCAGATATTAGTGCTTATGTTGCAACATGGAAACAGCTTTTGGTGTATAAAAGATTATATTAATTCAAATTTGATGTATATGTGCTGTTTACCAAATAATGATTGAATGATTGAAGGCATTCATAAGGCAAAATGTTAGCCATTTACTAAGGCTTTTCTAATGCAAGTCTTTTTTGTGTTTATCTGAATAAATCATGAGTCTAAGAACTTCGGCTTTTTGCTTGTTAATTTTCAATAATATAAATAATACTAGACCTTCCATTCTATCACACAAAATAGATATTCAGGTGAACTGTGTGGACAGACGACAAAAATGATGATTTTAGTACAACAGAAGTCCAGGTTTATTTAAATGGCTATTTTCAACTTCCTGAAATTTAAATCAAGAAAAGAAAATGTTATGTAGAAGTTCTATCATTTCTTTTAATGCTGGACAGACATGTCTTAATGAAGCTGATGTTCTGACTGGATTTTGAAGTGGAGGCCGTCATAATTTGCACAGTAGTGTTTCCTTTTCAGACAGTACGTGATATTCCATTTAAAAAATCACATGCAAAACAAGCATCAGATGTGCGTCTGCAGTGCCCTCCTTTTCACTGGCACCTACTGTTTCAAAGCAGGACTGCACCTGCATTGCTATGAAGCAATCCTGATTTGTTATACTTGAGTGTGCAATGCATCATGGGTAACATCATGTGAAATTGGTGTAGCACAGGGGAAATGTTGGTAGTGACTGTTGCGGTATATCGCACATAATCTGAACAAGTTTTATATTTTCAAATTTTATTCATGTCAACATTCATAAAAACGATTATGGTCAATGGAAAGCATTCATATAGACTTGCTCGTGCAACACCGGTATGAAAAGAACATTTATTTTAACTCAAACTACCATTTTTAATCCCACCAAAGGAGTTTTTTTTTTCTAAAACTAACGAGAAAAGTGAGAAAAGTGTGGAATGCTAGCTTAGGTACTGATGCTGTTCTGGGCTTTCACATGACGTCTGTATTTGATGCTTTGGAAATGTGAACATATTTGTTTTAATTTCTCATTCATTCCAATGTGAATTAAAATTTACAACAAAATTTTTAAATCTACAAGCTTATATAGCACTAAGAGATTATTGTGTATTTCTGGAGCTCAACTATTTATTTAATGCTGAAGGCTGAGAGCTGCCAACATATTTAGAAAAAAAAATAGGATTTGTCATCATTACAAATGAACAAGATCCTTCATCCTTCTGACATCTATTTTTAAAAAAAGTACCTTAACTAAAAAATTAATATGTCTGCTGTTTAAGCAAGTCATTCACAGCAGTCCTTGTTCAGGATTTATCCCATTAATATGCAGTGTGAAACTCAGCAAGTTGCCAATATGTCTGCACACCAATGTCACCAAGACAGACCTGTCACTTTTTTTTCCTTCTTGATGATTAATTCGCATCAATAAAGTTTAAGAAATAACACTGTTACACTTTTATGTGTGCCTGAACACAATGTGTGACAACTCCCCAACAGATTTCTCCTTCTGGACAAGCACCCACATTCTTCTTTGTGTTGCATTTCTTTGTTTACAGTGTGGGTACAGTGACAGCATAGACACAGTGTGTGGTTTGCTAAAGAGGTCCATTTGACACCTCTGACACATTTAAAACAAAGAACAATTGAAGATTATTGTGTTCGAAAGCACTACAAATGTTTCTCTGCTGAGACTTTAGTTTTGTTAGGTCATGCTTCAGCATTACAGTCACGACTACTGACCTTTATCTCTCTCAACCTCGCCGAAACAGACACTCAAGCAGTGGAGAAAAAGTTTCACTGAATCATTAATTAAGATTTTTTTACGTTCTTCTTTGTTTTTGTTTGGTTCTATCTAAAGAGAGTTGACTGACCTCTGTATGAGTGTGCTCTCAAACTAACAGAGATATTGGTGTTTTGAACCTGTGACTTCAATAAATGTCAGCCTCACCCAGTGAGTGTTATAGAAAACAAACAAAACCTGGCTGCAGCCTCTGTGCCTTCTGTCTCACACTGACCTCTGCTCAGACCTGACTGCTGAGAGGTAGCCTGATAATCTAGCTAGCCATAATGCTTTCACTTAGCCATTCCCTCAAACCCCTCCCCTCCATTTCTCTGCCTGTTCCTTACTTTCTCCTGCCATCACTCCCACTTAAACCAAGCACGCAGGGGGCCTGACCTAACGGATTGATTTCCAGTAAAGCTTTGTCTGGAGCACATTCTGGAGCTTTCCGGACGCGTTCATCCTCCTTTATTGCACTCTAATCTCAAGGGGCAACCTTGTCTGCTCCTTAGGCTTTGCTGTAGACGTTTCTCGCGCACACATGTGGACACACAGTCGAAATCCATAAGAGCTTACAAACAGAAACAAACACATGCACAGCATCTTGATATCTGCAAGGCAGTAATATCAGAATTTTGCCCAAACCTCTAAAGGCTGCTGAATAACTAAGAATTGTTATTACCTAATAAATCTTAGCTCAAAATAGAGAAAATGGGCTTACTGAACTGTAGATGGACAGCAGTGAGCGCTATCTACCTTTCACTGCCAGTATCTGTGGCAGCGCTCTGAAGCAAAAAGATTCATGCTCTGGATGCAAATTCTGGCACAAATGAATAGTCGCTAAGCATTGGTCTCCAATGGCCAATGAATCTCGTCTCGTGATGCTCTGCCTATTCGGTTCAAAAGCTGCCGAGTAGACGAAGATCCCACACAGTGAAAATCTCGCTCGCACTCCCAGTGCAGCCACCCAACAGGTCACGCCCAATTAATGCTGGGGTCACAGCTTTAACACAGCACTGACTTTATTTGCTATTCAGCCCTCTGTGCCAAGATCAGGACCTGGGGTAATGAGATTTCATTGCACCTGGTGATTAACCAAACAGCCAACCAGAAACAAAACCGATCAGCACGGCAGGATATGCCAACTGATGGCCGACTGCTCAGATCGATCCTCACAGCCTCAGTCTATTCTTAGCCATGTTCTGTCTGGTATTTCCTCTGAGGCTAGATGTTTGGGGAGTATCATAGAAACTCTGATAGCTTTTTATACATGTTGATTAACAATTAGAAAGAAGATTGCAAAGCTTTTGTCTTCAAAAGCTGCTGAAATTGCCCTTTATAGTTTCACAAAAGCTGTAATGAACCCTTTCTTGGCCTGATATCTTTCTTAATTGTTGTTAAATTGCTCAATGTTATCTTTGATCAAATATCAGAATACAATGCAAATTTGTGGGTGACCTCAGTTTGAGCTCTTCAGATATTTTAAAAATATTTCTGTCAGGTTACATTTATTTTAATTATAACATTGATTAAATAAAGTGAAAAATGAATGTATCTGTCAACATTTCAAACTGTTAATCTTACAAAGCATCTTTCCAAAATGCTATGGTACTGAATGAAATGTAAAACAAATGCTCATATTCGAGAAGATTAATCTGCTCTTATTTGTCAGTCATTCAGGAAACAAATTGCTGTTCAGTCTACAAAGAGGGAAAAATGTGACGTAATGAAATAATTTAACGCTGCCTCTCTTCACTACCCTGAGCCAACCAGCATCTGCAAAAACTAGCTTTATTCTAAACCTCAGAGGCAAACTCCTACCTTCTCTTTAGGATTCTCAACACATATTGAAGAGCCTCTTATCTAATGTCATTGTGTCTGATCCTGCGTACCATGGCTGAGTGGAAATGCTGGCAGAGTGACATGGGTTGATGGGGTGCTGGTCTCCAGCGGCTCAATAATGATGAGATAGATATATGACAGCCAGTCACAAGAGAGTGTAGGCCTATTTGTCTTTCTGTCTCCACAGAAAGATGGATGACCCTTCAACCCCATGTCAGTGGAAATATTCACAGTGCTGCCATGTCATGGGAGTCCCATCATAATCCTTCATCCTTGTGCTCGTCACTTTTCAAGACTGCATGGTATGTTTAGACTAAATTACCAAGCTGGCTCTGACGTTCGGCAAGGTTTGAAACACTCAAAGCAACCCATAGCATTTAGTTGAGATTCATTCATCTGAAATGCACAATTTACATTTAGATTTAAACTGATAATTGTAATCCATGAATGAAATATTGATAGTTTACCTCTCTTTACTGTATTGAAACACCATTCAAATGCATTATTTTCATGTTCTAAATTCTTGTAGTTTGTTCGATGAATGTTGGCAATCATTATAACACATCCTGTATACATTTAACATACAGGAAGAAACCTGAACAGCTATCCAAACTAATGTGTCACGTGTTAAAATCATCCTTCTCATTAAGTTCCCAATACAAATAAAGTTGTGACCTCAGTATTAGAGTAGAGTAAATAAACTTGTGCTGCAACTTGCCAGTATGTTAGCTGAAAGAATTTAGTCAACCAATGAAATAGATTTGCTTGGTCATTTTTTGAAGAAATAGTTTGAACATGTTATTTACCTCTTTTGGAAGAACCGTTTAACAAACCAATTTAAATTTTTCAAAGCAATTGTGACAGCAAAATAAGAATACATTATGCAATTCTGACATTTTTGAGAATAAAATCATTGATGGTTATATTCATTCTGTCTAATTCTGTCAAAAGTCATGTTATGTAAAGTATTGTTAGTAGTCAGTAGAAGTCAGAGCTCAGATGAGAAAACAAGAAGAGAACTGTGATTGAGAAATAAGTTAGCCGTTACTCATAGTAGGGCTATGAGTAATGTCCTCTGTACCTAGACCAGTCCTCTTTTTGAGGTCAAAATAAATGCTTCTGGCTGAAATTTTAAAATCATCCAGGATTCAGCTTCAATCCCACACTCCTCACAGCTGGTGTCATGTTCAAGGAGCAACAGTATGGGGACAGGGAGTGGGGAACGGCAGACAAGTCAGACAGACCAGAGTAATTGTGGATGTGATTCTCGTTCCTCATCATCTTGGATGAGCCCATTACCCATGTGGCATGCAAAGCTCATCAAACTTTTTTCCAGTGATTGTTTTTAATACCCACACTTTTTCTGCAGATTTGCATAGGCATCTTGATAATACGAGGCAAAGACAAAGAAGGATTCATGTTTTGAGATGATGACTTTGACAGCTTTTTTGTTCATCTCTGGTGCTCTTTACAGTTACTGACTTGCTCCAAAAGGGACCATGCGATGCTCTTTATGTTTCTGTACAAGTGTAGCAGATGGTCTGTCCTCTCTTTTTTTTGGGTTACTTTCTGATCCAGCAGTACTATGTAAACTCAGCAAAACAAACATTTATTCAAAACAAACAAACAAATAGAAATAAGAACTCAAATTATCAAGAGGATTTATATATATATATATATATATATAAAAAGCTGTTCTTATGAAGCAAATTTGCTCATCACAACACACAGCCAGACCATAATTTTTTTGCTTTAATTTTGGACAAGAAATGTTAAAAAAAAAAAAAAAAAAAAAAGAAGAAGAAATAAAGAAAGAAAATTCTACGTAGGACCTACTATATGTCCAAGTTTGTTATATTGAGTAACTTTTCTCTTTGAGCTAATGGGAGATATAACAGTACTGCAACAAACCACAACAACATTTCTGACAACATTTTTTTTTCCAGCAAGTGGCACCAGGGTCATTTTTACAGGTGAACAAAAAGAGCCATGGAGAATCTCAACTACTGATCATCATGTTGTGTTGACCTGAAAGTTTGCAGGGTGCAACCCACCACCTATCTCAACTGTATCACTTATTTATTAAACAGTGAACTCACTTGTTGTCGCAGCTGACTCAATACTGTGGCTGGTGGAGACATAAAAAAACATCAGAAAGTTTCTGACACCTGCCCACCTCACCATGATATGCCTATTTTTTTTTTAAATAAGATTTCTATCTGCTTCTGTTCTCGTCTTGCCTCTTTCTTTTCCTCTGCATCCAAACTGTTCCTCCACCGTGTGGTTTGCTTGTATTCATTCTTCACATCTAAAAAAAACGTTGTCACTATTATTTTGACCAATCATCCTTCTTAATAAAAACTAACAAGAAGAAATTATTTTGTCTGCGGGAATGAGACGGCGCTAGCTAGGCAAATCTGCTGCACCAATATGGTGCATCACCAGACGAGTCAGCCATTTAGGATCCAGGCCATCTGCAATTGTTCCAGTCCGTGCCTGACGTCCATTATCAACTTGGCATTTGAAGTCATCTCTTTTCGCATCTTTACTACTAGATGTCATCAATTCTTACACACTGTACCTTTAAGTACAAGCTGACAAAATCATGAACTACTTTAAAACACTGTTTTATTATATTCCAACCGTTATGTAGCTGTTGTTATGCTAACGGCACATAAAACTAAACTTGCTGGTATTTCAAAGCATCCCTATCAGTATGTTCAGTATTGTGTGCAGTTCTAACTAGAAATAAAATGTATCCTCTACCAAGAGGTTTGAAAACTGGCTTCAGAAGTGCAAAATACAACACACTAAAGCAAAGTCGTTTTATTCGCTGACAGTTCTCATTAGCCTTTAGTTATTTTTAGCAACGCTGAGTAGAGCTGCAGAATCTGCATGTAAATTTAAACATTTTCTGTTCTGCTTTTTCATATGTTAATCCATGGCTAATGATAACTACTGAACAAAAAAATATATATAGAGATATACACACACAGAGATCGTTTAAACCCATACTTTGCGCTCAAACAAACACAGGTCTCTGAGTAACAGAGGTCAGGGACACAGTAGAGCGGCGAAGTGGGCAGACCGGAAGAATGAAGGAAATAATTATTGCCATATGTTTCAGCCCCTCATTTCCCTTGGGAAGTGCATCACTGATGCTCCCACCCTTCATTTTACAGCCTCACATGAACTGTAAAACCTTTCTGCATTCCAGGATCTGAAAATCCAACCTAATTTCAGCACAATTTACTTTTACAAAATTTTTGAAAAGCTTAAGCCATGGTCATGTGACTGTGTTCAAGGTCTTAAACACACTGTGTGGTTCAATCTCCTTTTATGGTCTATAACAGTGATGACTCCCACGGCTACCATGGTAACAGCAGGTTGTGCTATGTGGAGTTCAGAGAAAGTGCGAATTGAGTTTGTAAATGCAGTCGTTTGTTAATGAGAAAATAAGTATGACCGGATGGGCTTCCTTGTCACATCTCTGGAGCATTAACCTGCAATCATGACATCTAGTACATCATATTCCTCAGTTATTTTATGGATACTTTTAGTTTGGAATGTAATTCTCCATTGATTAAATGAGTACTACATTTACTGAAGATAAGTTAAATTTATAGTTAAGTGGGGCCATCGATCAGAATTTAATTCTCTGTTTTTATTTAAAAATGTGCCTATAAATATCCCTGGTAAATATACATCTGTCCATCCATGTTTGCTTGCCTGCCATCTTATACGAATACAGGGCTATTGACTGGAGCCAAATTCTTGCAGCTACGAGGCAAGAGACAGGGTAGACCCTGGACTGGTTGCCAGTTCACAACCTGCTCGCTACTATGGAGAATTTAGAATTACGAATTAACATTACAAACATGTTTTTGGGCAATGGGAGGAAGCTAAGATGTTTTAGTCTATGGTTTATTTGAGTTCTTTATATGGATATTCTTGCGATTTTTCTCTAAACAAGAGGAAATTCAAAGCAAACCACTACATGTGAAAGTCAGTTCTGTAATGCAGGATGGCAGCAACATCAGGAAGTTGTTTTGTGAACTCGTTGCAGGTACTCAACCATCCCCACAGTGACAGCTGGATGGATGTTGTTCTACATCTGAAGGGGTTTGTTTTACAGTTCTTAGCAGTGTTGTGTGAAAAGAAAATACATAATGCTGAAGCTAAAGCACAGAGCAATGTCTGACTCACCTATTCAGTCTACTAAAGTAAAAATTGATATGCCTTAGCTTATTTTTTTGGATATCATTAATGTTAATGTTGCAGAATGAGGAACAAAGACTAAGCAGAAATGTAGAGGAGAATGAATCTTGTGAAATGAAGCCACTGAAACTGGCTGAAAATATGTACTTCAGCATGTAAAGTCAAAATGGGAGTCTTGACTAATTTATTCAATCATATCAACCGTTTAACAGAAAACATGAATATGCACACCAGTGTGACTTAGTCCACTAGTTCCTTGCGGTGTTAGTGTCAAAAGAACTGCATCATGCCATCATTTGTGGCTTCCACCCTGTATGGAAAGCTTCAAAAGAACCAACTACAGTTTCATATTTCATAGCAAAATGACTTATCATTTGTACACTTGTGAAATTCAGTATAAACAAACTGTATTTTTATCTGCTGTATTGCTGTGTAATTTGTATGACCAACTCTTAGCTATGGTAGTAATGTATCTGAGAAATTGAAATTGACTTTTTAAAAAGAAATATCTCTCTTCTCCTTTAAAGGTGGAGTATGTAAGATTTTCAATATTTTCATAATTTTTCAATATAATCATAATTAGATCGTTTTTTGAACATGTAGGTTCCAGTCTGTCCATATTTGATGCGTTATTACAAGTTTAATTAATGACAAATGACAAAAAGCACTTTTTTTTACTGGTAGGCAAACATTTAAGAAGGGTCTTTGTCATTAATTAAACTTGTAATTTAATAACACATCAAATAAGGACAGACTGGAACCTACATGTTTAAAAAAAAACTATCGAATTATGATTGTAGTTATTTTTCTAGTAAATTTATTTTGAAAATATTGAAAATCTTACATACTCCACCTTTAAATCAGATTTTATCTGTAAGCTATTTAATAAATCCTTTCTTAGCTAATATATCTGATAATAAATTCCTGTGACATTTTTGTGTATTTTTTTAAAATATAATCTATACGTGGAGTTATGCTGCTCATAGAACTAAAATGCTGTCAAGATTCATCCTGTTTTTCTTGTATCATTGCTAGAGATATACAGTATGTGCAAAGTGTACGTAAGAAGTACAGCTGCCAGCAGCAGGCATATTATTATATTAGTAAGATGTAAAGATAAAATAACCACAATTCTTGAGGAGAAAACAAAATACTATTTGTGACATGTATCTAATCAGTTTTTATGATGATGTGAGATTATGATAAATCAGGCAATGAATCAATTTATGTTTTGTGCAAAAACATGTTTTATTTTGTCCATATTTTCTGGCTTTGGTTCTGTTGTGACAGGACATGATGAAAAGTAAGAAAAGTAGAAAGATTGTTCAACACGTGAAACAGCATAAATCACATTAATATAAAGATTAAAAACAATGTGAGCAATTTTTAAGTTTTCATCCTTTTTAATTTAGGAACAATAATTATTCAGACACTGAAAGATTCACCTCACCTCCTTTGCAATGAGACTATCACTTAACCAAATATCTGGAATTATGAACCGCTTCATTCTGCAGCAGATCATAAATTCCTTTGACTGTTTGACTTTGGACATCAGGTCAGTGTTAATTCTTCACTGACTTTTATATCCAGATTTTGCATTGTTATATATATCTTGCATTATATCCTGAGCTGGTGCTGTAAGCTATTTCCATTTTTTAATTTTACTCAAAGGATTGTAGGTTCTTTTTTTTTGTTTGTTTGTTTCTTTCTTCATATGTGTGTGTGTGTGTGTGTGTGTGTGTGTGTGTGTGTGTGTGTGTGTGTGTGTGTGTGTGTGTGTTTTATTTGTTTATTTGTTTTGTTTTTTTTGCTTCTTTTTTCAAATTTTAAAAGAATAAATACATGACAATGTAATATCTAGATCTAGCTTGAATTTTTTTCACATACAACTGAACCCTGACATTTATGGTGTGGGGGGTGGGGTGACAGCAATATGCAATTTCCACAGGTATTTTCTAAGCTTATCTTTCAGTAGGCTTTCCCCACAACTAAGCAGATTGGTGTTAAACCCAGTCCACGCAGCTTGACATATTATCTTGTTTAAACCACTGATAAATGTGAGTTTATCCTGGATCTTTGCTTTGTCTTCAGGAGATTTCCAATAAGCATTTATGATTAACTTTTCCTTTTGTTTTTTAATTGCTAAAGGCAGTTTTACCATTTGAATTGTAACTCTCCCTTGGTTTGGAACTGAACAGAATACACTGCCCATTTAAATACATAAAAATCACATTTTTGTAAGGTAGAAGCAACTTCTCATAAAGCCTTCCATCCCTCTGAAATTACAATACAGAAACTCTTTTGAGCCTCTTTTATGTGAATCGTGACAGTTTAAAGCATTTCCATTGTGCAGGAGAGAAATAAAAATGACACTTTTCCATGAGGAACAGCTGCATTCACACACGGTATTGTCGCACTGAATTAAAGAGATCTGGGGCACAACGGTGCTTTGAACTCTAGAGACAATACATTTCCATATGTCTACGAGTTTGTTCAGGGTAACTCAAAAAGAAAGGGGTCACACGTTAAGAATGCTATTGTGTATTTTGCACTGCACACCTGAAAATAAAAAGGATTAGATTACATAAACTGTACCTGCTACATGTTGGTATAAAATTAGTCTAATTATTTTTTTTAAAGACGTTTCACTGATACGTTTTCACACTTTGGGCCCCCTAACAAACCCTAGTCGGGCATTGGACTTCCATCTTGTCTCTGTGATGAGCTCTCATTTGCTAGTACAAGTCATTCTGATGTTGACTCTTGTCTTATTGCTTGCTATGTCACTTTCTCGTGCTTTGTCCAATAATATCCTGTCGTGGTAATTTGCTAAATCAGCCAAAATGGCCAGAATGTTAATATCTACTCGCTGGCGTAGAATGTGCTGCCATAGCAAAACGCAGCAATCACATGACGCCCCGGGCTGAAAAAGAAAGCTGTGAAGTCTGGTTTCTCAGCCTCAAGTGACTGCAGGGAAATGATGGCTCCAGAAATGTGCAGGATGAATGTCAGTGTGCAAGGAACCTGATCATAGGAAACCGTGTGATCAAGAGTTTCTCAGGAGTAAATCAGTAACTTGTCATTTTCTGTTCACCCTCTGTGTCTCACTTGCAGCTCCACTCATCTAACTTGTGAAAGAACTTTTGGTATTTCCCGAGGCTGAATGCTAAAGTCCTTGATAACACCAAGTGACAACTCATCTGTCAGCTTGCAGCCATTGCTGACTTCTTTCTGAAGCCTGATTGACTTTTTTTTCCCTCCATTTTCCCTCTTTTTCTGTAAAGATAAATAGATAAATGTCATCCAAGCAATGCAATCAACCCTCACCAGTGTTTGATCACAGGCTAACTGTGCAATTCAATAAAAGACTGCCCCACTTGGAGTCTAGCCAGACTTTTGCAGTGTTGCTCCATCACCAAACATCCCTACATCCTATAGGGCTAAACCAAGCCTGCTGGAAGATACGAAACTGTTGCTGGCAGCAGTGCTGGCAGGCCGGAACGCCATCGCTGAGCTCTGAAATTACTCAACACAAAAGTTGTTTCATATTAACACTTACTGGCCTTATTGAATGGATCGTCACTCATCAGAAGAAAGGCAAACACAATAATAATTGGTTATGTTGGTTTAATAAAGTTTCTAAAAGTAAAGCTAGGATCTGCTCTTGCACTCTGGGGAAATATTCTCTCATTACGCCTGGGTGTGGGGGAGGAGGGAAGCTGCAATAAGTTAGATTTCATCCGAGGCTCGGGACAAAATGAAACCTCCCGATGACAGTAGAGCATGTAATGTTTTCATCTGGCTCCACTCGTGGAGGAAAATTAAATGAAAATTACCGTTGCATGTTTTTCCCCTTTTCTTCTCCCCGCTCCATAACAAATTGCTTCCTTCACAGCAGCTGAAATGAACGGTAATATTTTGCTTTGATCTGATTTTTTAAATGGTTGCACAACCACCTGTTGGGTAATAAATAATCCGAACTGCTCCTTTGCTCAGGTAGTGGGAAGACTACAGTTCACTGCCCACAAATCCGAGGATGCTGATATTAAAGATTTTGCTAGATCATTGACTTTCTAGACTTGTAAAGTCTTTAAGAAAAGACATATTAAAATTTCAAAATATTGATCAAATTTATTCAAAGCAGTCAGTTATGGTCCACTATACGTTATAGGTCATAGCAGAAAA
Organism: Telmatherina bonti; assembly: GCF_933228915.1. Classification (NCBI taxonomy): domain Eukaryota; kingdom Metazoa; phylum Chordata; class Actinopteri; order Atheriniformes; family Telmatherinidae; genus Telmatherina; species Telmatherina bonti. Next base: position 17,767,109 of record NC_136625.1, read on the forward strand.
TATAATTACTTCAGCTTTTTTTAGAATAAAGTCACAAATGACATCTTTTAATAAAACTTCTGAAATTAATCCATCTAAGTGGGAAGAGTTGTTTTCATTATTTTCAAACAGAACAAGTTTTCTATTTTATTAGAAAAATTACATATATTTTATTATATGTTACATGTTGTAAGGGTCTAAGCACATTGTACTTTATCATCTGATTACTGTAAATGTCTTTGCTGGGTGGGGGACAAGCTCTGTAGCAGATTTGTTTTCATTGTTTTCACATAATAGATTATTATATATATAATTAATTAAAGCTTTATGTGATAGATCAAAAATTAAATTTAGGAAAATTTATGTCTGTTACAAATCGTCCCCAAATGACTTTTTGTGACATCAGTCTGTGGATTTTATCAGCTCAAAAGTTGATTTAACAAGGATTACAGGGACTTTACCAGAGGCAAGATCAAACGAGAAACTGTAATCTGAAACCCATTCTGGAGGACAAGCTACTAATGAGCACAAATGGGGAAATTCTTGTAGTTTTTAGCAGTTTTTCCATCATAACTTTTTTCAAAAAATCTTTTAAAATATGTCAATCAGATTACAGCTGTCGAGTTGCACTCATCTCTACGGATATGTTCTCGTAGCACTTCTAAAAACAACAACTTCATGGACTTGAAGTTGCTTAGGGGTTTCTTGTGGACCAATTATGTGGAATGTATCATTTGTTTAGTTTAGAAACCCTTAGAAAGAAATCATCCATCTTCAATAAACTGAATGTCAGATTAATATTTTTCCTCCTTTCTAAAATTCCCTTTTCCCTTTCACAGTCCATGTCCATTAGCATAATTCCATTCTGGTATAAACTGAACAAACCAATCGCATGCATCATGACACGGATTCCACCAGCTTCCAGTGTATATAACTCATCCAACTGCGAGGCCTTTTTTTTGACACATTTTGCATATCAATGTAAGCATCCTCAAATTGAAATCCTTTTCTATTTTAGTAAATTGCTTTTTGATGGATTCTCATTACAGAAATGCTGGCTATGGGTCAAATGAAAATGTCATCACAGGCTGAGCAGAGGCTGCAGGAGGGGTCGACAGACAAATGGCTCTTTACAGTTTAAACACCTTCTCCTGGGAGATGAATCATGGCGCCTGGCATGGAGGGCACATGACGAATCGAGGGTGAATGAACAATTGATGAGGTGCCAGTCAGCGCGTTTGTGACAACCTTACATGCTTGCTGTGGTGTTACTATCATGTCATGATCAATTTAAGTCAGATTGTCATGTTCAGGCTGGTCACACTTGTGTCTAAATTGCCACCAATTTAAAAAAGAAAAAGATCTGCAGTTTTTAAAAAAAAAAAAAAAGAAAAAAGCCAAAGAGAATTATTCCAGTGGCATCACCAATTACTTATTATTTAATGACTACTAACTTGTATCTTCATTTTGTGAATCATGTCTGTCCTTGAAATGAGAAAAACGATGTGACTTCACCAGTTTTTTTCTGGTCTGAGACAGCAAACAGTAAACCAGACATGATCACAGATGTTCCCAGAAATGTATGTAAATCCTGAAGAAAAGCTTTCTCTTGTGGATGTCTGCAAGTTCTTTTATTTGTTTGTGGTTAGTTTTCTGTTAGGAAAGCTAGTTTTGCAAAATAATGACCAACGGCAACATATATACGACCATGTTCTGGCCACACCAAGCAGCCTGGTTCATCCGTTTAAAACCATCCATCCATCCATTTTCTTAACAGTTTAATCTAATTCAGGGTCGAAGGCAAGCTGGAGCCTATCACAGCAATCATTGGGTGACAAGCAGGGTATGCCCTGGACAGATCACCAGTTCATCACAGGGCTCCACTTCAAACCAGTAAATGAAAACATTACGTGGCCTTTTGATAAGTTTGTTTTGAATTTACTTTGCAAATGAAAGAATTTCCTCCAGTCTTAATGTGTTAAAGATCTCTGAATGAATTTAAAAGTTGAAGAAGTAAAAGAAGTTTAGAAACATTGTTTTTCATTCTACAGAGAGCCCATTACAAAGGAAATGACTTGGTTCAGTATATATTTTTTTTCTAAATAGACCAAATAATGTTGTGTTAAACATTGAAGGAAAGTCTGATTGGTCACCTTGACATTGTGGCACAATTTGTATGGAATTTGTTTCTATTGAATAAGCAGCTCACATGTTGGTAGTAGGTCACACTCTATCCTTCTAGCAGAAAGCAAGAGTTAAATCCTTGGGGGGGGGGCAGCATTATCATCATTCATCAGCTAGCTTCTGTGTTTCAACATCAATTTCAGTTGTATTCTCTTGGCTTCATGTCCTGCCGTCAGTGCACTCCCCACATCCCTCCCTCTCTCACATTTCCAGCTGAGGGTGCGTCTCCAGCTGAGAACGTCTTACTGCGAAGTTCATGTGTGGAAAGCGACTGTGGAGGTTCAGAGCAAATCCGCTATTCATCCTTTTGGAAGTTTCTTCTGCTCGTATGTGGAAGAAAATCATGTTTTAGCTAATAAAGCAATCAGTTGTCTTACACACTCTCAACTATTTCCATTAAATCTGTAAAGAAAATTAAATGAAATCTTTAAAATTAATTACCTACAGTGATAAAACTATGCTGTGTCTTGATTTTAGAAAGAAATACTGCTAAATGCAGGACAGAAAGCGTAGACGTTTCAGTCACAACAAATACAATCGTGCTGCTTATAGAGGAAAATGTAAAGAAATCCTCAGGAATATTTTTATACCTGGTAGGTTTCAGTTTAATGCGAGTGATGATAGACCACTATTCTCTATAAGTGGAAGTGTTTGAATTTCTTGAAAAGCAGAAAAAGAAAATACTTTAGTAAAAGAACAAAGGTCTTCTTGAATTAGAAAAACAATCCTATGAAATCTAATCTTCCTGACTTTGTGCGTGGCAGCTAACTACGTCTACACGACACAAAGTGTTGCAACGAGGACATCGGGCCACTTTAAATGCAGAAAATGTCCTCTGGTGACCCTGCTGGGTAACTTTTAGCAAGCCTTCAGAAATGTTTCCTGCTCTTCCATCCTGTTCCAGTGTGCTGATCGCTGTCTACTGCAGATAGGCAATTAACTGCTTGTAAATTAATTTCCAGCCCCCACTTCTATAGAAAGAGGTAGCTATCACTTTAAGGGTTGCAAGGAGAAACTGAACCTTAGATGTTAAATAATGTATCACAGTGGAGCAAATATGGCGGAGATGTACTGTTCCAACTTTTAAGGTGGTCTGTATCATATGAAATCTTCCGTTTGTGGTGTGTTGAGCAGACAAGAAGAGCTGGGGTTGAACACATCAGCTTAGAATTAACAAAACGGACTGTTCTTGCCTCATGATTGGCTCATATTTTCTAAATGAGTGAATGGCCAGCCAGTGTTCATAAGAAATTATGTGATAGATGCAGTCTAAGTACACCAGCAGCATGTGTGATGAAAATGCTTTTTTATAATTCTTTCTGTTCTGCGTTAGAAGCAGTTTTTATAAACTCCCTCCTCTATCTGTCGCCTTGAGCTTGAACTGAATTAATTGAATAAGGGAACAAATGTGAGCTTGACTCACTCTTTCTCAATAGACTTCTCAGCACAAGGATCAGCTTTTTATGTCTCTTGAGCTTTACATCAGCACAATCTGAGTTGAGGTTAGGAGTCAAAACAGTTCAGTAACTTCACCTGTGTCTCCGTGGTAACGCTTCAACTGATGCCTCAAGACAGCTCCCCACCTCCCATCCAGCCCAGTGCCTTGTCTGTGTCCTTCATGATACAATGGAGACAATCCATGAACAAATTCTGCAGCTGGAAAGGCAGAACGTGACAAAATAAATAAATGTATTTGCCTGATGGCTTCTTTGCGGCGTTTTTGTCACGATGAGCAGGAGGTCATAGGTAGTGGTGCTGAATGGGAGAGCTAACGGGCTGGTTTGCTGATGTAGAGGTTCAAGCTGCGAGGAGAAAGTCGAGCAGTAACGAGCCACCTGTGGTGTCTTGGTGCATGAGTCTGTAGTGTCAATCCGGTAATGAGGTTTTATTCTGACAGAGGCTGTGTCAGTGCATCGGCTCCTCTTTGTGTCTGACTTCATAAACTGTTTGTGTGTTTATGTACGTAGCCTAATGATGAGCGGTGCTGAAAACGAGACAGAGGGGTGGGGGTGTAATGAAGAGGGAGAGGGGTGGGGGCAGGAGAATGCTGCATGCGGTCGTTCCATTGACTGATAATTACATCATCATTCTCTAATACGTATATTGTTCATCTCCTCATTTATGTGTGTGCCGGCTCATCTCGGATTCCTGGAGCTGAGGTCAGATAGCTGATGTGGCTCTATTGTGCTAATGCAGGGGGAGACATTAACCCCAATCTCTCTGGATGAGAGACCGCTTGGTGAGCATCATTCCCCAGGGACCTTTGGCATGTCTCTGTCTGCCTGCCAATCTTACTTCCTTGATAGCTTGCGCGCTTATTTCATTTTGGCTAGTTTCACAGCCCCATATTGATTTGTAAACCATCATGTCAGAATTAAGATGGAAGGTTTTCTTTTGACCTCAGAATTCGGTTCTATGTATATTTTTTTTCCTGTTTTGTTTGTTTTTCTTTTGTTTTCTGCAGTCGATCAAGAAATTTCATTGTGATTAAAGGAAACTATTTGTTCAGTCAAACATCTGAAAGTTAAGTTCAGCTCCTTTTTCTCTTCAGTGTCTTTTTCTCTTATTTTAATTGCACTATTTGATCTTTTTCCCTACTTTCAACTCTTTTATCTCAATTTGTCTAACCTTTCTCTCTCCTAGCATTTTATTTCCCCTGTTGCTTTTCATACCTCTTGAGCTTGTTCTGACCGTGGTGAAACCAGCGGATATGAGACAGCAGGCTGGGTATCCGCGGCGTCGCTGTCTGTCAGTCAGTCCCTGTGGTACATTAGCAGTCCCTCGCTATGTATTATTGATTCCCTCTCTCTAATCACTGTCTCCAGTGTTGCAGATAAGTCTTTACTGCCAACAGCGCCTTCACTCTGAGGGGTTTGTGGCAGCCAAAGTCCCAACTGAGGCGCAGCTCGAAAAGACAAATGAGTACACACAACAACAGGTGAAGAACTTCGAAGGCAAGTATCACATTAAAACTCTGAAGATCAAGCTGCACTTTCTGCTCGAATCTAATAACTTTTGCAGCAAAATTTTGATTGAATTATGCTCTTTCTGTGAGCATCATATGTGATTTAGAAACCTGCAACAAAAATGTATGACGGCAAGGAGCAGGAACCTGCAAGATGTAATGGAGCATTATCTCATAAACTAACAAGGAATAGTTTGGTGCACTGTTTACAGTACGAAAATACTCCTTTCCTAGAAATCTTTTATTGCTTCACCTCTGTCTGCCTGAAGGATGAGACTTGGGAAATTAAATAAGCACTTCTATGTTATATTTTCCCTGCCTTTTGCCCAAAGACTGCTGGGATAGGCTCCAGCTTCCCCATGACCCTGAATTGGATTAATCTGGATAATGATTGAATGAATGAAAATGAGAGAATGAATGTTATATTTTAACAACAAAGTAGCAGTGAGACTTAGCTGGTTGCTCTGCTGTTTGCATTCACGCCAGTCTTCTAGTAAAATGACTGTAAGACATAAAGATACATTAGATTTGTTGAGATGTTAGGAATATTTCTGTTCAGCTTGTTTTTGCCGAATGTGCTGAACTGAAATACTAGACGCTGTAAATCTGGTAGATAAGAAATGTTGACTAATTCATTCATTTTCCTAACTGCTAAGTCCAATGAAGGGTCACGGGGAAGCTGGAGCCTATCCCAGCAATCATTGGGCGAGAGGCAGGGTACATCTTGGACAGGTCGCCAGTCCATCAAAGGGCCAACACAGAGAGACAAACAACCAACTATGCACACATTCACTGTTTTAATAATTTAGAGTAACCGATTAACCTAATATGCACGTCTTTGGATGTAGGAGGAAGCCAGAGTACCCAGATATAACCCACTCATACATGGAGAGAACATGCAAACTCCACACAGGAAGGGCACCATTCGAACTTGCCTCCAACCGAGCCTCAGACCAGAAACCTTTTTGCTGTGAGGCCACAGCAAAACACTTTATTGTATTAAATGTGCCTTTCAAATTTCCTTTATATAGAAAACATACTACTCAATGCTTCATAAATTACATACATTAACACATCTTTGCATTTTAAAGAGTAAGTTTTAGGGTGAGGCTGTAAAACTAAAGTGAAATCAATTACATTATTGACAGAACTTCATAAAATACACTTGTACCTTCATTTATTTAAAGAATATATATATATATATATATATATTAAAAGAAATAAAACAATAAACAAGGTCTCTTCTGTCACAAAACCTTTATAATTGCCATGTTCTCCAGATCTACAGACATAGATGAAACAACAAATGTAAAATTCTGCAGTTTCCCTGCCATCTCTCCCAAGTCTTCTTGTTATCCATGGTTGGCCTTTCCAAAGAGCTTAAAGCCTCAGAGAAAGCTTGTAATATTGTTGATAAAATGATATCCTTATATTATAATTAGCTGCAGTTATTTTGGGAAAAGACAGCAGGGCAAAGTTCAGTGAATTCAAAAGTGTGAATCTCAACCAAATGAGTCAATATGCACCAAACTCAGAAAGTCATAACTGTATTGAAACATTTCTCCAATTGCTGTGTTCAGCCTGAATTTTCGCTGCTCATTTTATTTTTATAAAGAGAAAGTACATTTTAATGAACAGCAAATGTATTTGTACAAGATTATTTACAAGATTAATTTCCATTGTTTGTCCCTTGGCAGGCCATCACAATACAACAAAAAACAAGTGTTCTGTATCATTTGCTTTTATAAAAAATAAAAACCTGTGAGTTAATAATGTACCAACAGCCTGAAGACACAGCTGTAATGAAGATATGATCTACAGAAAGGCCACATGTGCTATACTCCCCCTTTGACACGGATGCGTTGACGGAACTGTGCGATAAGGTTCGGATTCTCACAGGCCTTTCAACTATTCTCAGTGTTCGTTCAGAGATTCTGAAAGACAGATTCCGCACAGCGGGAAATCAATTACATTCACACCAATATGGATCAGAGACCACTGGTGATCTGCATCTTTTTTTTCTTTCTTTCTCCTCTTTTTGCTCGGTGTCTTGCTAAAGAACAGAAGATTCTTGGTGTTTTGAAAGAGATGACTACTTCTGTGTGAAGCTCGACTGGGTGAGTGACACATGGCATGCAACGGGGGTGTGCTGTTTGTGGGAGGTACAATAGGTACCCTGAGGGAATATGTACAGTAAGAAGAAGTGGTTCGTGCAAATCATAGCATTGCAGGATGTGTGTCTGATGTCATGCTGATGTCATCGCTCCCAGCCGTAACCATTATGCACTCAATGCAAACGTTCCCATCACTCTGAGTCATACTGCAGTATAAAGTTTTGGATCAATACATTTCATGTCAGAAAAATGATAAGTATCCATCGTAAGTCGGCTTCATCATTAACCAGTAAGTCCAGCACATTGCGCATTAAGCCCAGCGCCTAAATGTGGTTGTGTGGTCTGAAACTGACAACATACAAAGCAATTCATAGCAGTACACAGTGTGTCACATATTTGGAAGCTAATGCAATTTTTCAATAAATGTTTTTAAACCAAAATCTCAGGGTTACTTCTTTCTTCTCACCTTTTTTTTTTTTTTTTTTTTTTTTATGAAATCTCTTCACACTGTCACTCAAATTAAAAAGGGAGAAGTGTTTGTTCCATCTGAACAACAAAATGAGAAAAATCTGAACAAGGCTTTCACATCGCCGGCATCGGATTCAGAAAAGTCCTTGACTAAATGATTTACGTAACCGAGGTGTTCAACTCCTCTTCAAAAGAATGAAAAGGAAGAAATTAAAAAGTCGTACAACATGAAAGGGGAACATCAAAACAGGAGGAAAGATTAGAAAAAGAGTTTTTTGGTTTTTTTTGTTGTTGTTGTGAGGTTCAAGAAAACCTGCCACGGCCCAGTCAGCATGTGGGACACAGTGGGGTTATATCTAAGCTGCAGATAAGGGTCACACGTGGCTTTTTCTAGTTTCCCTTTATGGGTTTTAAGTTGTTCTGTCCCATCACTTCATAAATTAAAATAACATGATTAGCACACAACATGACTTCACGTGTTAAAACCGATTACTTTTTGATGAGCCGAAGCTGATGAGACTAGTGGAAAGGAAATGACATGTTATACCTGTAGGTCTTCTCTATTTCTGTTGTGCTTCAGCTCTGGTTCTAAATCACTGTCCAAAAGAAGAGTTAATAACAACGCTATAACATGCTAGTAACTGTGACAACGGTTACTAGTGTGTTGACGTCTATGGAAAACGTAGAAATGGCAGAGACTGACACCGGTTAGACTTTTCCTGGTTTTATTGTAAATTTTCACTCAGTTTCAGGAAATATATAAAAAACGTGATCAGTATTAAAACATCTTAATAAGATGCTTTATAAGATGTTAGGAAGACACCCACGTCCCACGTGTATTCAGCTGCACAGGACAACAATAACCATCATGTTACTAGAGTCACAGAAAAACTTTTCCAATTCCAAAAAGACAAAATAAAGAAATAAAACACACTCTTGCGTGAGATAATGTGGTGTCCGTGGAGCTCTGGTCCAAACATCTTTGACTGAATCAGCAATTAAACTGAAAGACAGATGTGAGATAGAATCCAGTGAGGATTTTCCAAGACAAAACAAAAAACAACTTATCTTTGGCAAATATTTTGTGCTAACATGGTAAGAAAAGCTGGTGATTTCTGAAAGGAAAAAATGTTCACTTGAAATCATTAATTGTGTTTTTTTTATATTCAGACTACATTTCCCATCTTGAAAAGATAAAACTGAAAGATTTCTAAATGCAGTTTTGACAAAAAAATAAATACATAAACTGGAAACACAATGAAGCGAATACAGAGAACCACAGTGATGGCATTTTGTTGGTAAACTGACTGTAAAGCTGGTTGCCACATTACAATTAACATCCCTTTCAGTGGCCAATTACAGACATAATTCATCACATTCAAACGTTACAGCTGATCAGCTTTGCACCAGATAAACAATAAAAAAAGATTTCTCTTCTAATGGTTGAAATGATTAGTTTAAAAGCATTTCTTTCTGCTCACCACAAGTTTTTAAGCTTTAAAATTTACTTGATATTATTTTTGTCCTACTGCATTATCATATTAATGCCAAAGGAACTAAATGAAATTGTAGTGTTATTTAAGAAATATATTTACTTGCGTGCAAGTTTCAGTCTTGATATTGCAGTCATAACAGGCTAATTCTGCAACAAAGCAATCAGCTAAGTTGGATAACTTGAATCTAAGCACACATAATCGCTAGATGAAGACATAGAAATGTCAGCTATGCCATGTAGATGATTCTTTACACATCACACACTCATGTCTGGGAGCTGATAATCTCCTCTTGATGAAGCACCGTTAACCAACTGTATGAAGCAAAGTAAAGAAGAGCTCGGCAGTTTAAATATAATTGCAATACAAAGCAGCAAGATGTCATGTAATCCTATTTCTGTGAATGGGGATAGTTCTGGATAGCCTGCATGAATGTCAAGTGTGTATGGAGAAAATGTGATGGTGGCATCTTATCTTGACAGCAACAAAGGTTATTTGAGCCTGCAATGAAGACAATACTACACAAAAGTTATTAAATGTAAGAACATAGGAGCCAAAACTGTTAAACGTGTACTACTAAACTATACCTAAAAATTGGCACTAATTTAAAAATGTAAAAATAAAGACGATATAATCAAATATTAGTTTTTACAGAGTTGCTTCACCAACATAGCAAACTTGCTATAAAGCCTGTTCTATTTTTTTTCCCTAAATAGAGTTAAATAGATTTAAATTCAACTGTATGATATAGATTCTGGAGTTGTTTGACTTGATTAAACCCCTATTTTACATTAAACCACCAGATATTTATTATGTTATATTCACCATATTTCAGTAGTTTAACTCTGGTCAATTAAAACTTCTCTAAAAGCAAAAGCACCATGAAAGCAGGTTTATTTCACTGCTTTACATAGTTTACCCATAAATTGGAAACTAACTTTACATTTTATTAGCCAGCAAATAAACTGTAGAGATTAGTTGTTAGCCAAGAAAAAAATAGGTCTTTCCTGCCCAAAATAAGGTTAACTGCAAGCTAATAACAATGCTGCATCTTTCTGTTCAAGCAGCAGCCATGGTGTACAATTGCATCATGTGACCCAATTATAATGTTATATTAAAATATTTTGGTACTTCCATGTTTCAAATGGCAAATGAAATTAAATGCAACCGAATGGGATATAGCAGTTATTAACCAAAACATTTAAAAGCACAGGATTTATGGGAAATCTGAGGTCAAGCTCTTGCAGGCAAGATAGAGGGTCAAGACGTTAACATGAAATCTAGTAAAAGATCTACAACTGAATCCAAATGATATGAAAAAAGATAAAAAGCTAATGTGAACAAGATCAGTGATTGAAAACAGTTGGTGTGTTTAATTGTTGTAATGTGAATATTACAAGCAAATTGAATTGAAATCAAAAGTAAAGAGACAATATATCAAAAGTAGTAGAGATGTGGCTCATGAACAGCAGCTGTGGATGGGAATAGCTAAGAATTTTCCCTGTTTGGTTTGATGTAAGGTTTCCACCTCTAAATGGTTCAGGGACTTCTTTCATGTGTGCAGCATGTCTTCAATGTGTTGTGGCAGGTTTGGACTTCAGGAAAGTCACTTTGGCAGCTTCAATATTACAAAGGAACCGTGCCATCGCAGTACCTGCAAAATGTGATTTGGCACTGTCTTGATGACACAGAAGACCTTCTCTGGAAAACTGTAAAGTTTTGCATAAATATAGTCCAATGTAATGCTCAACATTAACAATTTCCTTTTTAATGTTATTTGTACAGTATTACTCCTAAAATATAGATTGATAACAGAGGAGACAGGCATGAAAAATACTTACACTTATGACAATAGAAGTAGTTAACCTTACACACCTTTTTTTGCCATGTGAGAGAAAACCCACCCAGGCCGAGGCAGAAATCCACTCAGAGAAGCTCCGATTGAGTTTTGAGCCATAAACCTTCTTCATGTGATAGCGACGGAGCTTCTGGCACCATTGCATCTGACAGAATTACAAACCTAACACTATTACATCACCAGGTTTGTCTCACCAGGGTTGTCTTACATTAAAAACAGGTATAACTAATTAATAATAAAGCCATTTGCGCCAAGCTAGGCGTAGGTTATTATCATCACTTCTCTGGAGCTGATTTATTTTCCCTGAATGTCACGTGTCAAATTTCCCTAATTGTTAAATGAGATAAATGAAATGAGACCTTATTATGTGATGTTAATGATCACCAGTCCCTAACGTTCTCCTTGGGAAACACCGCTTAACACCACAGGAGATCCTTGATCTGACTCTCCACCAGACTGGACTCTCAGTGCTGGATGATTATTTTAAACTTCCAGAGTTTTACCATAAGTCCTAAACACACACATCTGTTTGGACAAGAGAACACTCGTAGGCTGGTTGAGGAGCAAAAATAGACTGTAATTCTCGTTTACTTTCACCAATGCAATGGTTAATTTACAGATTGCCATTCATTCATTTAATTACTCAGTAGCCGAATTGGCAGGTCTCATCTCGGGTGCTCTCAGCGTTTCTTAATATAGCATTTGGGGGTCTTGTGCATTCAGCTCATCTGTTGAATTTGCTCTTCAGCTCACAAAGACCTCTCAGTCCCGACGCAATCTCACCTCATTAACATTTTAGGTGACGAGTATGTCAAGGCCATAATTAACAATTCATGAGCCCGGCTTATAGCTATATTAACATTTTACAACCAATAAATCACTTCCCCTAATTTGCTGTGCATTTCTGCGTTCACAGACCCATGTCTATGTTCATGTGTGAGGGGATGGGTGGGTGGGGGCTATGTAGGTGGGTGGGCGCATTATCTGTGTGCATCCACATCCTTCTATATCTCTCCCTTTGTCTTCAAGCCTGTCTTCACATCTGTCTCTGACCATGACATTTGTTTGAACTTTCTCTTAGTATTAACTTCTGATCATGGCATTTTAAAAAAAAACCAAAAAAAACAAAGCACAACCTGAGGATAAGGACATCATTCGCAGAGTTATGCCAATTAATAATCCAAATCGACTCCTCAGGCAAAGGGCACACAAACACAATTGTTGGAGTTAATAGAAAAAGTTGGCTGATAAGGATTGTTTTCATTTAATCAACGGTTACAAAGTGACGCTGATGCAGTACAGTTCCTACTGAATGTTTTCTCTGCTTGGAAAGTTGCAGGAAAAGTGAGAGGGGAGATATGGATACATGGGAGATGAATCTGAAATCATGCTGGAAGACTCAGCAGTATAATCATTTCTGCCTCCCCTTCACAAAGCCCAGATTCAAAAAGCCTCCAAGAGACGGCGTAACAGCCAGCAATAAGACCAGGAGTCCCCAAATGCTTCGTGGTGACATAAATATATTTACGTGGGGACATATAGGATGGTATGGAAACTCTCAGGCTTCTTCCCCATCTAGTGCTTCAAATTAGTTCATTTGAATTCACCTCAGCTCAAAACTGCCTCACGGTGAGTGAGTCAAACAAAATGTGTGATGAAAACACTGTGCTTCAGTCTCTGTCCCTCCATTTGGAGCTATGAGAGAGAAAAATTAAGAAATCCCACCACAGAACCCTTGGGCAGCCTTTTGACCCCACACTGAAATGCACCTGTGTAGGCAGTGCACGCAGGCCTTAGCTGTCCCACTGAGTCACCCAGTGTAAGCACAGCAGCACCAGAGTATGATGCGCACGGTGCTGGTTTTCATTTAAATCAAACAGATCCCTGCAGCACTGCTCACTCTCGCTACATGACAAGTCAGAGTCGAGAAATGAGGGGGTATTTAGTGTTAAGAAGCCTCGGTGCCCACAGAGTCCATGGGGCGCCTACATGCTACAGTTAGCTCTGGCTGAATTTGATCTGATCCACAAGCTTTGAAGCGATGCTTGTTTCATGATGTATTGGGTTTCCTTGGTTTGAAATTCACTACAAATGTAGTCAATTCAAAGACAAATTTGTTTTCTGGTACCTCAGTATCTGCAACCCCACCCTCCCAAGTGCGCTGGCATATTTAAGGTAAAGATCAAGGTCACACCTCCAGTGGGAGTTGGTTGAATGTAAATGAATGAAAGGAAGCTGAGAAGTGGCCGAGTAAAATGCAGGTCTCAATGACAAATGCGATGTATGCTGCGAGGAATCCTCCCTTGGTTCAACACAGACTGTTCAAATTCTAATCAGTCCTCCAACTTCTACAAAGTCAAAAAATAAGAAATCGATTGGAGAGAGATGAAATGTGGAAATGTGCTTCGGATTTATGGGTGAAACAATGCAGCTTTGTCTTTTTTTTTCCTTCTTCTATGTGGAAGCTAAGGTTTGGTATTTTCTTTAAGTCATGACTCATCTGGCTTCCTGCTCCCCGTGAATGTCAGGGCAAACATGAAGTTAATGACTATTTTTGGCATGATAGGAACAAGTTAGGCAGCTTGATAATGTCATGATAGCAAATTAGGTAAAGCGAGAGATCCTTAGTCCACCTCGAATTAAAACAGTGGGGGGAAAATATCACTTTTGATATCCTGTAAATGTAAATCATTACTAATTATTGAAAACAGATGAAGCTAAAATTCCAGCTTGATATCGGATATGATCAATAAAATCCTTGGAAATAAATAAGGCAAAGTTAATACCATGCAAATGATGGGAAGGAATTGAGATGAGCATAGCATGGCAAGGTGTTGGAAGCAGAAATCCAACACTTATATTGCCTCAGTAATGAAATGTCCTGTTCTCACTTCAGCACTTTGGAAAGGAATTGCCATGACTACAAGGAGTTCTTGCTGTCTTTACTGCTGTTGTGCTGCCCTCTTCTGGAGACTTTAAAAAAATTTAAAAACAGCTAACAGACTAATTTAACTCTAGTGAAGCTTAGTAACGTTGCCCTCTCTTCACAGCATGAATGTTTACGTTTGCTGCAGATTTATCTTAAAGCGTTAGACTTTACCACATGAAATGATAAAGATTTCTGCAGCATCTTCAAAGGATCTTTTGCCAGGAGCTAGAGGGGATCATCACATCAGCATTACGTGATGGCTGTTCATGTTGATTCAGAAACCAAAGTGAAATCCCAATTTCATATCATTGTCTTGCGTTACATATTCCTGCATCTTTCAGCTGGCTGGCATGTTGCTGGCTGCTTGATGAAACAGCAGGGTTATTCTGGGAAAGGCTTGCTCTGGTCTGACAGCAGTTCAGCAGTAAAAACAGCCTGTTCTGTGGTAAAAGGTTATTTGGGGTAAGAATGGGTTGGATCCATTCATGATTGTTGGCATCCCTCTGAATCTTGTAGTGTAGCGCGTTTTACCTTCATTTAACTCTCAACCATCCCCGCTCAATGACACCTCCTCCTCTGTCATGCTATACCCCCACCTACTCAGTTCCTTCTTTCATAATAACCACATTTGTTTTCATTAAAATAAGATGTGTGGTTGAAAAAAAAAATCAGCAACCATTCTGAAAAAGGAAACTTTTTCAAGCTTTGTTCCTAAAGTAATTTCACAGCACCAATGTGCGTGTGGAAACTCACACTTTCACACAGTGCTGCTGAAGCACTGACAATGACTTTCTCTTTCGAGTGCTGCAAAGTGAAGCTCTTCTTTTACTGTTTTCCTTCTCAGTGCACATTAAGAAATGAAGAAACTGCTCAGTTTGGCTTTATAAATTTAAATTTGCCCTTTGAGCTGCTGCAGATGTGTTCCCATATACAATCAGTGCTTGCCAACAGGGCAGATAGAATGTAAATGACTACTGTTATCCCTGGCTATGAATATCATTAACACCAACAGTACACACACACACACACACACACACACACACACACCTCTCGGCTCCTGTGGTCACATTCAAAAGACATTATGTTATTCATTACTGAGGTGTGAATTATAGGCTGATGCCTGACTTCACTGTGCCAAGTCAAACAAATTAATCACCTCATACTTTTAAAGACTTAAAGGAGTAACTTAATTAAAGCCTAAGTTAAACTTCTTTGGGGGATTTAAAAGATAAATAAATAATAAATTCGATTGGGGGGAAGTTTTTGAGAAGAGGGTGTGGACCCTTAAACGTCACTCTAAGGGAGTTGCAGTAAATGCGGACTTCCTTAAAGTTCACCAAGTGGAGTTGGATCAGTCACAGGGATGTAACTTTACTGTTTGTGCACGTCGTGCAGGGTAATAAAAGGGTAGCCCTACTTCTCTGTACTGAAGATGTACTTGTTAAGAGGTCTTTTAGGGGTAAATTGTAGGCATGGGAAGATGGACTGGCGGTGGGCGCTTTTCACACTCCTTTTAAACTTTCACCTAACTTACGGGTCCCCCTCCTCTTATGGCTTATTCCACGGGTCTGCATACACTGGAGCAGTCCACAGGCACAGAAATAGGTGAGTAACGTTTTTTAAAACACTTTTGAGAGGAAGCATATTAAACTCTGTTGCATTTGAGACGATATTTTTGACCACTCCAACTCGGTCGTTTCTTTTTACACTTCTGGAGGTAAAAAGCTGTGCGCTTTTGTTGCGCAGCCGCCAATAAAAATCCACTGAGTTCCAAACTTCTCGGTGACCGGATTGACCCCCATTTCGGGGAAGAGTTAGCCTCTTATGGTCATTTGCAGACTGCTGTATTTAACTGTTACTTTATCAGGTAGTGACCTAATTTGGATCCCCTTTTCCAGCGTTGCCTGAGGTGATAAGATGCAGATAAACGCTGGAATGTCGCTGATTTCTTCAATATCTCATCGAAACGTGCCAAAATTTCGTTTCTGAGTTTAGCTGATAAATTAAAATAGACTAAGGGAAAGAAAAATGGAAAAAAAGGCAACCTTTATGCAGTGTGCATGTGAAACTTGGGATTTCTTCACTGCATAATGGATATCCAGTGTTATTATTCTTTAATAATTCCCTGAAAGACTTCATGCACTTGTTTGTGTGTACCTTTCTGTAGAAACTGGTGCGCCTATGTGGTGCAGAGGAACGTGAGCTGCGTGGTGCAGGGGAGTGCGGAGAGATTCCAGGAGCCCGTGGTGGCCCCCTGCCCGGCCTACCAGCCCGACTGCCAGCAACAAGTGACGTGAGCATCCGGGGGCATGTGGAGAGAGGGGGGGGGGAGGTTCATGGTGCTTGTTTTTTTAGATGCCTGAGATTGGATACAAAATATTTCCTTGAGAAAGTTGGAGGAAGAAATGTTCATGCTGTCGGGAAGAATCGGAGTTGGCAGAGAAGGTTGGCATCTCTGGCAAGCTAAAAAAGTGCAGCTAAGAATGAAAAAGTGCTTCAGGAACTCACCTTATAGTTATTAACTCACCAATTTATTGCTGCAGGTGCACAGAATGATTATCCAAGTTGAGACAAGTTTTTTGTCAGCAAAATCAGACATTTCATTGCCTTTTAAATTAATGGTTTGTGAGCACTATTTTTAAACTCAGAAGTACAAGGGTGTCACCAGTGGTCTAGTCCAGTATAAGCAGGTATACAGAGTATACCCACTTCTTGGGGGACCATTACACCACTGGGAGTCACAAAGATGTATTTCTTACTGCTGACTGACACCTCCATCCTTTCATATAGTTCAGAATGACTGTTTCACTATCATCAGGCTTTTGTTAAATTAACACAATATTATTGTGGACCAGGTCCCTCAGAGTTCTTAACAACAATAGTTATAATTTTAACATGACAACTAATGAAACAGACTTACTTATTGTTTATTACACTTAAGCCAAATTTCTGTTGCTTTTTTCTTTTATTAATCCAAAAACTTAGGCCAAATATGAAGGTTTAACTATGTTTCCAATCACAATGTCATCACAAATATTTCTAAATTTTTATCTTTTGTGTGTTTGTTTTTTCTAGTGTTCTGGGGTTATATTTCACTTAATAATAGCTGATTTGTCATTAATAAACATTTAGCTTTGACACCACATCTTTATTTATCTCTTTCAAGTGTAGTTCCTAATTGTTTTAATTTACATGGATATTTATTATTCTCGTTGAAAATCCAAATATGAGCCATAAATCCAAAGCATGTCTTCCCTTTTAAGGATTTCAAAATAATTTGTTAGGTAAAAGCAACACACAGTGAGTAAAACACATGTCACAACCATCTTTAGGATACATAAAATGCCATGATGCTTTGTAAGGTATTCTTGTAAATATGACAATCTGTACCGATAAACGGTGACCAAATGTTTAAGTGTTTCTGGAAGAAACAATTTAGTATCTTTTGCTTTATGAATCATTTTTGGTTTTGTGGTTTACTTTTGTGACTCATTTTCACAAACTAATGAACAAGAGCCTTAGTGATGTGGAAATGTTTCCTAGAAGCTTATCGCCTTCGGGTCACCAGAACACACGTCTGTGCTAAGAAAGAAAAGCAGGGAGAAAGAACAGACACCTCACGTTATGCTTAGCAGCACTGGTATCATATTATTATTATTATTATTTTCAACAGAGATTCAGCTGCTGATTAACAACCAAAATGTTTTCCATTTCCTTTTGTGTTAGCTAGAAAGGTGTTACCAGTGATAGATGAGAAAAGATAAATGTTTCCGACTTCAGCTTTCCAGATGTTCTACAAGATATGACCTCTGCCCTCAGGGAATGATCTCATCCATTGTTTCACTTGGGAACTGTTTTCTTTGGCTAGAAAACTGAAACGTGCAATGGGAATTGAAAGAGAAGCTACAGGATTCAACACTTTCCAAAGAAAGCATATACTATTGTCACTGTTTCTCCTTTTCCTTAAGTAACAGAGTAGCTCTGCCATAGAAAGCAGTAACACTGACAACATTTTGTAAATTACCTGGATTTGATGCTGAGGGATTGTTTATTTTACTTTGCATTGCAGTTTCCAAACACGGTTTCGACCCACATACAAGATTGGATACAAGTCCATCACAGAGTTAGAGTGGAAATGCTGTCCTGGTTACCAAGGTCCCGACTGTAGGGATTTAAAACCACCCCCAGAGCGACAAGCAGGAGCACAGTCTTACCACCCACAAAATCCTGGCTTATCAACCAGACACACGCAAAGTAAGAAATACTCTCCCAGGTTAAACCTTGAAACAAAGATACATTTCTGCTGCTCATTTCATAGACAAAACTTGTTTTTGTTCCTAAAATGAATAAATTATTCCATGATTACAGGGCCAGAGCGGAGGGAGATCGCGCACCATGAGGCATGGCATGGTGCCACTGATAAGGTGCGAATTTTGGAAGGTGAAGTTCAGCGTCTTTCTCAGACAGTTCTGGATCTCCAGTCCACTCTGACAGGGTTGACCACCAACCTCCGCACAGATCTGCAGGATGACACAAAGAAGATGCTAGTGACCCTTCTGAACAACATACGCCCACCTGATAGTTCCAGTGGTGCAGGCACGGAGGAGAACCCAGCTGTTCTAGATGGCCATCAGGCTACCAGAGGTGGGGTTGCTGGAGAGAAAGCCCTAGAAAAAATAGTAGCTCGTTTAGATGATATTGATAGCGCACTCAAAAGTAAGGATGAAGCTTTGGAGGACTTGAGAGGGATCACAACAAGCCACGATGGGCAGATACGCGTCTTAATGGATGCTTCTCAGTCTCAGACTCCAGCCATTGCTGACTTTGATAGTATACAGACCTACATTGATGGAAAATTTGAGACGTTGAAGCAGGAGCTAGACCAGAATATTGAGGAACAGATGGCCAAAACACAGGCTTCGTGCAATGACAAAATCCAAACAGTGCAGAAGACCTGTGATGATGGACATGACCAAATTTTTGTCAGGTTTAACAAGCTGGTGGAAGCCAAAGAATCTGCTCTTAGGAAGGACATCCGAGCGCTTCGTTTAGAAATGGCCGCCGCAGACGGGCCTGTGCAAGGTCAAAGGCAGATAGATCTTCCCACAGAGGATAAAGACCACAGTGATCATAAAGACTTATGGCGCGAGATTGATCGAATTGAAGAGGCTTACAGGATCCTTAACGTTCGCATTGACAATGAACTGGGTCATTTGTCCCCACAACAAGACAATGGTGATTTTAGCCTGTTGATTGAAGAGCTGGAGGCTCGTGTAAATATTTCGGAGCAAAATGCAGAGACGCACTGTTTCTATATTGAAGAGAAGCTAACCCGGACAATCACTGAAGAAGTGGCAGAACTTCGGCGGCTTCTGGCTGAGCGCGTAAACAGTGTGGAGGACCAGTTTACGAACATGCTGTTGGAAATGAGCAACAACTCATTGCCGGGGACTTCTGGGGACATTCATGCCATCCAAGTAGAAGTCCAGAACAACAAGTTTCTCCTGCAGAGTTTGGATGACAAAGTTAACGCTGTTGAGGAGTTGTGCTCTGCAGGATGTTCAGGCTCAGGCGTTACTGCAGGTGAAGGAAGCGGTGTACTCCCACCTAACGAGCTACAAAACATTTTGAAGGACCTGAGTCGGTATAGAGATGATTTGGATGATCTTCACGCGGTTTTAAGTTCCGACTCAAAAAAGCTCAAAGAACTTGAGGACCTTGTTCAAGGCCAGTCAGTTGGAAATGAAAGGCACATTAAGATGATGGCGGACTTCCAGAAAGGGTTGATTAATCTTCAAAATAATGTGCTTGGTTTGGCTTCTGCTGTTACTGGGTTAGGTGACTCCTTAAGCATATCCAACCAGGATATGGACAGAATAAACTCAACATGCTGCCATGCGGGCCATATTAGTGGTGGAGGTTTGGCACAGGCCAACTGGGCTTCATCTGACGCCATTAGCCAGCAGATGGACGAGCTGAAGAACAGGATTGACACGCTCAGCGCGCAGGTGTCGTCTGAACTAAACCAGTGCAGGCAGAACACACAGGGTGTTTCTGATGAAATATCATCAGTGGAAGGACGCGTGAACAGACTTGAAAAGGTGTGTGGACGGTTAGACGGGATTTCTGTTAACATCAAAGATCTGAAAGACGGGCTCGAGAGACACGTTGGTGGCCTGCGGGACTGCGTCAACAAGATGAACGTCACCTGTGAAAATCACGGCGCAGACATCCTTGCTCTACGGAATTCCTTGCACATGCTCCAGACGCAGTTGGCCAAACAAGCTTTGAAAGATGTTGCAGCCAAAGACACAGGTAAGTTGATGGTTTGTTGACAGTTTGATGACATCATTTGTTATCTTTGGCGATGTGTGGATCAGGGAACTGATGCAGCGTTCTTTTGTTGTTCACTGGTGACTAGACTCAGTACTAAGACGCATCATGGTTACAGGAGTTTGTGCGGCGTTGATAGTTGACATGCTTACGCTTGCATGACCACATGCTACTATAAACCTACAAGTTAAACACAATATGAAGAGCGACAGTTTTACCTATGCTTAAAATGAAAAGTTTGTGTATTGTCCCACTGATGTGAAGAAAGGCAGAAGTGAAAGAAGGCATTTTACAATGAGGTGCGCTGGAACGTTAGCTGTCGTTGAATGGCAAGACTCAGTAACAACTACAGGGATACATAATGGTGCATACTTTTGGGAAGCGTTACTGAAAGGCATCCAGGGACTCAGTGACAGATGTGGCTGTGTAAAGAATGAAGAAAAGGAGACTGAAGGAAAAATTTCCCACTGCTTGTCTTTCGCAGACTTGACAAGTTGCTGCTTGCATAGTTTGCATGGCATCAGTCTGAAAAAGTAACAGAAATCATCAGAAACAGCTTCCATTTATGAGTTGAGAAAGATGTAATGGGGGTGATGGCTTTTCAGCTGTCTGAACTTCACTTCTGTGGGAGCATAAT
This sequence comes from Telmatherina bonti, assembly GCF_933228915.1. Classification (NCBI taxonomy): domain Eukaryota; kingdom Metazoa; phylum Chordata; class Actinopteri; order Atheriniformes; family Telmatherinidae; genus Telmatherina; species Telmatherina bonti. The sequence goes on from NC_136625.1 coordinate 17,788,069, forward strand.
GACAGGAGGTGATTCCTGGCATGATGATTATAATGTTAAGAGTCACCAGCAGGTATTTAACACCAATAAAAACATTGCACCGGATGTACAGTATGGTATCATACTTTGCTTCATTAGTTGGTTTAATTACAATGACAGGGTTTTAAGACCATGTTCAGAGTCAAATTATACTGCATTGCTGTCTTTATAGACCATTAATTATATGGTGCACAGAGGATAGTTGCAGCAGGCAGCAAAAGGAGGTGAATGAAAAGTGAGATAAACAGCTTCCTCTTTAACATCCAACATAGAAGTTTATCAAGTGTGATAAACATCTGTGTAAACACAAACTTTTCCTGACGATTATCCTCCATGTAATGCATTCTGCATGCATGTTTTAAATGGAGACTTGGAGGGAAGGCTCAGATCCCGTGAATTGCTACAGGGCATTCCCATAGTGGGAGGACATGAGTTCACTGGGCCTCCCTGTGCTCGCCTTGACTATGTCATTCAATATGTCCCGGCAGCAAGAGGCAGAGGCCCACACTGGAGACTTCCTGTGACTTATATTGTCTCAAGAATTCCCTAGCTTTAATATTGGGGGAGAGACAGATAAACAGAAAGTTACATTTTTACAGTCTGTCCCAAATTTCTGGTGATTTTACCTTGTATTGTGTTATTTTTTATGACCTTATGTGCAATAAATGTCTGAGTACTCAAGAAGAAGCCTCCATCCTCCTCAGACTCTTTATGAGCATGTTGAGTTGTGAGGTTTACTTTCTATCACCGTGACATGACTTTTTTACTAACCACAGAGCTGCAGACCTCAACCTCACTTCCCAGTCTCTCAATACACTCTGGCACATTACACCTCCCTTCCCCACTCTTTCTCCCTCCCCACGTCCACATACCAACCTCCAGAGATTCCCGTAGGGTGACCTCAGCCTGATGTGTGGAGTCTGGTCCTCATTAAGGACCCTGACTCACTGCTGGAGCCAGTCTTGATGGAGAAAGGAGACGCAGGGCTCCACACCCAGGACCAGATGCTTCAACTACCCTCAGCTGTGATGTCATGACTGGGGCCCCATTGCTGGTGCCTCCCTTTCTTACGCCATCCTCCAAAACAATAGCATGAAAGGGAGTTGATGTAAAAAAAAAAGTATGACAGATGAAATAATGGTTGTGGTGCAGAAATGGAAAGCTTGAAGACTTTTTGTATTTCTAAAATGTTATATCACAACCTTATGTGGAAGAATTCCTGCTTTCTTTCAAGCGTTGTTCTGCAGGATATAGTGAGAATCTCTCCGCTATGAGACCTTTCCAACATCAGAGAGAGGGTGTCTGCATCAACAGTTCTCTGTAATTTTTCAGAATAGGCAATCCAACATTCACGGTCTAATAAACTATGATTGGCAGCTACCCTTCCTTTCTAGTTGGTCCCTTTCACCAGCTATAGTTACTATTTGTGGCCCCTTTCATTTCTGTAAGTCAAAGCAAAGCAAACATCATCTCTCTGGAGAGATTATCTGATGACTGATGTGCACTGTTTTCACCATTTTAAATATCACCTCCACTCTCTCAATTACAGCCAGTTTTTTTTTTCTTTGCTCCACCATCCCATGTGGTTGTTTTGAAAATACTACAAACGCTTGCGGTTGGACAACACATTTGACTTGTGATTGACCATAATCTGGCTCATTCTGGACCAGCTGGCAAGCTTAAATTAGTTTAAAGACCAGATGGAGAGGAAAGCAGCTAGCTCAGCTTTGTCTAAATGTAACACATCTCTAACCTCTGAAGCTTTAAAACAAGTTAACTGCAACTTCCTGTCACTTGTTGCCTAGTAACTGGTTCTGGAAAAGAAATAATTATGAAATTTGTTCAACTGTCACTAAAAGGAAACTTCTACACTGATTTCACAACCTGACACAAGATTTCATGTAGAAAGTGTAGCTGTATTTTGCACGTGTTTAATGTAGAAGCTGTATATTAAAGATGAACACACAGGAGTTGGATAAGATATAAGAAAAGAACTTGTTGAGCAGCAATGGCGTTAATCAGTAATGAACCAGTCTCTCTTTGGCAGAAATAGTTGCCTCAGAACATCAAAAAGTACAGGTTTTGGACGATGATTTGGGGATTTGCAGTCCATTCTTCAAGCAGAATCTCTTCCAGATCTTTTTAGATTAGTTTCATTGGAAAACTCAAAGGCCATGTTGTACAGACAAATATGATCCTATAGAAACACAAAGCAAATGTCATTCAAATGGGAGAATATGTTCCCTTATCAGGTGGTAATCTCTCTGACATGTTGGCATTCATCGCTCCAACTAGAAGAGTGGACTACTGCTGTGTTTTCCTGCTGTCTTGTGTGCTTCCCTTGAAACAAATGAGGGGTGTGGTGTAGGAATGTCCCTCAACTTTTTTTTCCACAGAAGATTTGAGGGGATTCATGGTTTTGTTATGTGCATTCAGTTTGCAAGCCAGAGGCAGGAATGCCCCGAAGCAGTGTTTGGCTGGAATTGCATTCTGTGGATTGGTCAGAGCAACTTTCTGTTTTTTGCCTTAAACAAAAAAAAAGCAAAAAAAAAAAAAAAACAAAAAAAAAAAACCAGGGCTGTGGAACAACATAGTGAAATGTTTTGGGATATTTGCTGCATTTGACAAAATCTGTATTCAATTAGAAATACTCGGTCAAATGGTAGTTTAATTCAAACCAGTTGGATGTTTTAATGTAGACCTCACTGACTGACTTTTTAAGACAGCCCCAAGTGGCCATTTGAGGAAGTGCATGTTTTCATCACCTCAGTGTGGGCTTAATTTTTAAGTCGTAATATTTTCTCTCTAGTCAAATTAGCTTTGATTAGTAATGACTGACAGGTTAAATTGAAGTCACAGAAATGACTTTTGTCATTTCTGTGAATTTTTTTTAACATTAACACATTTAGCCATATTTGAAATAACCCAAATTGTGGATATTAACCTGAATTTTCACAAGATGTACACCACTTGTACTTGAGTTAGTGTGTTTGGGCCACTTGTGGAGTGTCATTCATTCCATTGTTGGACATGCTGGATTTGTGCCACTATGTGGCCAAACTATAGCTGCTTCAAGTACCTTACTATTCAGATGAGAGAGTGTAATTAAACAGTAAGCAAACTGATTGTGAATAATATTTACAAAATTGTCACACATTTCCTGTTAGGGGAAACATAATTTTCTCTCTTTCTAACATTTTATCCAACCAATTGTTGTTAAAGTGGAACTATTATGTGCATTTCAGGCTAATTTATTTTTATTTTTGAGCCCAGAAGGGCTGGGATTGATTGAGTTATTGCCACAAATCGCTTCATTTACTTCAGACCGACCCTCTCCGTAGGCTGTCAGGGCAAAACGAGTGGATTGAGACTCTTCCGCATTAAGCCCCGCCTCCCGCCACTGTACTACATCGGGAGCGCACACCGCACCTGCTTTCGCCGTCATTGTAACATCCCATAAACAGAAGGATTAGGCTAATATGAACTCAACAAAAAACACAAAATACAATGTCAACACATAGCATTAAAACTAACCAGCCATTATCCAAAATAACTTTATCCAAAGTTTTCCACCCGCCTGATGTATTTTTACATGCCCTTGTTACCAGTAGAAGGTAACCAATCACCGAATCTTATCCCCCAGGACATCACAAGGATTTCTAAGTAGAAAAAACTCTCTAAAACGACACGTTTTTCGTCGCCATGGAAACCGAATGGAGAGAGCGCTGGAACTCAAACTCAAACATGCGTTTAGGTGATAAAAAAAACAGTGCCGTTCACATGTCTGATGAGGATTCAACACTGTAACTCTGTAGAAAGCTCAGAAAACTCCAAATACCATAAGAGCACCCCTTTAAAGTTAAATCCTGAAGAAATGGAACTGGCCTGTGGCTCATGATTTATTTTATTTTTTTTAGATTTATAAAGGAGATAAAAAAATCTAAATAGAGATTAAATATCCACAAAATCTTCCAGCTTTGTGGGTGTGGTAGTGGATGAGAGCCTACTGAAAAGTTTCCTCATGGTTTGTGAGCTAATATTCTCCGCACAGTCATATGAACACCCCGAGGAGACGGAGAACAGATGAGGTGTTGTGATACATAACTGTAAGATTAGCTGAAATAGCCCCAACTCACTGGAACTGCTGAATGGAATTGTGTGACTTAAGTTGCAAAATGTTGGCACTGCTGCGCCCACAGCAGCTGCAGCTGCTGAGATGTTGTGTGTCTGATAGGGAGTTTTGGACAAGCAGACAAGACTGTTGCATCATTTAAACGTTTAACAGTGATCTACTGCTGTCATTTTAAAGCTTTCTTTGGACTTTAGATGTGTTAATGGTTGCAAACTGGTTTAGTAAATGCTAGTAAACAGTTGTTTCTCTGCTTTCATTTAAAATGTTCCCTGTGCACATGGCGGCTAATCGACTTTACTGTGCTGTCCATGCTCCAGCTCAGATCACATCCTTATTATCTTTTTTTTCCATGTAATCTCAGAGCCTCTTCACTTTACTCCCTCATCACTCTCTTCTTTCAGTCCAGTGTTTTTCTTTCTATTTGTCCTTCCACGAACGTCAGAGGACTCCTCTTTTGCCATACTCTCCACAAGGTCCTTTAAGTGTCTCTCTTGACTCATGATATTTGAGAAAATAAAGACTAGGCAGCTGCTCTAAAGCAGGGATAAAAACAAAGGCTTTGATTTCATGGATCAATGCATCGCAATTGATCACTGGCTTTTATTGGAGAGACAGGCAGGAAGATTATGTGTATGCTGTGATGAAGGAGCACAAGAGAAACAATACATAAAAGGCTCTTTGAAGTGAATGGATGTCTGTTGGGAAAGAATGGAAAATTGTACTTGACACCATATAAACAAACAGACACACACTGTATATATTTAGTTGGTACCAGAATTTTCAGGGGCATTTTGACAGCAACTGTTTCCTTGGTGAGACATCTGAGGTTGTGAGGTGAGGTGTTTCCATCTCAGAGCCAGGAGTCCATCTGGAAGTCTTCAGAAGAGACGCATATGCACCATGGGAGTTCCAGAGGCCCTGCCATGGAGTGCAAGTTAAACCTTCAATCATTAATAATATTTGAGGAACACGGGGTGGAGGTTGAAATTGTGTCCATGTGCATAACAAGACGCAAGAATGACTACCAGAAAAATGTATGTCAGACAGTGAGTGATGCATTATTGTAAGTGTGTAACCGCCACGCCCTGCTCTGTGCTCCTTAACACCGTTTTCCATCGCGTGAGCCTGCCTTCTGCAATATGCCTGGATGCTTTCAAATACTTCTGAGAACTCATGAGCTGCCACCCAGTTCTGTGGAGGTGCCAGTGATGAATCCCTCCCTCCCCTCCACCCCCTACTGCTTATAGGCAATAACATCTGTTTTTTTGGTGACTCTCTCAGTTGTACCAGCACTACTTGTGAATGTGTTACATCTTTCTGTGTGTTTTTCTGACTTTGTGGTTGCCCCCTCAATGAGACACAGACAAAGAGCTCTTGGGAAATATGTACTCTGGCAACCAGTATCCTGAAGGAGGCAAAGGGAGAAAATGAAGATTATCTCAGTCCAGCATGATTGCTGAGCTTAATTTACTTTTGATTATGCGTGTGGTTTCTGAGGAGCTTGCGGTATCATTTGTGGTAGGAAGGAGGAATTTGGTTGGTGGCTGATGATGCTTTATCGGATAAGATCAGCTTTCTTTTAGGTACTTTAAGATTGATCACTGACTTATTGTGGAATTAAATTAACCATTAATTTAAGATTACTTTGAATGTGGGAAACTGCAGCTCATATGAATGTTTATTTGAAGCTGTTATAAAATAGTATTTAGTTTAAAGATATTTAACATTTATTTATAAGGTACATTGTGAGAGCTCACTTCTCACTAAAAAGCAAAAACTAACTTTTATTCAACTCTGTTTGGACAAAATCAATATTTGTACATCTTGTCAGCATTATCCATCGAGGATGACCATAAAAATGCATGGATGGTAAAAATACAACTAGATTTGTACCTGTATTTTATTGAGCTTCATATGTATAAAAAATACAGTGTACTTGTAACATAATTCATGCTGCAATCTCCAACCACAACAGCAGCTACCACTGACAACTGTCATCACACAATAACTGCTAGATGGATTCTGTTATGATCACATTTTTTTTTCCCACAAATCTGAAGTGAACTGGGTTTTTTTCCAGTTCATCCAAGGCATGTCTGGTTTTGTTAGAACATGGTAAGTTAGTGTCCAGGTCAACACCTTGGGGCTGCTTGTCATATTCTTTAAGCTGCTGCAGAGCAGTTTTTTACTGTGTGACTGCTGGTGGCGGTGGTGTGGAAACGAGTGGAGAACTATTGTCAAGATGCTGTTTTAGGTTGCATGTGTTTTGGTGGATGGTACATGACGCAGTTAGGTTGATATTATTACCAGGACTCAAACTTTACTAGTGGAGGTGATCACAGTTTAATTGTGTGTAGTGCAATGGTCTTAACAATGACACTTTTGCCTCTCAGTTTATAATGTAGCATCAGTTTGCTATATGTAAGCACACACTGATAAAGCACTTGATTTACTGTTTGGGTTATATGAATTATAAAACGTGTACAGCCACTTTTTAATAAAAGTGGTCATTTTAATTTGCCACAGTAATGAACTCTGGGAGATTTTCACCCTTTAGAGTACACTAACAGAGGCTAATGTAACATCTATCTTGCATCCAGAGGTGGCAATTCCTGGTCCAGAAAGTAAAAGTCCTGCCGTGTTTTTGGATATACCTGTACATTTAGAACAGGTGTTTTCACTCACAGGCTTGTTTACCTGGCAAATAAACTCTGCTCATTAAATTCAGCTCGTTTGGTGACTGGTCGGAACCACTGCCGGACAGGACTTTTAATTTCTGAACCAGGAAATGGCACCTCTGCTTGCATCTTCTCTCTTATCTGAGCTCCCTCCAGCCAATAAAAGTCTGATGATGACTATTGATTTGCTGTTGTTTTATTGTTCAGCACTTTGGTCAACCTCCCTGAGCCGTCACCTTATTGTGGTGGAGGGGTTTGTGTGTCTCAAAGATCCTAGCAGCTATGTTGTCTGGGGCTTTATGCCCCTGGTAGGGTCACCCATGGCAAACAGGTGTCTAGGGGAGGGACTAGACCAAGTACGGCTCACAAGACCCCTATGATGAACACAAACCCGGACAGAAATGTTCCATTGCCCGGATGAGGGTTACCGGGACCCCCCTCTGGAGCCAGGCCTGGAGGTGGGGTACGAGAGCGAGCGTCTGGTGGCCGGGCTTTCACCCCTGGGGCCCGGTCGGGCTCAGCCCGAAAGGGTTACATGGGCCCCACCTCCCGTGGGTTCACCATCTGCGGAAGGAGCCGTAGGGGCCGGGTGCAATGTGAGCTGGGCAGCAGCAAGGGGCGGAGACCCTGGCAGTCTGATCCCCGGCTGCAGAAGCTGGCTCTAGGGACGTGGAATGTCACCTCTCTGGTGGGGAAGGAGCCTGAGCTTGTGCGCGAGGTTGAGCGGTTCCGGCTAAATACAGTTAGACTCACCTCGACGCATGGCTTGGGCTCTGGAACCAGTACCCTCGGGAGGGGCTGGACTTTCTTCCACTCTGGAGTTGCTCGTGGTGAGAGGCGCCAAGCAGGTGTGGGCATTCTCATCAGCCCCCAGCTTGGTGCCTGCACGTTGGGGTTTACCCCGGTGGATGAAAGGGTAGTTTCCCTCCGCCTCCGGGTGGGGGGACGGGTCCTGACTGTTGTCTGTGCTTATGCACCAAACAGCAGTTCAGAGTACCCACCCTTTCTGGAGTCCCTGGAGGAAGTTCTGGAGGGTGCTCCTTCTGGGGACTCCATTGTTCTGCTGGGGGACTTCAATGCTCACGTGGGCAATGACAGTGAGACCTGGAGGGAAAGACTTCCGGATGGCTTTGAGGAGATTCTGGTCCACCATCCGGCGGCTCAGGAGGGGGAAGCAGTGCTCCATCAATACTGTGTACAGTGGAGGTGGGGAGCTGCTGACCTCAACTCGGGACGTTGTGGGTCGGTGGAAGGAATACTTCGAAGACCTCCTCAATCCTACCAACACGTCTTCCGATGAGGAAGCAGAGCTGGTGGACTCAGGGGTGGACTCTCCTATCTCTGGGGCTGAAGTCGCTGAGGTGGTCAAAAAGCTCCTTGGCGGCAAGGCCCCAGGGGTGGATGAGATCCGCCCGGAGTTCCATAAGGATTGGGTCCCTGCTTTTTGCAGATGACGTGGTCCTGTTGGCTTCATCTGGTCGTGATCTCCAGCTCTCGCTTGAGCGATTCGCGGCCGAGTGTGAAACGGCTGGGATGAGAATCAGCATCTCCAAATCTGAGACCATGGTCCTCAGCCGGAATAGGGTGGATTGCCCTCTCCGGGTCGGGAGTCAGGTCCTGTCTCAAGTGGAGGAGTTTAAATGTCTCGGGGTCTTGTTCACGAGTGAGGGAAGGATGGAGCGCGAGATCGACAGACGGATCGGTGCGGTGTCTGCATTAATGCAGACTCTGCGCCGGTCTGTCGTGGTGAAGAAGGAGCTGAGCCAGAAGGCGAAGCTCTCGATTTACCAGTCGATCTACGTTCCTACCCTCAGCTATGGTCATGAGCTGTGGGTCGTGACCGAAAGAATGAGATCTCGTATACAGGCGGCTGAAATGAGTTTCCTCCGCAGGGTGGCTGGGCTCTCCCTTAGAGATAGGGTGAGGAGCTCGGTCACCTGGGAGGGGCTCAGAGTAGAGCCGCTGCTCCTTCGCATCGAGAGGAACCAGTTGAGGTGGCTTGGGCATCTGGTCAGGATGCCTCCTGGACCAGATGCCTGGACCAGATGCCCAGACTTCCCTGCTTAGGGAAGTCTGGGCTTCCCTGCTTAGGCTGCTGCCCCCGCGACCTGACCCCAGATACGCAGCATGAAGATGAAGATGACTTTGGTCAACTGTTTGGGAGTTTAGTGCTCTATGAATAATTGCATCCTCCAATAAGGCACTCTTATGTTTCTTTGTAAATCAGCCATGCTGCCCAAAACATCTAGTTTGTTGATATCTGGTTGCAAGAGTGTGACACGATGCCATCGAACAATATAGTGCTGTTAAGTGCAGTTTCTCAGTTCCAGAATGCTGCAGGGCCATGATGCACCCAGTAGTGTCTGAAATGAATGTTAAGTGCCATCGAAATGAGTCAGAAGCACTGAGTTTTAATGCCAGAAAGCTGTGTTGCTTTAATGTGTTTGAGTAAAGATTTTTAAAGCCAAAGTTGCAGATTTACTCAATCAAGCACCCTCGAACAACTGCTTTTCGACATCTATCTTGCATACTACCTCTACTTTGAGTTTTCTCCAGCAAATAAAGGTCAGTCCGAAGGTTAGACTCTTACATTATGTCTTGCTTTGTCCCTTTTGAGTTTTCTTTTCCTTGCTTCCCCCAATAATGTGGTGAATCTTTGATAAATGAGCTATTATGCACATTGTGTTGATATCTGATTGCTGCCTTGTGATGTCGTTGGATTTCTTTGGCTTGGGAAGCAGCTGAACAACAACACTCCTCAGAACGCTCATAATATATTTCTTTCTTTTTTTTTTTCTCTCAAAATAAATTTCACGGGCGCTATCAAAACGAGACAAAGTCCTTATAAGGTCATAAAGTTATGCAGTGTTACCCTAAACTCTGTGTATGAAATATTTTATGTACACATTTATAGATGATACATTTTTTAAATAAGAGAGTCAATTTCTAAGCATGTGACTAGTGAAATTAGATTTTATTTTTTTTAAATAAAAAAAAAAGGATTTTTGACAGGTCATTCCATGATAAAGAAAACTCTGCAAAAGACATGAATGTTGAGCATAGTAAACATCTGAAAAACATATCCCTAATGCATGTTTGTGCCTCAGCATTTAGCGCCAACAGCCACAGTGCTGTAGCTCAGTCTCACAGAAGCTGGGTTAGAGTTAGTCTCGCTGTCAATGATCCATTATTTGTTAACGCAGGACACTGAAGAGACCCTTGTACCAGTCCTTTTAGCTATCAGATGCTTTCCTCATGGATCAGCAGACATGCCTGATTATCACCTGACCAGAAAGATCCAGACACACTTGCTTATATGTAGTAAGTTGCTTCTGGGTGCGCAGCTATTTGTTAAGTCAGTCAGTAATAGTCAACATGTTCTTGTTTTCCTCTTAGGCTCACTGTTATTTAAATTACAATAGAAACATTTTCTTGATTTAATCAGTGCAAATGAAATGACTGAAATCCTGCTATATTTGGTCCACATAAACATCCATCCACCCATCCATGCCCAGCTATTTACAAACAAAATGACATGATTCTGTTTGATACATGCTTGTGAAAGAGGGTTGCTTCTATGAAGATTGTGTGATTATTTTTGTTATTGGCCTGCAGGACACTCACAGGTTCAGCATGCTCAGTTTAGAGGCTCAGGTGATGTCTGAGGCTTGAAGAGATCTGGCATGCAGCCATGTTGCCTCCATACAGATGGTTCTTGTTACTTAGAATTCACTTTACTGGTAGGAAAGAAGGTACAAGTCAGCACTAATTTTGTGTAGAATGTAACTAAAACAAGAATGTGAAGATTAGTAAAGTTCATAAACCTGTATTTTACTCACATTAGAGTACAGAAAATAAATAGAATATTGCAAGTGAAACATTTTACAGTTTTGTGAAATATGTTAGCTCATCACAAATATGATGACAGCTCCATAAATATCTGAGAACTAAGGACACCTGATGATGGAACATTGAGAAATGCTTTGGTACTATTGTCTGATAAGATTCTAGCTGCTCTGAGGCTTCTTTGTCATATTTTCCATTTCATAATGCTCCAAATGTTTGCGCTTTGTGTGAGATCTGGACTTTGTGAGGACCAGTCCAGCACCCAGACTGGTCTGCAACGCTGTTGTAATAGGTGTAATCTTTGGTTTAGTGACATACTAAAGGCCTTCAGTGAAAAAAGCATCATATGAATGGGGGTACATGTTGCTCTAAAATGTTTATATGCATGGTTCTTTTCCAGATGCACCTCTATAATATGTACTTTAATAAGGATTTATAACAAAGGGAGCAAATTTTACAATGCCAAAGACATGTTTGCATTTTAATCTTTCCATATGTGTCACCTGGATTGTGTAAATGAAGCTAAAAAAAAAAAAAAAAAAAAAAAAAAAATGAACAAAACATTTACAGTTTTGTGGCTGTTTTTTTTTCTTTGTCCTTTACTTTCCCAGTAATGACTTTAAGACCAGAACGGCCTGCCTCTTCGCCTGATACAACTCAGACCAGAACCAGAGTCAAGCAAATCCACATCCCTGTCATCCTTCCTCCACCGCCAACCATCCCCAGGCACCCTTACAGTCATCCACAACCTAACAGGCACGCAATCAAGATCATTCCTCCAAACCAGCCCTCAAGCCCTCTGAAACCAGGTCCCCACACTCTGCCTCTGGTTCCTGTAAGACCAGTGGTGGAGACGGGGGAGGCAGGACCTCCAGGATATGTCCGTCGGGTCACTGTGCGCCGAGGATCTGAGGACTCATCTAGCAAACCTGTGAAAGGGTTTGCTGGGGCTCCAGGTTAGTGTTGCCAGTTTTCATACACAGTCATTTGTAAGGATGTAGCTCAGGAGCAACTGCAGTCTTCTACCAACTGCATGATTGGTGGATCGATTCCAGGCTTTCCCTGACTATATGCCTAGGTGTCATTGACAAGACACTGAACCCGAATTACTTCCGATGTGTCTATCGAGGTCGGAGTGTGTATGTGAATGGGTGAATGTTGCATGTCACGTAAAGTGCTTTCATTGGTCGGCATCCCTGGGAAAAAGTTCAATCTCACATTATTATGTAACTCTTTACTGGTCAACACAAAATCAAAATTCAGTCAGCATGTGTGACCTCTGTTTAGTGACCAAAACACATTTCTTTTTAATTAATTGCCAGGAACACTGTTGACTTTACCAGAAACAGAAACCAGAACGTTTAATATGCTGTTCTGCTTTCTTTCCCTGCTGTATCTCCAATGCAAGGAGAGACCAACTTACTGCTTGGCCTTGTATATGTGAAAGAAGTCTAAGATGTTCGCATGAATAACTAGAATAACTCATATTGCTGGTCATGACACACATCATAGTTCTCTACACCACACATCTTTCACACATCCAAAACCTTTTTTAAATCTATATTCCTCATAACAAGTTAGAATAATCACAAAATAAGGTACATTTAATACCTTTGTACTTTAAGAGAAGATCATGGGAGAGCATATTGAAATGATCTTTGCTCGAAATGATCTTTGCTCGCTAATCTGTCCTGCCCACCACTTATTTTAGTACTTTGGAACACTCACTCTACTGTAGGTAAACACTCAGTATTTAATTGATGACAGATCCCAAAAGTCTTTGTTGTCTCTGACAAGCTGTGATTTAAAACAGTCCAGCAGATTCTGATTCAGAGTGTACTGGAATCTTTCATTACTGCAGTGACAGGAAGCAAATTAAGGATAGTCATCGTTCTGGCACTATGACAATCTCTCTCGTGGTGTGCGACAGAAAGGACACTTTCTTTTTATTCTAAGACTTTACAGATCAGGACATAATGATAATAATTATATTAATTTGGACTTTGTCAGGTCTGAAAATTAAGTAAATACATCACCTAATGGAAAAAACACATTTTCCACTGTGTCATTGCTGCTTTAGCAAACACTAAGCCAAACTGGAGAAGCAGCGTGTAGAAAAGACACACCTTATTATTCAGTAATCTATGGAACCACCCTGACAGTCGTCATTTGAAGAAGTCCTGTTATTTAGGACCTCATATAACTTTTTGGGTGGAATTTTGGCCCACTAGTCTTTACAATGTTTCTTCAGTTCATTTATTTATGTGCTGCTCTCACTAGTTTTATTTAATTACATTGAGAGCTGTACTCTGACTTGGGCTTTGAAATGCCTTGATTCTTCATAGCTTCACATTTGACTCATGGGAGTTCATGGTCAGTTTAAAGACTGAAAATAATCCAGGTCATGGAGTTGGAAATAAACCCAAATCATCATCATCATCCTCTCTTCATAAGCATGCTTGATATTTTAGTTGATATGAGGTTTTTGTGCTGTTATGGTGAGTCTCGTTTGCATCATCACTGCTCGTCATAGCCAAATATATCTTTAGTGATCTTGTCTGTCCAGAGAATATTGCTCCAGGAGTTTTGTGATGCATCTTTACAAATCTAAGCTAAGATACTGTGTCCTTTTTTTTGAAGAAGTTTCTCCTACAACTTTTCCAATAAACCATGCTTGCTTGATCTTCTAAATGTATTATCTTCAACCCTCTGACATGCTAACTAAGGTCTGTATAGTTGGGGAGGCCTTGTGTTTTCTGTCATTTGTCTGTCCATCGCATTCTCAGATATTGGGGTGATCTTGCTGGATTTTTTACTCCTGAAAGATTGGGAACTATTATGAAATTTTCCTTTTACTCATGAATAATTTGTCTCAGATTGATGGATTCCCAATTTTAAAGAAATGCCTTTTTGATCTTTCCCAGATTGATAGGAAGCTGCATCTGCTGATCATTACTGGTGTCTTACATTCTTGACATTGTGTTTACACACACACACACACACACACACACACACACACACACACACACACACACACACACACACACACACACACACACACACACACACACACACACACACCTGAATCAAACTGCCAAAACTTTGACTTTTACTGGGGCATTTTGCAGTCTTTTTTTTCTTTTCTATTTCCCTTTTTTTTTGTTAAATGAATAATGAGTGTATTTTGTAGTTTTATTAATCTGAAGTTCTGTTTTTATCAAATATAAAACCCTGTAAGGATCCAATGACCATTTCACTATGGAATGTGCCATATGATGGCAGCTAACCATTGTTGGTTCGACCTGCTGTTTTCATTTTCAGATTAAATTGACTTTTTTACAAGATAATCACCGTGAAGTTTTTCAAGAAGATTTTTTACTTTTGTTCAGAGGCTGCTCTACTCAATGAATTTTGGACTTCTTTGAGACTTAAGATGAGTTTCCATGGCAACATGAGAGTTATTTGCCAGTCAATCAACTCAAGTCATCCAAAACCAGGATAATTAGTGAAATAAATACAAATGCCACATAAGTTGAAAAGAAAGCAAAGAGGATGCAGGGCAGGAGTGTGGCTTGAGGAAAAACTCAAACCGCGTCTTCAAACTGCTCTCATAGGTGACATGAGATTGCTGGATACCCAAATGGATGAGCTCCACTTTGTACTAGCAAATGGTGACAAATCTTGGTCTCAAAATGAATACAGACAATGCAGTATTATCGAGACATCGATACGTGGCTGCACATCCCGGACTCTACTGTGTCTGTAGCGCTTTAAGATTATTCCAACAAAAACCAAGACAAGCCGAAAGCTAAAAGGAAGAGGAACTGCAGTGCTATAATTTGTGACACAAATTATAGATCTTTTTAATGGTGCTGTCAATGTAGATAAATGTGTGGGCTTGTTCGGTTCTCTTTTGCCTTCTTGGTGTTTGGAACACAGTCAGGATTCGGTCATACAAGTACACGAGTTGTTTTGTCAATGTTTTCAGCAGTTATAGTTTCTACAGTAAACCACAAAAGAATGCCAAATCAAATAAAAACGGAAGACAACAACTAATAACAGATTTAGAAAGATCTGGACTGAATTACCTGGACTGTGTAGTGAAAGCTTTCAAAGCACGTCAAACACTGAAACAAAGGCTTTGTTGTAGCCCCCATGTTGTTTGGCAGTAAAGAGAATAGAGAACAGCCTACATTAGTTATACTATTCCCTCATAGTGTGGGAGAATGCCATGTCAATGCCAATGCATCGGAAATTTTACCCAAAGAAATATAAAGTTGATAATTAATGAATGTCTTCAGGCTCAGGTGTAAAAACAGGGGTTATCAAATATTTTCTGAAATGGGTAATCTTCAGAGGCTAAATACAAGATAAGTTCACATCCTCTGCCAAATGTTTTAATTATTAACAAATAGGGAAGCAAATACTAAAGCTTCCCAGTTGAATTTTAGTTCATGAAGGTGATCAAATCCTCAAACTCATTTATATTTTATTCATTCAAGTAGCTGCATATTTTCCCCCTGGTGATGGATGCTAAGGCTCACACTGTAAACTGACTTTTTTTTAAATTATTTTTATTTAAGGACACACTTAAAGCAATCGTCTTAGAGTCTAGACTATTAGCAGGTTTGTTTTACTTTCCAAGCTTCTTTGCCATGATGTTCAGATGGAAAGCCAAACAGCCTGTGCCAAAACAGAGCTCTGACCTTTATTTTCAGATGATGATAAAACATAATGCGTTTGTCATCTGTCTCGTTTCCAGGCTATCCTCCTCTGCAGCCCGCATCTTTCAACCCTCAATCAGCCAGCCGCAGAGGTACTGTAGCACTTACACTGCATGCGTATACAGCATTTCAGTGAAAAAGCTGTGAATAATTTGTAGCCTGGGAGTGAGAGGGAGTGGGAACTGGATGTGTTTTGTTCAAGGAGGTGTGGGCGGATTGTGGAATGATTTTAGCTTGTCTGCAGGCACTCACAAGAAAGTTTCACCCTGAGTTGCATGGATAATTTTACAATTGGAGGTAATGAATAAAATGTGACCACAGAGTTAGGTTTGCAGAAATATGAACACATTAATCCAGCGTGATATATTTGATACATACAGTGGAAAAAAATAATAAGACCACTTGGGTTTTCCATGCAAATGCACCTTTTTTTTTAATTTTTTTTTTTTATTAAGCATTAAATGTAAACATAAAATATTCCAAGACCGTACTCTTTCTGAGACACTTAGTTTTACCATAAAGTGGCGCCAACACACTAAGACTAAAACAAGACCTGACCCTTCTTGGTATGACAGACCCATAGACTGTATATAAAGAGAGAGGGACAGACCTCTTCAAATGGCGGCCCGCGGGCCACATGCGGCCCAGAACCAACTTCTATGTGGCCCAGCTTATGTAAAAGAATAAAGATATTAATAACGAACCTTCAGTCATCCCTACGCTGATCAAGTAGCTTACAATCCTACAGTTGTGCAAACCATGAATGCAACACCTGGTTGCCTAGCAACATTTAACCCCCAGCGCATGTTGTTGTGTTTTGAAGTTGTAAGAGTAGCGCTAGCAAGCACGTTGCTCTCTGTCCTAAAACACAAAATTGACAACGAAAACGCAGATTTAACCCCGCCTGGACTGAAAAGTATTGTTTATTTTGCCGTCACATTCGTGCGCCAAAACGACGTGTTTAATTTGCAATGAGTGTGTGGCGGTGTTTAAAGATTATAATGTGG
The DNA here is from genome assembly GCF_933228915.1 of Telmatherina bonti. Lineage (NCBI taxonomy): Eukaryota > Metazoa > Chordata > Actinopteri > Atheriniformes > Telmatherinidae > Telmatherina > Telmatherina bonti. The sequence continues at coordinate 17,804,474 of NC_136625.1, forward strand.
GGAGGCACCACATCGAGAAGTTTACATTGATATGACCTTTTTATGTTAAAAGTTAGGAGAAAAATAGGCTCCGACTGAAAATTTCATTATTTTCTTTTGTGCATTTGCCCTTGTCATGTGGGACTGCATTTAAAATAAAAAAGTAATAAATCATTACATTTTGAAAAATAAGTCGTTTATTTCTACTGATTCATTTTCCCTTACTTTATTTACTGGCTTTCATAATTTTTTTATTTGAAAATCTGGCCCACCAGAATATCTAATTGAGTAGCCCTGGTGTATGACCAACAAAGCATTCAATGCCTTAATTACTTTCATTTTTAAACCTAAGTATTATGAATGAGATACTGGTGAAAAGCAATGTCTTTTTCTGGCTCAGGCATCTCAAACAGAAACAGTACATCACCATTTGACATAGGTTTGTTTTTTTTTTTGTTTTTTTTTTTACTGTGTTTTTGCTCCAGTAGCAACAAAGGTACCTTGGAACCCGATGTATCAAGCTCTGGCAGACTCCCCAGGTAAGATCCTTCTATAAAGATAAACCTTAACCTTTCTTGACCTTGCAAACATCATGAGCTCCTTTAAAACCACTTTTGCAAATGTTTATTTAGTGTTATGGTCTCAAAGTATTTTAAGGTGTTTTATCCTTGACATGAGACACTCACATGGATTTTTCTGGGTCAAGTTTCAGTAGACAACAGCGCCTTTGCAGATCCCTTCTCCTTTTCTGCTGGCCTCACACAGCAGTCGCCCTTTTTGGGAGATTTTGGCATCATTCGCTTTAACAGGGTAATAGTGAACGACGGCGGACACTATGATCCTCACACAGGTACACCTATTCCCAGGAAAAAAATAGATTTTAGTAAAAAAAAGATTAAACACGTTACTGTTTGAATTCTAAGCTGAGTGAAATCTTTGCTGCATGTCATCCCTCTGCTTTTCCCCACGTTTCCTGTCTGGCTAATGCATGAAGGCAAAATGCCAAAAAGAAAATTAAACAGAAGCAGGTTTATGTTTAAGGTAAAAAGAGCTGCTTGTAGTAATAAATTCACTTTTGCTTTCATTATAAATGCAGTCAGAGCTCAGGAGTGACTTAGGATCTTTCAACTCTTTGGTTGACTTTACAAGAAGGAGCAGCAGATCCTTTTTTCAGGAGACTAAAGCTGCATTTCAACCAAAAGCAGAAAGAACTTAAATGGCCTTTTTTTTTTATTTTTATCAGAAGCTAAGATGATTTCAGCTGTACTTTCCATTTATGGCTAAAGTTCAGGTTAGAAAAGGCAAATTGAGATATATGAGGTTAACTCTCCTGCCAGAAAAGCAGACAGGAAAAAGAGTTGTGACAAATGTAAGATCATTGATCGGCTAATCTCATCCACAGGGATCTTCACTGTACCACAGGATGGCCGATATTTAATCACAGGTCTACTGACTGCAAAGCAGGGTGACCGCATTCAAGCTGTCCTGTCCGTGTCTAGCCGCAGTGTGCACAGGCTGCAGAGCTCGGGAGCTGCTCCACATAATAGCAAAACTGATGGTTCCTGCGACTGCGGAGGCACCGTGTCCTTCAGTCTTGTCCTACCACTGAGGAAGGGAGACCGCGTGGGCCTGGTCAGAACCGGTGGCCAGATGGCCACAACTGAGGCCAGGGAGATCCTCTCAACCTTCAGCGCCATCTTTCTCTACTCATCACAAGCCAACAGATAACTGCAGCTCAGCTGAGCAGCAGCAATTAAGACTAGTTTGTTTCCAGATAGCAGGACTGGAAGAAATACTCAACAAATCCTATTTATCGCCAGTTTGCAGTTTGCAGCTATTTAACATGCAGTGTCACTGTGTGAAGATCCTGTTAAACATCATGTTTGTTTAAAAAAGTTATATTGCTTTTTATAAGCCATTTGCAAAAGATACCAGAAAGCAAGAGGCTGGGTTTGTCACTAATATATTTGGTTATTAAATTGAACTGTTGTATCTATTGTGTATATCTCCATTTGTAAGGTAACTTGAAAATCTATGAAATGCAAGATTCATTTCGCAAATGGCAAACAACTCTATATATAGTTCGACTGACCTTTAGGGGTGTATATTGTTAGCTTATCAGTGGTGTATTGAAATAAACCGCAAGAGAGCTTCATGAGCTCACTTGTTCTTACAGTGCACACAGAGTTCAGAGAAACTGAGGATTAATACACCTACACAGGGAGATTAATGGGAATAAAATTTAGATTCAGTAAGATTTTTTTTTTCCTTTTTTTTTCCCCCACATCTTAAACTTGGCAGCACAGAGAAAACTGAGATAAGGAGGAAACCACCCCATGTGGGCATTTATATAAAATAAGTGTGTATAAAAAAAAATAGATTTTCCTTTTTGCTTCTAAGACTCAACGTTTTTTCCAAATGGAAACTTCACCAAATATTAAGCCGTCCTCAGTTTAGCCTCTGTTGACCCTAAGAAAGAAGGAAAAATTCAGATTTTTATTTTTCAAAGTTAAATATAACTGTGCCCTAAATTACTGTTTCTATAAAACTTTGATGTTTTTGATGCTCAATAAAGTTGACTGAAATTCAGAACAACCTGAGGGATTTCCACTGCGATTACTTCATTAATGTATTGTTCCTTTAAAACAAAGCCCAAGATGAAAGCGACTCCACTAGCCTGTGGGTACTAGTGAACTTTCTGACTTTGACGCAGAACGAAAAGAATTAAATAACAGAGCAAACAAAATATATTCAGTTAGAAATTTAATACAAATAGGAGCACAAGCCACATTTTGTTAGCTTCATTAGGCTTGTATTTTTCTTTGTTGTTTTTTTTTTGTTTTGTTTTTTTACAATGAATTTTGTACTTTAAACATATTTTGAACCACATATTTATACAAATCAAACACAACATACATTTAAGGTATTTCCGTTGATCAGACAATCAAATAGCAAGCGTTACATCCACAATCCCACGAAAGATCATACACATTTATAAGAAAAACAAAAAGGCATCGAGACAGAGGGAAAAAAAACCCCAAATGTAGATCAGCATATATACCAGATCATTTTCCACTTCAGTTGAGCAAGAGCAAACATTATATACCACATACCCCACAATCATAGAGGGCAAAGTGTGATTCTTTCACACAAGATGCTTTACTTTCATAGAAAGAATGGAATTTCTTTTGTTAATTATATGATAAATCTGACATTACCAAACGGTAGAGGAAAAGCAAAAGAATCAAAGCAAACATCTGGATTTACAAAACAGCTACAAAGCAACTGCAGCTGACAAACCGGATGTGACCGTCATCACACATTGTGCTCCCCCCCCTTTTCCCATAAACTGATTTTGTTTGCTCCTGCTCTTTCAGCCCACTCAAACACATCTTATCAGGTTACACTTATGTGGGTGACGTGATTCATGTCAGCAAATCATTTTCTAATAATACATAATGCCAAGAAAGTGCTTCTAAAGGCTTCTTGGACAGTCAAGTATTTCCTGTTTATCTCTAAACAAGAATTAATTCCTCTTCCTACTGTCATCAGAGGCATATGATCCGTCTTTCTTTCTCTCACACATACATACAGTCACACATACTTAAGATATGAGGTGGCTTTATGTGTTTTTCTTCAGCACCCAAAAATAAAGATTTTTTTTTTTTTTTTTTTTAATCCCACCATTTGCTTTGCAAAGAAATGATATCTACTGCCTTTCAACAATTAATCACAGGGACGTATTTATACTAACTCTGATAAGATTATTAAGGTGAAACTAAAACTCTTCATCCTGCAACAATTGCATACTCTGGTCCACTGTCTATTGAGACCATCAGTGAAGTGCATGTGGGTGAGGATCGTGCTGAGTTGCAAGTCTGCATCTCAGGGTGCAGCTTAGACAAAGTGCTTTGGATAAGTCTTGGTAAAGCCACTGAGGGGAATATAAGCAAGGGGATGGAGGATACTACCACCCAACAGTAGCAGCACTGTGATTAGATATGCACACACAGACACGCACACACATCATTCTATAGTCTTCCAAATCCTTCATTTTTAAGCTTCTTTCAGATCTGCTTATTTCCACTATTGCAACCCAAGCGTCATCTCCTATATTTACACACATCCTTATGTTAAAGCTGTTGTTTCTGAGGTTTTTCTAAGGGATGTGCATGTGCTTTTCATGTTAAAAGTTTAAGTTTCAAACAAGGAAAACTGGCCGTTTTGTGACGTGACAAAACAAATGATGAAGCAAATATTGTATGAAGCATCAATTATTGATAAGTGCATGTTAACCAGTGACCATCCACACTGAATACCAGTTAGAATTTTTTTTTTTCGCCGTTACATTTGTGATAATTTACTTTTTCAGACAAGCAAAGGCATCACGATAGAAATCAATAACTTAAACATATTAGTTATCATAAATAATGACAGCATTCTTAACAGAATACACTTGCTTTGTATAGCTTGTATAACAGAATAAACATCTTAAATCAGCAAGACGATAAATCAAGAAGCTGCTCCGTTTTTTCCTCCAAGTAACAATTAAAGTGTCTATCCTCACATACTTGGCACATCCCATGTAGAATCTTGAATATTAACAATATGAGACATGATTTGTTCAGTACAAAGTTTACAAATCTGTTCCTCCAAAAGGGATCAAGTGTCAAAAATGAACAGCTTTACTGAAAACTAACATCTGTTTATGCTTCATGCTGGGTGTAATCTGTTATCAGCAAACTACTGTTCATTTTATATCTCTTTTTTTGTCTGTTTTTGAAGAACCAAATACAACCCCCCCATTTGTTGCTGGATAATTGTATCCAAGCAAGCACAGAGGACACTGTACTTCTGCCTGATTTAGATTCCCTCACAAGCTTTAATTCAGCATGCCCTCTTCATCTTAAGGGTGACATAGCACTCGTTTGGGCTGTGGAAAAATGTGGAAAATACAACTAAGAAAACTTGCTTCAACTCAGGTAGGGCTGTTTGTCCTCATGGCTAATATAACCATCCAGTTTGCTACAGATTTACAGAGTGAGATGATGTCTTCAGTCACTGTCTCTTTACAATGACCTGGACTAACAAGTGGTTTATAGAATTAATCCTTTCTGCCAAGACGAGTTGGCCTCTTGTCTCCTAGAGAACTTTTTTAGAGAAATTTCCCATAGTGCTTATAATCTCATCTATACATGAGTACAGTTACCAGTTTTTTGTTTTTCTGGTTTCAACCATGTTTTTGTGTCAGACTCACAGCAGAGATGCATGTGCTTAAGTGCAATAGTCTTCCATCCATGTGTATTTAAGAGATGTGTTTATGTGCACAGTCCAGTCCCAGAAAAATGTATACCTGGCTATAAATATGTGCAGAATCAGAGCAGTTCATCAGGGTTGATCTCCGCTATCGGCTGTCTCCAGTAACAGAAGGAGCTGTACTCTGGCATCACGAAGGCCTCGTTCTGTTCCTTACTTAACAAAGGGAACACATGCTCCACCAGCTCACTGAGTCTACCATACCTATGGAGAGAGAGAAAGATCAAATAACAGACGTAATGAAAGATCATAAAAGTCACACACTGACTAAATAAATCATCATGTCACATCAAGGAAGGAAAATTTTCCTGTCGGGGGCTTCTCCTTCAGTTCTTGTTGAGTGAAATGTATGGATTGGTCAAACTCCTCAAGAAGGAGGGGGAATTGACTTGCAAATTTATCCCAAAAGCTGTGGTAAATTTGCGCTAGATTTAGATCCAGATTATAGTAAATAGCAAACAACTTGTTTGCTAAGATTTTGACTAGCACCCATTCACTTAGCAAGACCCAGTCCTGCTAGCCACCTGCCGGCATGTTATTGCTAAGCCTGGAAAACATTTGCTAGCCACACTAGCCATGGAGTCCCACTCTGCCAGTTAGGAGTGGCTCCTTGCATTTACTTCTTATGTAAACGGGTTGTGCTGTGAATAACGAGTGCGTTCTACATGAAGACCACATCTGGCTGATCCTATACTGGTTATAATACTGCAGATGAGTCAGTACATATTAAAAACTATGCTATGTTAGCTATAAACCTTTCCTTTTATTAAAATTCTAACATTATAAAATGCTGGAAATGTCTTACATGTAGGAAATAAAAAGTCAGTTAATGAAAATTTTTTGTTAAGGAAACAATAACAGAGCACTGACACTAAACACAAATAAAAAAAAAGCAGAAAGATCTTAGAAAATTCCAGCCGTATCCATGATATTCTATCCTGTTGTAGCAATTACCATGCACAATGTCAACAAGTACTTACGAGGACTTGTTGCCTTTGGTCTGCTCCTGGATCAGCTCTCCCTTGGGGTTAACAGTGAAGATTCTGCAGAGTGGAACGCCGACCTCCTTATAGGCGAAAACATCCTAAACAAAGACAATGCTGAATGTTTTAATCTAGCTACTGAGCCAAAAGCCAAATGAATCATGGCTTCGAATGAAGGTACATGTTTTTAAATGTTAGTGTTAAGTTCTTTTATCTTCTTTTATCATGTAGTAGAAAAAAGCTTTTCTTCAATAAAATATGAGGTTAAAATAGTTATCTGTGTGAAAAAAAGATTTTAAAAAAGCTTACAGTCCCTTTCAAACCATCTGAGACACACTTATGGATACGTTATGTAATACTCACAGAGTAGCCTCTCATACATAATGCACGCTGGTGCGAACTGAAATAAATGCATTAACAACATCAGCTCCAGACTTCCTGTTTCACCTAATGCTTGTACTGGCAATATTTCTTAAGTAAATGTTTTTTTGGGCAAGAGAAAGACTGTGTGTGTTTGTCCATCTTCTGTTTTGTTTTGTTTTGTTTTGTTTTGTTTAGTAAGCGAGACAGAGTTTTTATGGTTGCTTCATGTGGGTGTCGGTGTTTATACAGCTGAAGAAGGGATGCTGTGCCCAACTTGAGCTTGCTTCCACAGATGAAGTCACATGGGTTCACACTCCGCCACTGACCTCAGCTTAGGTTCAGCCCAGTTCTGATATCAGATGTTTCCGTCTGTGTTAATCTTAAAATAAACCCTGACTGCATCAACTTCTGGAAAAAAACGCAGCTCCCCTGACATGTAAAACAAAAAAACAAGTGCTTTATTGTCAAGCAGTTTGACATCTTCAAGCATGCATTTAACTCACATTAGCTCGATTCCCAAAGGCAGCGTAGAACGGCTGCTTGTTATGCTGGAAGAGATTCTTGATGTCTGTAAGGCATTCAATCTTGAAGATCTCTGGTTTCTTTTCTATGACCTCCCTGAAACAAACAGGCAGACTCATTAGGGGCCGCACATATTTGCAAGACCTGACCATGATTCAAGAGTTACAAGTCATTTGGCTAAATTTTTTCTACTACCTGTTTAACTTCAGTCCTTTGGTTTAGAGCTATTTTTTAAACAACCAATGTATTACTTATGTGAAAAACCAACATCTAAAGGTACCACATGAATATCAATGAAAAAAAAAAATTAAAAAACAAAACACACCTAAAACTTCAAAGTCAGAAGGAGTCTGAAAACAAGTATAGTTGAGGTGTTTCTATTGCAATAAAAATAAAATCAAGAGGCTTGTGTGAATAAAGTATCTGCAGCTTAGTGAATAATCACAAAACCTATGTTGTAGGTTGCTATAGTAACCATGATATATAGGATCCAAGGTCACGAAAGATTCCCACTGCTGAAGTGGATGATTCAAACAGCAAAGCTGTCTTCTACAAAGATGGTAGTTTCTCCTACCATGCTGTAACAACAGTAATTCTATTATGATTTCAGTCATGTTTGCAAGTCAACACATGTGTGTGAGAACAAGACTTGTATTTCATTGTGTCTGTTGGAAGTGCATTTAAAACAAAGGGTGGAAGTTTTGGAAAATGATTTCAGCCAATGGAAATTGTGACCACACACAGCTACAGGCTCGGAAAATATGCTGAAGGTTGAATTGTTCAAACATTTAATGCATGCTGTAAATCATTTACTACTAAACAGCTTCATATAATTCAAACAAAATATCTGTAAGACCCCTTGTTCACAAAGCTAAGTGACGCAACAATTACAATTTTGTTGTATTTTCTTGGGCTGTTTTTCTCCCCCGCAAGATTACAAGAAATAAATCATTAAAAGGAAAAGAAAAAAAAAGAAAAGTCATCCTTTGCTCATTAGGAGACTTTCATCCAAATACAACAAGCTAATTAATACGCAGTACAGCCACATTAAAGTTAAGATATTTCCTGTTCTTGAATAGCATTTTCCCAAAAGGAACAGGAAGGATGAAGAACAGAAATTAAGACGAAAAGATGAAGTTCTGAATGTGCTGATCATGAAAACTTCCAGGAGCTGATGACATGGCTACCAACATGGCTAATACCAATTTAATTAAAAATGAATGAGAATTCTGAGGCTGAACATTCAAGGATATTATAGTAAAAATCACCATGCAGGTAAAATGACTTAAATTTAAGGGGAAGGGATTTTTTTTTCCCTTTATTTAAGAAAAGAATCTGGATTGAGGGATAAAGAAGATTTTACAAGAACAATGATCTTCATGATGACAGTGACAGGCGACTTTACCTGTGAAATGCAGAGAAGAGGCTGCTGGGAGAAAGCATGAGAGGTCCTCGTGGCAGAATGGTGCCTCCATCGTTGACCCACTGCAAGTAACCTCTTGTCATGTCTGCCATGCCTATAGCACGAGCTGAGCAGTATAAGAACTTGTAGCCATTCCTATTGATGGGAGAAGCGGCGCTCATCAGTGGTTGTTTTATATTTTCTCAATGAACACAACAGCAGCTTATAAGCGTATCAGTTTAATAGCATCAAATACATTGTTATCTAAAATGTGCAGAAAATCTATAGAAGTCAAAGACAAAGACTATCTTTAAAAAAAAAAAAAAAAGACAATCTTAATGAGGGGTGGTGTCCCTGTCGCAATTACCAATTCTCTTTATACACTACGTCCTCCTACGTGCATTTAATTTGCATTCTTTGTGGAACTACAGCATCAAAGACAGGTCCAAAAGTTGAAAACTTTAGAGAAAATCCAGTTAATGATGCTTTTAGTTCTGCAATGATTCCTTTAAACATGCTGAGTCATCCACCTCAGAGCATCCCACGCAACAAAAAAAAAAAAAAGGAAAGCAAACTGGGAATAAAACATAAGCACTCCTAACCACTAACAGACAATTCATTCTTCGTTTTTGCCAAATCTGTGGTGTTGCACACTTACTCAGCAACAGAGTGGTACAGCTTTGCAATGCCCTGATGGGTCCAGTCTTTCCCCAACTGTGGAAGGATCTGTCCAAACACATCTGACCTAAAACAAAGCAAAAAGTATTACTAACATAATGGGAAGGATCTGGTTGGCACATGGTTGAGAAATATAAAATGTGACAGATTGGGAGGGACAGACACAGCCAAAATATGCTTGAGAAGGAAAATAAAACAGACTTGTGGTACAGACTGTTCAGAAGAGGTTAAATAAAGCACCCTACTTCCTCATTTTATCATAAGTACAGAACATTATAGGCTATTCTCTGCTAATGAAGATCACTGGCCCATAGGGGAGTCGCTGTCTGACACTCCGCTTATGATAGCGTGTGCTTACAGACTAAAATGTAAATGGGCTCATTATACTCCCTGTGCTCTTCACCCTGTTATTCAAAAAGTGACATGTCACAGGTTGGCCTGAAGGGTCACAGAAATAATAAGCTGCAGTGGATCTGGACCTATTTGATGCTTATTCTGAACCTCAGAGTGGAAATCAGAGCAGCTGCAGACATCCGTTTTTTTACAAAAGAGTGCAACTAGCTTTAAGACAATTTAATAGCTTTACATAAAGAGAACTGTACTGTGTCTTTCATATTGATAATAAAGTGAGAACTAAAGAGTCTATTGTAAAACTTTTCTTACACTTTTTTTTTAAATTTTGTCTTTAACCTTTAATTTTTTTTGCAATATTGTAGGATTTTTTTCCCTTCACCAGTAAGTCTCTAATACAGGTCATCACTTGTGCCATCAAATAAGGAGCTTTTCTTCAAAGAAATGAGCTGGATCAATAAATGGCTGGGGAAATTAGTCAGGCTGTTAATCACTTTAGGTTTCTTATAACTTCCATCCACTGACTTTAAAAGGTTAGCAAACAAAAAAAAAAAAAGGTGACGTACAAGAAGCCTTTTGCATTTTTCTATTTTTTCTTTTTTTTAGACAAACTACACCGCAGCTAGAGAGCAGAAAAATTACTAAAGTAAAAAGATAATGAAAATGTACAAATCTTTGTATTATTTATTAGTGCTATTCACTTGTTTTACCTCATATATGTATGCTGTATCTTTAATTAAATAAGCTTTGTCTGACTGAAAAGCCATAAAGTGCTACAACTACTTAGAACGCTACCATTTCTGTATTATGGCCGTTTATATGGCATTATCTAAATTCTCCATCTAATCTATTATTAGATCGGCATTTCGTAGCAAAAGTGAAAGAAGCTAATTTAAATGATAAGTATGAATGAAAGCTAACAATATTCAGTAATCAGAGCAGAAAACTGAAGGAAAGGATTCCATTTGTTTGCACTCGTTGTGGAAACTCCTCATAATGTGAAGGGTATGAACAGTAACGGGGTTTGCTTTGATGTGCAGGACTGTTGGCAGTCAGGACATGTTCATCAGCTTTCATGAAGAACTGATGTGCTGCTACATTTTGGCTGATTATACTGTGTATTACACTGCAACATAAATGTATAAGCAGTCACACTAATTTGGTGCAATTACAGGATTTATGAAAACCATCCTTCCTTGGAAACACATACTTGGTAATGGTGCCATCGATGTCAGAGATGATGACTTTGTCATCCCAGTTCCACAGGTAGATGGTTCCCTCACAGCGGCACGTACCCTGGTACTGAGTGGTGATGCTAAACGTCACATCATTCGGCCCTTCCTTGAGTTTTAAACTGACCTACAAAAACAGAAGAAAACCATAAAGGCATCGAGAGAGTTTATTTCATTCACTCCAAGTGAGTCCAATACAGAATGATTTATTCCACTGTATAATGAAGAAAGGTCTTTAATGCCCCCTACTGACAGAAAGAGGAGTAAAAACTAAGCATTTCCTAGCTAACCAGCAGAGGGCTCTCTGAACCATCAAATGAAAAAGATACAAATTCAGTAAACGCAGTAACCAAGTCAATAATCTGATAAATCCTGGAATTAAAAATAAAAAAAAGAATAACAACAAAAAAAAACAAAAAAAAACACACAAGCTTTCATTTCAGAAAGTCGTTTACTGAATCATTTCTACTTCCATAACTACTGAGATGAATAATCTAAATTAGTAAGCAGCTTATATCTTAAGCTGAAACAAGAGAAAAAGTGAAGGATTCACTCACGATCTGATCAGAAGAAAGACGCAGTGACTTCCTGTACGTGTGTGGGCAGGAGTGGTGCTGACCATCTCCTGGCTGCAGCCTTTCTTGACAAGACACAGCACTCACTTCCTTGGCTTCTTCATCACTGGATGTGTCTCCTACTTTAGGCCTACAGGGAAAACACAGTTACTGTTTGTCCATTCACACCGATCATAACAAATGTACTCAAAACATGCACTTTAGAAAATCCTTATTCTTTTTGAGAATAAAATCATTAATGGTTATATCCACTCTGTCATTTCACTTTTTCTAAATTGCTGATTGCTACACAGGAGAAAGTACTGGGCATTGCAACACATACTGTAAGGCCAACTTCTCCTGAGACATAGACGGTCCTTCCTCTGTCAACTGAGCCTCCTCCTTGGTTTCAAGCTTAGTCTCTGACTGGGGGAGGGAAAGAAGAAATCACTGATCATTAAAACAGCCAGGTAATTCGATCTGAAGTTGCGAGCCAGAACATAAAGGCACAGATTGAAAACTGATGTGTATGCAGTTCAGCTATTGTTTTCAGTTCTTATAAAATGTGCACACCTGCTTGATTGTACTGTCTGCTCTCTTCCGCCAGAACCACCAGCGGCCTGACTTCTTTGGCATTTTCTCCTTCACCCAGGCCTCCTCAGTAGCCTGTTGCAAACAACAAGATGAAGTCATTTTATAAAGAACTTACTGCTAATGTATAATTTACACAAGTGAAAATTTAAAAAAAAACTTAATTTACCTTTGGTAAATTTTTCTGAAACGCCTGGAGACTTAGAATCAGCGGTGCAGCCAACGCCCAGTTATAATACCTGGGAACATAAATGCAGGTTAATATACAAAAATTGCTCCTTATATAAAATTTTCCAATTTTACATTAAATAACCAGGCTTACTTATTATTTCCTATCTTTACTACCAGGTTGGGGTTATCTATAATTGCTGGATTTTCAGCAAATTCATGATATGTGATGATATGCTCCATGAATTTTTCTGCAAGCACAGACAGGAGAGGAAGACTCATTAAAAGACAGCAGATAGAAAGGTCAGCGGTTGTAAACCAAAACATCTTACTACACAGATAAGTGAAGACTCTTTGCACTTCCTTCAGTAACACCAGAAGAGGGATTCAGCGACACACTTCCACAAAAGTATATCTTACACACTGATACAACAAAGCTTATCATTTATGCATCACACAGCCTCCTCAGACAGGAAGGCAGCTATAAACTTCTACAAAGAGTTCTGTCTTCTGTGAAATAGAGGTCATCGAATGTACCTTTGGATATTTCAGCATTTTCTGTGAGACCTCCACAAAGAGAAAGGGTGACATCCGGCAGGTCACTTGCCGAGTCAGAAAGACATTCTGTCCCGCTGTCAGCAGCGGCGCTACCCACCGACTGAGGAGACTGCGAACCAGAGTGCATCTCCGAGTCCATCCAATGCTTAGTTGCTGCCTCTGACTCACTGGTGGAATAAAGGTAAAGAAAGACAAAGAAAATTATCTGGTCTTCAGTGTTATTTTAGAAGAGGGGTATTAATAAGACATGGGTTTGGTTCAAATAGGGCACATTTTTGATTAAAAGAGGTCAGGCAATTAGGTGACTCTTGCGTAAGCAAACCTCTTAGGAAAATATCTTGCAGCCACATCTGGTTCAAGTACATTCAGGTCGTCTAGGTAGATGTCCTCAGGGCCCTGATGCTGACTTCTTTTTGGGACTCCTGCTCCGACAATTGAAGTATCTATTATTTTATGTGTAATTATAACTAGAACCACAATAATATGTGCCCTCATGTACCTTTCTTTTTTGAAGGTGAATCACTCTGCTGGCTGTTTGCAGGGGTTGATGTTGTCACACCGGATGGCAGGACATCGAGAGGCTCTGTGGGGGTTACGGGACTTGCGACACAGGTTATGGTGCTAACTTGTGGTAGTTGATGATCAGGTGTTACAGTGGTGAGAGGGGTCCGTGGCTCTGGCTTGACTATGGCACACACTGAGTGGCTGCTATCTTCCTTTTCAGTCTGAACTTCATCCTCCATGGCCTCTGAGCTGAGAATGACACGGAAGTGGGTGCTCTCTGACGGGGTGATGGTCACTGTTTTTAGTGGTTCTGGTTTCTCCTTCTTTGTGACCTGGGTATTGAATAGGAGATGTTACTATAAAGACAAACATTCAGATGTTGGCTTTAACTTTTACAGGAACAAAGCGCTTACCCTGGTCGTTTCTGGAAACTCTCCCCAGGTCCACTGCATGTGGGACTCTGCTCTGAGCAAACTCTCTGAGGGCCTCATGACCAGTTCTGAATCACTCTTTGGGGAAAACGCCTGAGACAAGCCATGACTAAAAGACAAATATATGGATATTTATGTGCAAACAATCAGTATATTTTAAATAAGTAAAAAAAAGAAAAAGTATTTATTTATTTTTGTGTCCATGTTCCACACATACCCATCACTTGCTTGCCATTCGCTATCAGACAATGGGTAGCCATCGTGGTTATGCCTGGCTGCAGGTAATTTGGGGTCAACGTCACGTATTGTGGTAACTGAAGGTGACCTACATTAAGGGTGCAAAAAAGGGATGGATAATTGTTTCACCTTTATTAAAGAAATACTTGTTCCACCAACAACCCTTGAACATGAACCCACCTGGAAACATGTGTCACAGCTTCCTCATCAGAGCTCAGGTCCATCTCAAAGATCTCTTCACTTTGCCCAGTGCTGGACATAGCAGCAGTTGTAGTAGCAGCAGCATTACCAGTAGTGACTGACATTGGTGGTGTCAGCTCCTCTCGACGGGGGTCTCCTTTATGCTTCTTTCGCCGTCTCTTTTTTTTTTTTGTAGCCGTAGTGCTGGGAGCAGGAGGCTCTGGTGGGTCCTCTGCGTCAACAGGGTCATCTTCAAGATCTTTTGGTGCCCTTTGCTCCACCTCTGAGATCCAGAAGAGATGGCTCTCGGTGGGAATTGGGGAGGTGGCCAGGTGGGCTGGGACAATCTGCTACAGTAACAAGGCAGATAAATGAACCTTAAGATATTTTTTGAATAGGAGAAAGCAAAAGTGATTAGTCTTATTCTCAGAGTGAATTCATGAGAGCGTGTCAGTCAGTGCTGAGTTGTTACAATAGGAGATCTGGTCGCTTACGCAATAGGTCAACTGTCAAGTAAAGGACTGAACAACAATGGATGAATCGTTTCCTGGCTCAAAGAAGGCTCTTCCTTTTTAACTAAAGATAGCTGTTAAATAATAAGCAAAGGCATCACAAGACAGTGAATTTCAGTGGTGAACATTAAAGCAACGCTGAATAAGTCTCCCTAAAGAAAATCATCAGGAGTTTGGCTATGTTGAAACATAACTAGGTTAACTTTCTAACAGAACAAATCAGATCGAGACTAATTTAATTTTTTTTTTTTTTTTTTGTTTTTATTCATCTATTCTATGTGTGACGTGCTTACATTTTGTTGTTCAGCTTCTTGGACAAAAAAGGCTTCTCCATTGTCACCAAGCTTCATATGTAGTTCTACGGGCTCTCCATTCACTTCTATGTCGATCTGGAAAATAATTGGCAGAAGATACAGACTTACATCCAGGTTTGTTTAGCAGGTAAAGCAGCACAGGTGTGTGAAGTGATAGATGAGTTACACAGAGCATAGGTCAAGAATAACACACCCGTGATCCGAAGGTTGCTAACTTGAGGGCACATATTAGCATTTCTTCTTCTTGCTGTAATTGCTGTTTTTGTAAATTATCTAAATTTTGTTGTAGCAACATTTATGAGACGTAGGTATGTCTGAGTCATTGGACATTATTCTTTCAGTGGTCTGCTTCAGAGTTCTATGTGCTTCAAAATGAAAAAGGGGGAAGGTGTCTCTGTAGGTGGTCTTCATGCAGCTTAAACAATCAGAATTCAATGACAGTACTGATATTTTCTGTACCACTATTCTATTGGAAAAGCATAGTTTCATGAAGATCCCTGTTTGTGTTGGTTCGACCCAACAACGGTCTAGTTCTTGCTGTCTGAGCGGGTATTGACATAATAAATGCAAAGCTGCTTTTTTAAGGAAATCACAAGGACACTGAAAACACAGCTCGCAAAACTAACTCTGCCCCTCTGTCATTTGTTCACATAAAATGTATTCTGCGTCATTTTTTGTCAGATAACACTGCAGGCTTGAAGCCTCATCTTTTGCCCGAGGGTTTCTAAATCCTAATAAGCATACGGGTCTTACGGGCTTTCATTCTGTGGAGCTTGCCATAAGAACAAGGCCATTCAAGTTGACCAGGCAAACCTCAGAGGACAGGAGCCCATTCAGAAACGTGACACCTCAAAAAAAAAAAAAAAAAAAACAGGTCACGTCTGGCAGAGATTTCAGAGGGACAGAGGGGCATACTCACAATTACACTGTCACCTGAAACCAAATCAATATCAATTTACAACCAGTGGTCACCAGAATAATCTGTTTGTTTCCCTCGTATGTGATTTCTCTTGTTCTGTCTTTCTGTTTGTTGGTATGCTTTATTGCAGGTGTGGCTTTCTGCCAATGTCAGTGAAACATTTCATCCCCTTAGGGTTGCTATGGAGAATCTGCAGTAATGCGAAAGAATGTCAAACCCAAGTTAATAATGAGACGAAATACATGAAGGTACTCCTTATCCATTCAAAGTCGGTGCCAGGTTGTATTTATTTGAGTGGCTGAACGATGGATTTACAAACACCATGCCTTATTGCTGGATTAGATATTATCGCATACATTATATGCCTATAGATCCTCAAAGTGATAAAAAAAATGCCTTGCAAATGTAATTAAATAGATGGTTGAATGGAAGCAAGAGTGGTTGTAGATCAGATAAATGGAAACGGGGACACATGTAGGACTGTTTGTTACACAACAGCCCTTTTTGGGGCCTTGTTCATGTTTCTTTCTCCCCCCACGCATTCAAGTTGTAGAGCTGTTTCCATAGAAACCACTCATTCATTCCTACTCTCCAAGGCTATCAGCATTCCGGATCGGTGTAAAGACTGTGTCAGTCCACCACAAATCATTATCCCCTCTGGTCCACAAGGAAGTAAAATAGCTTTCTTCAAGACAGAGCACTACATAACTGTTCTAAGAATAGATGACAAGAATAACTCATCATTTATGTTGGTGTTCTGTCGAAACTCACCTTCAACAGTATTTATCACTAATAACGCAATGTTGTGATTCTCACTGTAACCACTAAAAGTCAAGCAAAACAAAAAAAATTACAGTACCATAATTAGGTATTTATACATGACCACAACATGCATAAAAAAACTGCTAAAGCGGATTTAACCTGCTACTTCTACCCATCACTTAGGCTAAGGTGCTACAAACACACACTTTCCTCTAGTGAAAGTGGCTAAAAATAACCTAACAGTTCTTCAGCCATAGCTAAATTGGACTGCACCACAAGGCAAGAATATACATAGTAATAGCTATAATTATTGAGGAAGAAAAACCCAGAATATCCCAACAAAGTTTAACAAACATAAAAAGATTTTCCTGACAGTCACAGTCAGTGTGATCTGTATGCTCAATATTTACTTATTATCCACACTGGAATTGTGACATCAAGCTTTATCTGAACTGAGTGCAGGGAGATTTTGTTGGATAAGGAGCTAGACTGTTCTTTGGGGAAATGTTAATTTCATACATATTTTCCATGCATTATTTTGAAAAATGCCGCTTAGGTGAACAGGAGGGGATTTTTAGGTTACATTCTTGTAACTTCTAGTGATATATATAGTCACTGGCCCTTTTTATAACACTTGTGATTTGGCTTGGAAGAGTTATACAGCAGAATAAACTGTGTCCAAGTGTATACGACAGCTTCACTGATTAAGTATTGTACGTTCAAAACAATGGCAGGCCCACAATTTTGGAGAAAAAAAAAAAAAAAAAAATCACTGCAGCCGAGCTAGACATTGTATTTTTATCGTCACATGATCCTTTATGTCAAAGGACAACAATATCGCTCACAATACCAAAGTCAAAAGTTCAATCCAACTGTTTTTCCACACATGTAACAAGGCTTTAAAATTACCCAGAAAGAACAATGATAATTTAAACTATAATATTCAGGAAAAACTAAATAGAAGAGATAAATAAAATGTTTTATCTTTATGTTATAATCTTTATACAAAGCAATGGTGGTGTAATTAGAACTGACATGCCCTCACAATGAATCATAAAAAGAGAAAGCAGCTGGGGTGGTAGACTTGCAAAAAACTGTTTTTAACAATTTTTAAGAAAATTCATCATTATTGGCTTAATAGTATTAACAAGTTTTCCTTTGGGGATTAAAGTATTTTTCTTTTCATTTCATTTCATTTCAAGTTATTATGATCTCATGTCGCATTTGTGAAAAATTTACTGTGATGAGCTGGGGTTTCACAACTAAACTTGTGCTATCCATACCAATAAAAAGCTACTCAAAACATAGTATTTTAAATGTTTATGCAGGCACATTTTAAAAACAACTTACCACTTTCTCTTTGGAGCGCAGTACACCCAGTTTGCCAAACCGAACATGAAACGGCGAGCACTGGTAGGTGCCATCCCTCTGACGGACAACCACAACATCAATACAGCCTGACAGGGTGGCCTGATTAATTCCTTTGTACAGTTCTTTGACGGTCACCAGAACCTGACCTGCCAGCTGCCCCACGTAGTTCATGGTGTCCGTCTGGAGAGGGAAAGAAACAAATTACTCATTGAGCTTATGGAAAAGAAAAACACAGGATGAGTAGAGAAAAAGAGACAGTTTTGAGCTGCAGAAGTTGCTAAATTAACTATTTGTCTTTCTTCATTTTCCTCTGATTCGCACATAAAACTGTTGTCTTTGATTTAAGTAAATGCTCGTTCAGACAGTCGGGTTGTCTTATTGTCTTCTGCTTTCATGCTTTAGGTCTCTCATTTGGCTGCCTGTCCCGCAGTATCAGTCATCTCCTGACCTGCATGCAGGCTGCCAGAGTGCCACTGTCATCCTATCACAGGCTATTGTCCCACATGAACAACATCAGAGAGGGGAGCAAATGGCTAGACCCAAACAATGAGCCAACCTCATACATAAATCCCACTGCCCAGCTGCAATGAAAGCAGCTGGTGTCCTGTTTACATTTATAACTCTGCTAACTACATCAAACAGAATACTGAAGCCATGTTCCTTTGGCTAAAATGACATGGGCAACTGAGGATTAATGCTGCAGAATTTCTCATAACAATAAAAGCCACTTGTTAACACTTTTTCAAGCAATCTGTTGAGTCCACTTAAATAAGAAAGGAAACAACATATAGGTCAAGAATACACGTACATGTGCTTCCCTGCCTCTTGGTAGCCGAAACTAGATTAGGGGACAATTTTTGTTTGGTCAGGCCAATAAACACATTCTCCTTGTAAAATTGTATGATCTCACACTGACCTTTTGTTCTAAATCTCACCATGAAAGCACTATGAGGGGGGAGTCAGAGGGGGTCGGTAACAAGGGTACAAAAAAGTATTTGTGCAAGTATGGCAAGAAACTCAATAGCAATCAGATCAAACTACAAGTTGTAGAAAGATTTGTGCAGTTTGTTGTGAGGAATGAGTAAAGTAGGAACTTCTGGAAAAAACTAAATTGCTGCACAAAAGATGAGGCAGAAAAGCTTTGTAGCCTTTGCAAAATATCACACAGCCAATAAAAGTGTTTTCTGGCAACAGCTTCATGCTCAATGATAAAGAAATTGTGCTGTTAATACACAGGGATGTGAATTTGTTCAATGGGAGAAAGGCAATTAAATTGCCATAGCTATAAATAAATACTATAAATAACTGCAGAACTGTTTACGCAACTTACAAACATGTTAATCTTTAAATAACAATAAACAAAAGCTGTCAAAGTAAGCATTTGTGACTTATCATTGAACAAGGGTAAATCAATACAAGACTGATTAGTCCACACACCATGTGACTGGTAGATTTTAGAGAGCTAAAAGCTGAGTATTTTGAAAAGCTTGAAAAGCTTAAAGAGCAAAACACTTTAGTAGTAAAATTTCTGTCCATAACAGAAACTACAACTGTATGTTTGTCAAGCAAACATGTGAAACTCATTTAGAAACTACTCATAAATAACTTTAAATTCGGCTTTATTCTGTGTCATATAAAAAGTTGCACAAGTGCAGATCTCCGCACACCTAAACTATTAGCGTTGACACAATGTGAAGCGCAACATGAAGAAGGAATCAAAGGTCCAACCATCAGGCTATAAAGCAGGAAATCTCAGCATTATAAACAAATCAAACCTTTTTCCACTGTTCTTTCCTCCCAGCTGAGCCTGATGTCTGACTTGATCGCAACACAACAAGCATCTCTTTTCACATTACAACTGAGTCTGAAAATACCTGTTCAGTGTACCTCAAAAACTGTCATCATCGAAGTCACTAGGTTTAAATGTCAACCAACTTGAACTGGCAGCAGCTATAAGTCAAACAACTAGCCAAACCAAACAAGATTAGGTCCTCCATTAGTTCTGACTCACCAGGGACCAGGATGACCTCAAAGACGAGGTCTCATCCTGCTCACTGTTGTCTGTGTTGTCCTCGGTGTTGCTTCCCAGGAGCTCCCAATTCCCCCAAGACCTCTGTCTCTTCATTACTTTACCCACTTCAGGATACTCCACTGGGACCAATGATATCTGTCCTCCGATTTTGGTGATATTGTCCCTCTGCCATCATGAAATCAAACTCAAACATGGGCCCACCTAATCACCTTAGAATAACCCTCCTAGAGGTAAATACAGATATGCTACCTTGAACAAATGGCGATTGTGCAATGCTGTCATAAACTTTGCCATCCTTCCTCTGGGCTATTCTTTGCAGAATGTGTACTTCTACTTGTCCAGTCAGCTGACAGAGTACAAGGATGTTAACCAATGGGATGACATCTTTAAGGTGGCAGTGGATTGCTGATAAGGGATGGCCATTTCCTGTGAACAGCTATGCAATGTTTTCTTCTGATAAGAGTAAAAACTCAGGGAAAAAAGCCAAGCACTACCAAGCATGATGTTCTTGCATCGTCTGTCACATGTACATTGCAATCTTTGCTGCGTGTGCTTGTTATTGTGCATTGCTTATCAGGAGGGGGTGGAGGGAGTGGAAAGTTATTGACATTTGGCTGCAAAAGTCAACTCATGGGACCTTCACTGTACAAGATAGCAACATGTTTGTTTGTTGTTCATTCCAGCTGAACTGTCTGACATTCCAGGCATAGAAGTCTTTAAATAGTAAAAGCATAATCACAACTGGGATTATTGAATCGTTAAGATCAATGAAAGTTGCCAAATTATCACCACATCAACTACAAGTCACTTCACAACACAGAGAGACTTTTGATAAAGTTATTCAAGCAATAATGACAAAAAGTTTCTTCTTTAGTAAGATGTTCTCTTTGGTCTGATTTCTTGTGACTTCCTAGTTAGTTTAGGTCCAAAGTAACTGCTTAAAACTAAAATTATGCAAGAGGCTCTCCCAGAAAGGGCCTCAGCCTGGCTGTCTCATCTGCTTAGTCTTTTGTAAACATAACCAAAGACAACATGCTAGTTGGCCGAGCTGAAAGTTTTGGGTTTTTTTTTTTTTCCTTTCTCTTTGCTAGGACCCGTTATGACTGCAACAAGAGCCATGGATATATAGATGATTGCTTTTAAGAAGGAACACTAGTGAAATGTTAGAAGCAAGAAAAATTATATCTATACCACAGAGTTTGTTCTAAAATTACACATTTATAAAATCAAAGTTGAAAGAGTTTAGATGTTAGGAATATCATCATCTTTACACTTCTTACATAGCTTTAGTTTGTATCTGGAAATTACTCAATGCATATTTGCTTTTACTTGGTGAAAAGGGAACCAGTGCTGCGACTGAGCTAACAAACCAGTGCACGCTTGGTTCAGATTGCACTACTTTAAGCATTAGGTTACTGTAAACTGCAACTGAAACCAGTCATCTCATGTAGGTACCACACTATAGCAAAAACCTCAGAGAAACAGTGTTAACTTTCTTTTTTTTTTTTTTTTTATTAAAAAAAAAAAAACAACAAAGCAAAAAACAATAGGGCCTTGCCATTCTTCGTATGGCTTGGACCCTAATAAAGTCTGGAGTGCTTAAAAAAAAAAATAAAAAAGGGCACGTGTTAATCCCCTATTTTCCATCATTCCCCAAAATTCCTGGCTGATGTACCGATGGTGATTCACAAAGCAGTCATATTCAAAGCTCTAAAGTTAGCTTTGGCATTTGAAACTGAGACCTCACCCTGTGAGAAAAAAAAAGAAGCCTCAAACATTTTAAAGTTTTTGTACTGTTTCTAAAAGGGGATATTAAAAAAGCATGTTTATCAAAAGTTAAAACAATCAACCCCCCTCCTTTTTCTCTTGACTTTGCTTGTTTAGTTTAAGACAAAAAAAACAAATACAGATAATTATATTATGTCTATAAAACCTCTAACTTTATCCCTGGATCACACATGTTTCTTTTAGTGTATGTAGCTTTAAACTGGACTGAGCTGCTACTGTCAAGAATCAAGAATAGTTTAGAGAAGAAAGAAGAAGGCAGTGGGGGAAGTACAGATTGTTATGCTGTCATTCATTATTTAAGCACTTATGTCATTCATAACGAAGTGCCTGCCAACCAGACACAGTACTAATCAACTATCATCCTACAGGGCTTATTAAGTAACACAATTTATCATGAACCAGGAAGAAAAAGATACAACAATGTTCTTTTCGCATTTTTCTCATGTGTCTAAACTCACAGGGGTACAGCAGATTTTATGTTACATCTAAGAATAAACATTTGCCAGGTGATTGTACTGGAATTTATTTCATATTATTAACCTTTGTTTATAGTATAAATCAACTATTCATTTCATAATCCTAATAAGTTTTAAAAAGAGCTGAGTATTTCTGCCTAAGCCAAAGCTTAGTGCATCAAATTTACCCTGTGAGACTGAAATTTACTTAAATGATTTGTACAGTTGTTGCAGGTTTGGGTTTCACGGTCACTGATTGACAGAAAAGGTAAGGTTCAGCTAGTCGAGTTATATTTTTACAGATATATATATATATATATATATATATATATATATATATATATATATATATATATATATACATATATATATATATATATATATATATATATACATATATATATATATATTTTTTTTTTTTTCATCAAAGCTGTTTTAAAAATGAATGACACTGGCTGACATTTAGTATCACCCACGGGTAGGTGTTTTGTTAGCTCTGCTTTCATGCCACGACACCGTCAGTGACCTGACCACAAGGCATGGCTTTAGCTACAAACATTTCTACGTTTAATCTACAACTATAGTTGCTTTAGCTTAAAAAAGAAAAAAGAAAAGAAAAGTTAAATCAATCCCGAAAACTAGATTTGACTGAAGCGTCGCCAGTTCAAATACAAAGTGAAAACAAAAGCGAAAAACAATCAAACTAACCCGAACCCACCTCGTGTCTAATTTGGACCTGCGGTGTTCGACAGGAATATATATTTGCTCCATATAAAAACGAATAAAAAAAGAGAAATTGAACCAAGGGTAAAAAAAAAAAAATGAATGGAGAGTAAGCTCAGCTAGCTGTTCGTCAGTCTGTCAGCCCTCAGCTAGCTTCACTGTTATCGTCTGGTTTGGCTTAACGTAAATGGTTAGCAAGCGACAGTCACTCCTTCACCTACTGGTTTCGATTACGTGTTTATACCTTCATTTAGTAATACAAAGAATAAATGTCCAGCCGGTCATTTTGTTTGTGAGTTAAATCGATCCTCTCTAGCTCAAAAGAGATGTTAGCCAGCTTGTACACTAGCTAACATTAGCTGATGGTAGATTCGGAAACATCCATTGAAAGACAGCAGCGACCGGATAAAATGTGTTGAGCTCATTATTTTTACTAAGTCCTCACCTTGTATTACTTCAGCGGGATGCTGCGGACGTTGATTATTCTTCAATGAGACCCCATATTTATGACTCTGAAACTCCTGTAGCCTCCTGACGTGTCCCCTGCCTGGACCACCGTGACCGACTGGTGTGTGAGTGGTTACTGGTTACAGTTGATGGGACGCAGAGCCGCACAGCGGTGGCGACCTCTCACAGCTGGTGGGACAGTAGTTTCTTCTATATGGCGCAGTAGAAGTGCCAGGTTCAATTTTTCAAACATTTAAATGTATGTGGAAATAATGCACTGATAAAAAGGGTTTAGAAAAGCTCCACTGAGTTTACTGGGACTTTAACAGTCCAGTATATAAACATAAATGGAGAAATTTGGTCACGCTTGTTTTGGTGTTTGCAAGTCTGAGTGGCTTTTTTTCTGTTTGTAATCACTATCACTTTTAGTTTAAAATGTTGACTATCTTTCCAGTTATTTGTTCCTATTTATTTATATCTTGTTTTGGTTGTATGTGCCAAAGTTTGTAATATTAAGTCTATCTTATTTTCTAACAAACACCAGGGACCCTCTGACACTTTTGATCCCTGGGTTTGTGTATAAGAAGTCCTTTTAGCTTTTCTACCTTTCCACATAGATATGGCTGGGTGACACATTAGGTGGAGGCTATCTGTGTTTTATTTATTTATCTTCTTTTTTTTTTTCCACAAATAACTTCCAACTACTACTTTACAGTAGAAATATCCTTATTGAATTGTTCTTTTACCAGAATGGAGTATTCAGGAGTAAAATAAAATTCTCATTCTCAAGTACATGCTTTTTTTTCTTAAATTGTACATGTCCTGTATAAACCCATCAAAATCCATTCCAACAATCTTGCAGAGCACTTATTGACAGAGGCAAAGGTTTGCTGTTTGGGTGAGGTAACTTTTTGACTCCACTTTTAGCACTAGATAAATGGCACCAGCAATGAAAGCAGGCAGAAATCAGATAGCCTGAGTTTCCTAATAAGCCATCATTAGACCTCCAAGCCTTTAAGCTTTCCGCAAAACAAGCTTCCACTGGAAGGCTTTCTTTTCTTGAAGAATGATGTTAATAGGAGATTACTTAATATCCAAGGGAAACATCTCTGAGGCAACTGTGGCTTTATTAAAAGGAGAAAAAAACATGTTTAACTTGTTCAGTTTCTTGGCCTCAGGCCAATTGTTGCTTATTAGTTAATCCCATTTTCTCTCTCGTGTCCCTGAAACGTTGACCCTTTGTCGATGCACTGTCAAGCTCAAGACAGGTTTAAAATAATCCTCTCAAAAGGGTTATGCTAGTTGCACATAGCATACAGATTTATGGGCTGTTGCAAATGTCTTAAGTGAACCTGTAACATCTACTGTCTATATTGTCACACTCCCCTACTTTACACATCATCAGTTTTTATTACCTCTCCTACAAATGAGCAACATGACTTACACTCATAGCTTGCAGACAATACATTTAGAACATACATGCAAACAGCAATTTTAACATAATAGAAAGTTGTTTAGCTGAACCTGTGAAATATCTGACATGTCCTTTCTCAAAAGTTTATCAAACATACTTTTCTTTAATATTACTATGCATCAAATATATTTATTCCTTTACAGTAAGAAAATCTCAGGGAAAATGTCAAATGTTACCAAGATTAAAGATTTCAGTCTTATAAGACAGAGTTTTGCATTAAGTTTTTTTTCTTTTGCATTTTAAATTGATTTTTCAAGCAAAAAAGAATCACTGGCCAATCATCTTCAATACACACACTGCTGACAGTTGCCACAGGAGACTGAACACAAAACTAGAAGCACAAAAAGACCCTTTCTGCACTGTTTTCTTCCTTGGTAAGCAATGTCAAAAGCTCTTTAGCCCAGCACATGAAAGACGCAGGAGGAAGCAGCTGCAATCACGATTTATTTAACTGCTTTATTGCACCAGCATGTGCCAGGGTAAAATGCTTTAAAGACAGCCAAGTTGTGAATCCTTTTCATTTGAATACATTTCATCATCCTTTAGTCTTTCTTCCCATCCTTTTTCTCCTCTTCTTCTGGGTTGTAAACGCTGACGGTGAACTCGCCAGCCTCTTTGCCGTACTTGTTCTTGACCACGAGGGCGTACTTGCCAGAGTCAGCTGTGGTGACGGCAGCGATCGTGATGCTAGCGAACTTGCCATGCTCGAACTTCAGTTTGTAGTGGTCGTCGGACAGCAGCTCCCGGTCATTCTTTGTCCAGCACACCTCAGGTACCGGGTCGCCCCATACATTGCCGGTCAGGTTCAGGGACTACACACAAAAAAGGGGGATTGATGTGTGTCATACAAACACACATTCCACACATGATTGTATCGCGCTTCGGAGGAAAAAGAGGCTCAAACCAATGAAAGACAAAGTGGATGGTGAGAAATTTAAACGGTGTATTTGCAAAGATATCCAACTTGTTTACCTTGCCCTCTTGGATTGCAACGACATCTGGCAAGCCTCCAACAACCCGAGCACGGTCTAAGCAGAAAAACACATGGGAGAGCCACGAATGTTCACCCAACAATCACTCAGCCTGAAAGCATTGGCTTGCTTACAATTTAAGTGGTTCATTTTTACATGGTAAATGAACCATTAACCCTCTTTATGATAGGCCTAGACTCATCTTCAGTTTCCTTCAACTCAAGCTGAAAGTAAACCATGTCTGGAAAATGTTACGTCATTTTGTCTCCGGGAAGAAACCAAGAAATTAATGTCCACTTACTTCTCTCTGCAATAGCTGCCGCTCTACAGGAGTAAAAGAGACAAGAGATAGTCAGAACCATCTAAATATGGTTTCTCAAATATTAGTGAGCCACACAATGCCAGGAAATGTACTTTGAGTGCTTGTGAAAAGGCTGGAAAAGTACAAATCTATTTTAGGTTTGGAACAGCTGGTGATATTTATTTTTTTAGGGCAGAAATACAGAAAACACAGACATGTTTGTTTACTTACTTGAGCCTCTGGAATTCTTCAAATGCCTGCTCCCAAGCTACACCAGGACAAATGAACAGTTACCGTTTGGTTACAAAAGAATAAATACAGTCAAAATCAATCAGATGTTATTAGTTTGTGTGTGTTTTTATGTGAAGTAACATGGTTCTTTTTGACTTTAACTCCCACTTACCTTTGCCAGTCAGATCAATGACTCTCTTCACACCATCCTTGCCATCAAAGATATCCATGGTGTACTTGCCCTTGTCCTTCTCAGTGGGTTCATTGATCTTAAGCCAAAGCTGCTCTCCTGTGACTCCAGACTTAACTCTCTCTGAAGCAGCAATCTTAGCATCTCTGGTAACGAAATTTGGAGAAAAAAAATCAAGTACGGTAATACACTACTTACTGAAACCTTAAGAAAAAAAAAGAACAATTAATATAAAGAAAGGTGTCTGCAGTTGACCCTTGAAACTTTTACAATTATCCCTGTTTTATAAGGAAATAATGCAAACAGTATTTCTTCTACTCCGTTTAAGCAATGACACAAGAGCTCCAAAGGACAAACCCCATTCTGCAGCCATGTTTAGCCATGGTCTACGAAAAGCTAATCAGTTTTCAAAAGAATCACTTTTCATTTATCAAATTTAATTTCCAAACCCCCACCAGACACTTTGACAGTCACACATCTGGTTAAAGGTTATCTAGCTGTTGTTAACATACCAAGGCTTGTTTAGCTATACATCTGAAGAATGCAGCATTGACATGCTCGTCACAGTGAGGCGAATGGCTTTAAGATTTCGTAATGGTTTTTTTTTTTTTTGTTTTTTTTTTTTTACATTGTTTCTGCAGTAAAATAATGCATCTTTTGTGTCACTGTGTAAAAAAACTCATTTATTGTTTATTTTCATTTTAAATCCTGTTTTCAGGACACTGCTGTGAATTACAGCTTTCCTCTACATTTGTTTCCCCCCCCCCCCCCAAGTTAAATAACCCATCTGGGTTTTTAATACTTTGATGTTCTTGTTTGTTTGTTTGGCACTGACATATAATCCTACAGCATTTTGACTTCATCTGACATGTTTACAGCTTGCTGTCAGTCCTAATAAATACAGCACATTAAAAACTAAAGCAACCAAACATTTTATCATCTTATCTCTTAATATTTTATGTACATATGTATGTATTTAATGAGAACGGTAGGGTAGATACAAGATCTACAAAGGGATTTAAAAAAGCGTGTGAAGTCAATTTTACTTACTTGTAAAGCCATCCAACCCGCAGATTCTCGTCATAGTATGTGATCATGGAGTAAAGGATGATGCCATGTTCAGTGCTGACAACTTGGATTTCGCTGGAAGAGTTGGCTGCAAATAAAACAACAAAACAGGCTTTGTTAGCATCATCCATCTCTGGAAACCAAAAAGAATAACTTTAGGCAACAAAAGAAATATTGCTAATAGTTTGTGTTTAAGAAAAATGCTGTAAACATTCATATTGTGTTCTTGCTATGTTTTTTTATTGTCAATGTGCGGACTATGTGTGTGTCTTTCATTTCTAGTTAAGTGTGAATTATTACTCACCAATAACTCTGAACAGCTCATTCATTACAGCTTGGTATCCTGGGGAAAAAGGTTGACAACAGTAATTAATATTATAATCAGCGATACTACATTCATACAATCTTTTAACAGCACTTGTTTCCATTTTTCCACTTAATTTTCCAGCCTATTTATTCCACTCAGGAGACTTCACCTGCTTCAGTCAGATTGAAGGAGCTCTTATCTTTGCCTCTCGTGTCCCTCAGGTGGACTTCATAAATACCTGCGTCATGCTTCGAGATCTAGAGAGTGAAAAAAGAAAAAAACAAATAAGCATCATCTAGTCACCCTTTAATTCCCTACTCTCTTAAATAAAAGGGACGGCAGCTAAATTCTTAGGACAGTCAACGGACAGGAGAACACCCACACAGAGACCGACTAAACCGAAAAGTCAAGCTTTTCTCCCGCCTGTGATGCTGCAGGCGTCAAAACAAAAACATGGAAACGATGGAGAAAGACATGGAAAAGGTAAGACAAGAAGAACACATGGAGAGATTAGGCGTCAACTTATGGCAGATAGTTTATGTCCAGACTTTAGGCCTTGGTGGCGTGGCAACGTCCTCTGCAGATGGTTTTTTCCCTTCTTTTCCTTTCTTTTTTTCTTGCTTAATAACCCACTGTGAATTAGACAGATAAGCCAGTTATTGCAAATGCAGCTGACAGGAGCTCATGCAATGACACCAACCCTCTCTTAATCAGGTATGTGTATACAGTTTCATGAAACGTCAAGGTAACTCCACTGGCACTGGACCTTCGTAAAAACAGAACACATCAACACTCTCATAAAGGAAGCATTTAAATATTTGAGTGAAGTTGCCAGTGGAGTTAAATTGAATACATGTTAGAGATGAAGGAATTAATAACACATGAACCGCATGCTGCATTGACTGTATATGGCCTTAAATGTTGCAAAGACAACCTGTTGTTCCCAGTGTGCCTATTCAGACACCTGTGTACACCGTGCTTGTGTGCTGACTCATACACCGCTCCTGTTGGACCCAGGAAGGTGAATATTTTTTTAAAAAGTGGTTAATAATTTATTGTTCAGTGTGTCAGAGAGGGATGGTTGGTAGCGCAGTATTTGGTCAAGCTCTGCAAAGAAAGCTTAGCAGCATGGGTATTGCTTTTAGCTCTGTCCTCATAAGCACCGTGTTCCTCTTAAAGTACAGCCTCCATTTAATAGGCTGACCTTTCCGATATTAAAGATCAGCTCGCCGTCCTTTCTCTCAATCTTCTGTGCCTCCTCGTCTTCCTCTGTAATCTCAATGGAGTCCTTAAACCAAGTGATCTCCGTCTCTGCTTTGATATTTCCAATCTGTGGAGGAGGTTAAAAATAGAAGTTGGGCTGCATATTTGTTTAAGATATTGATAAAAGTATATTCATGGTTCATGTGTTTTCCTTACCTTGCATTTCAGCAGCACATCACATTCAGGAGTGACAGTAAAGTTGAGGTACTCGACAAAGTGAGGACCTGTAGGTAGAAAATAACATGATTATATAAACATATTTATGTAATTGGCATTGAATCGGATGCAACATAGACTGAGTGTGGTTCCCCTTTACCTTGCTTCCTGACCCATTCAGCTCTCTCAAACTCTGATTTCTTTTGAAGCTCCCTGAATTCTGGTAAAAGAAAAATAAAACTTAAATACCAGATTACGAAACAAGTAGAGTTTTATTTATAGATGCATCTACTTTCTTTTTTTTCTTTTTTACACCCATGAAAATAACATAAAATAACAGTATTTAAGAAAGCAATGGCAGAAAGGAAATGTTGACTTCTGCTGCCCCTCAATGAACAAATTCTTTAACTGCACCAAAGCCATAACACTTCCAAGAGTACAGTTTGCTATTCGCTGCTACAGATTTATATTATATATTGATATTTACATAGATAAATCTATGGGCAAGAATTATGTTTTAGGTCTTACCATCTCCAATTAGCACCAGACTGGTTGTACCCTTAGCCTTGCCATCAACCAGGTTAAAGGTAAATGTTCCCTCATCTGTGACTTCCAGGGAGTCCATAAACATTTCAATGATGCCAGTGGTTTTGTCAAAGTTCATTGTGTATTTCTGGTGGCAAGAAAACGCAGAACATTTCAAATCCATAAATAGTAACACTGAAAATGTTTGCAAAGTCACATATTGAAGAGAGAAGACTGGAGTTTTGAAACCTTACCTTGCCTTGTTCCACAATGGCATCATTAAATACGTACTCAACTTGGCAGGCAGAAGTAAATTTCTCCAGCTGAGTCCAGAATCGGACACGGCCCTTTTCAAGCAGATCCATGGCCATTTCACTTTTGAAGGGAATAACTGAAAAACACCACAGTTATTAAGCTATTATAAGGCAAACAAAGCATTTTTCTATGTAGTTGTACGCTGAAAGTGATAAGGTGAGGACAGTTTAAGACATGTGCCTTTAGATTCTAAGCATTAAGTAAAGCAATAATCTCTTAAACCTAGTTGGATTTTATTCATAGTAAAATATAAATGGTGTTAAAATCTGTGCCATGTTTCAATATTTACCAGGGAACTTGTGTTCGTGGCTGATGTCCAGAAGACGCATGAGACCTGCAACAGTAACACAAGAGCAAAAGAGCTGAATGTAATGACCTCAAACTAAACAGATGAGCAGCACTGAACCACAAAAGCACACACAACGTGCATTCAGGATGATCATCTGAAGCAGCTGCTCTAACAGAATATACACTAACAAGACTGCAGACTGACTCACCCTCCTCAGTAAGCGTGTAGCTGGAGGAAAAGCCGTCAGTGTTGGTAACCATACAGGAGAAGGTACCCAAATCCTCAAGTGAGGGACTGTTGAAGATAGCTCTGGATCTGAAGATGAGGACACAAGAAGATGTGAGGAAGGAAGAAAGACTTTTGCTGATTTGAGCTGGTCAGGTGAGTAACATGTTTGCAGCAGAGACAAATGTTGGACTCCATGGACATGCAGGGATACTTACTTGCCCCCTTCGTTGACAATAGTCAGGCGAGATGTGTCTGTGATCTCCTTGTAATTCTTGGACCAAATAAACTTGGAACCTTCGTTCATCTCGGAGCACTCGAAGACCATGGAAATCACACCATTGTCATCAACATCTACATAAATCTCTTTGGTGCCTAAAAATAAAGATGAAACACTTAATAAGTAACTTATGGATATAAACATATGAACCGTAAGAGTCAGTTAAAAGTTACATAAAACCCTGTTAATGCTTTGAAGCATCAGTTTTGCGAACATTTCCAGACTTTCCAGCTATGTGTAGGAGCACATTGCGGCTGAATGTGTGAATTACATAATCACACTTACCAGGGCGAGTCTGGGCCAGGATTGGACCTAAAACTGCTGAGGGCTTTCCAACTCCAGCAAGATTTTGAGCACGCAAACGGAAAACGTAGGATGTTCCAGCCTTCAGTCCAGTCACCTAAATCAGCAGATGGGAGTTGTGGCAGGAGCCCTCAGAAACAAGATGTACTCCACAATATTTCACATGTACGTCAGGATACATACGTGTTTGCCTCACCTTCATGTACTTCCCCTTGTTGGTCTTCTCATGCACAGCCTTCCATCCTGCCTCCCCAGCAGAAGCTTCCTTGATATCCAAATAATAGCCATTGACAGGAGAGCGTCCATCAAATACCGGGGGTTCCCAAAGGACCACGACAGAGGTGTCACGAACCTCAAGAACACGAAGGCTGACAGGAGCACCTTGGAAAATAAATATGATGGTGATAATTTTAGAATCTGTGACACTAATGGAAAATATATATAAACATTTAAAAGAACTAGAAATAACTTTATTAAGTATGAGAAAGTAGTGACCATTCAAAATGAAGTTACACAGTATATACTTTAAGTACAGTGGCATGTATACATTTAGCCATCCTTAGTCAATATTTCTGTCACCACAACTAGAAGTTTTTTTTAAGATTCCTTGTGGAAATTTTCACAATTTCTTTTCTGTAAGATTCTTCTGCAAGATTATTAGGCTGTATTGCAGCCATTGCTCTACTGAGGTCAATCTGAAGATATTCATTGAAGTGTAGGTCCAGCAGCGTAGATGTCCTTACAAAAACCCTCAGCTGCTCATTGTGGACGTTGAGAGGGTTTTAGGATATTGGCATCAAGTATTTGTTGGTAAAATCTGAAAACTCCCTGTATCATCAGCAGCAACACTAGTCCAAAGCATAATGAATCCACACCTATTGGAGAGCTGCTTATGTCTCGAAGTGCTGCAGTCTGTATTCCACGGATGTATTTCTCACAGCAGCTGCAAAATACAATAAGTCAGGCCTTGTTTCCAATGTGTTTCTTATTTTGTTTAGGTGCCAAATTTTGTGCTAACTATTAGGGCTGTGATGACATGCTTTTGTCCCGGTTCAATTCGATTCCGATTTTTTGGTGCCAATTCAATTTAAATTGATCACAATTCCTTGATATTGCTGATTTTTGTAGATTAAAAAGAAAAAAAATGTCTAAAACTTTTTTTTTGCTTTCTTGATTTAAGTGAGGAAAAAACAACTCATTAGCCAGATCATCATTCTGCTGCTATAATGCCCAATAAGACAAGTAAAAAGATCAATAAAAACAATAAAAATGACAAAAATTTCAGAATGGATTATTTTTATTTGGGAAAAAAAAAATCAATTTTTTTAACAAAAGATCTATTTTAAAATTGTGAAGCAAAAAAAAATCCAGATTTTCAATTTTTATTTGATTTTTCCACCCTTACTAACCATACAGAAAAGGTTTCCATCAGCTACTTTTTCCACAAAGGCTATGCAATCTTCAGTTGCCCTCACCACTGGTTTATGCTGGTTTGCTAAAACCTCCTGAGGATTTAACGACATAAAACTAGTTTGGATTTATCTTTCTAGCAATACCCCAGACAGCTTTCTAGGAAAGTGGTCTTAGTCTTCCAAACTTCAGTTTGACGCCCACTACTCCCTCTACTTGCCTTTTCTTAAGTACTTCAGACGCTGTTTATTTTTTCTCGGTACCAAACGATTGCATGCAATAGAATGATCATCAGGTTGCATGTTTTTCTCAATTCTCTGCTATTCCTTTATATACTATAACAGATCATATAAAATCCTATATTAAAATATAATTAGATGACTAAATGCATTTCATACCTGGAACGGTGATGGTCCACTCTTTGCATTCCACTGCTGCATTGGGCAAAGAAGTATTACTCACACCTGCCATGTTCATTGCACGAACTCTGAACTGGTAGAAGACGTTTTCCTTCAAATTTTCAGCCTGAATGAAGAAATAAAAAAATATATATTAAAAAATAAACAGATTTGATTAGACTGAGCAGCTCTTTATATTTGTGCTTGCAAACACTCTGTGCATGTGTGCAGTTCAAAAGTTCACCTTGTAGGAGGTTGTGGTGAGAGCCTGGTGGTTCATTTCATGCCATTTCCCAAATATGTCTCCTTTCACGGTCCTGTAGTCCACAAAATATCCCCTGATATCAGCTCCTCCATTATCAGCAGGTGCAGTCCAGCCCACCAGCATGTAGTCCTTGACAGCCTCCAGCACGGTCACATTGGTGGGCTTCCCAGGAACAGCTATGATGAGAGCGTGTAAGCTAGCCATAAATAATTCTTAGAGAAAATATGCTGAAGAGATCTCTTTATTTAAAGACAAAATTGTAATTTTACATAAACTCACACATATGTCCCCAGTTTCATCAAATTTCCTACAGATGTTTGTGCAAATTAGTGTGATAATACTACAGTCACAAGAGCTAAGGTTGAACATGCAACATGCTTTCTACACACGTTTTAGGATTACTTGACTTAATGAAATACTTACACTCTAGACCAGAAGCAGGGCAACTTTGACAGAGAAAATCTCCGAAGCCAGGCGAGACTCATTAGACTCATCATCATGCTCTTTAAAAACACAATATTTTAGCCTTCAGCTTGATCATGCACCAAGAGAAACACCTGAGGAGTTACTAAAGCTCTGGCAAAATCAAAATGATTACACTTAAAGTCAAAGCATGTTTAAACATGACCCGATTGCCTGTTGTTTAAAAAAAAAAAAAAAGCCAATACAAGAAACATGAATTTAGAGTTAGTGGTTAAGTACAGCATGCAGGTATAAGCAGATGTTGTTTTCTGGAAGTTTAGCCGCCAGAAATCAAGTCTACAAACAATGTCAGATTATTCAAATAAACTATTGAAAATATGAGAGTTTTTGAGTTGGAGAAAGTTATGAATGTGACTAAAAACAGGTAAATTAAGGAGATTGTCTTTGTCAGTAATTTTCTTTTTGAATAACTTTTTGAAATGAGCTGGGGGCATGGAGTAGTTGTGGAGAGGGAATGAGGTGAATGTGGCAAGCAAAGTGAATAGTGGAGGTGAATTACAATGATGTTACTCACAGATGGCTGGCTGTACAACAACAGCATCAGAATTAGGGGAGCTCGGGCTGTATCCAGCAGCATTCACCGCCTTTACTCTGAACACGTAGTTCACCCCAGTAGTGAGGCCATGGCACACGAACCTACAACAAATAACATCATCTTTTCTACTCGTTTGACTCCATTAACAGACTGGAGCTTCAGTTTTTCAGAGATTCAGAGTGCATCATTACTCTGAAATCAAGATGTTTTTGAGCATTTACCTTACATTACTAGTTCAATCACCATTTATTTTATTTTATTTTATTAAATAAGCCATAAAACTTTATTGCTTTGTGGATGACAAAAACAAAACCAAAACACACATTTCTGAGTAAATATAATTGACCTTAACAACAGCTTAATCGGAGCTACTACATCCAGCTGA
This sequence comes from Telmatherina bonti, assembly GCF_933228915.1. Classification (NCBI taxonomy): domain Eukaryota; kingdom Metazoa; phylum Chordata; class Actinopteri; order Atheriniformes; family Telmatherinidae; genus Telmatherina; species Telmatherina bonti. The sequence goes on from NC_136625.1 coordinate 17,839,220, forward strand.
TCACTATTCCTTGGATTTGCCAATGCTCTAAAAAGAGAGGAAATCTACCCTGTTTTTCATCTTTCCTCTCCTCTTTTTCACAATAATGTGACAAGGCAGCTGAAAGAGTAAGTGTTGCTGCGCGAGTGCAGGAAAACAGTTTGTCTCGAATATGACACAGAACTTTTAACACTTAGTTTTATACCACACGTCTGCGTGAACTTTCTGTCTCTTTCCGTTTGACTGACATTAGGCATAGAAAGTACATGCTTTGGCAGTAAAAAAGTAGATGATTGGGTCTGTCATCTAGCCATCAATTGGCTATATTTGTGTATTCCAGTGTAGTGTTGCGGGGGGGGGGGGGTGGGGGGGGTGCAGCCGGGTGCTATTAGGGGAGAGGCAGGGTGCACAATAGACAGGTCACCAGTCCATCACCGTGCCAACACAGAGAGGCAAATTTGGTCTATAATGACTTGCTTAAAAATAAACTCTCCATTTAATATGAAAAGCTTGTTCAAAAATTTTTCCCCAGCTGACTGGCAGAAGTATTTAACTCCAACCCCAAAAGACACTAATGTGAAACAGTCAGGATAGGCGACATGAATGGCACTAAAGGTCATTTTTAAAAAGCCAATGACATTTCCTATCATTTGAATTTTAAATGCACGGAAAATAAAAAATGTGAACTTCTTGTTCCACTTAAGACTATGTGAAATGCAGTGTGTTTATTACAGAGTGTTTCTGACATTAAGACTCTTCTACCACTATTCATTACTCTGTAACTGCCATTCATCATACTTTCAGTCATTGCATAAACCTCTGGTATAGCTAACCTGTTTAACACCAGGTTAATGGGTGATGAGGGTGAAATAATTAAAGATTACAGTGAATCAATCTGAACACACACATACACACAAAAAAAACTATAATTGGCAACTAGAAGTTATAAAAGATTAATTAATCTTTGTCCAATTTTTGGTAGAATCTTTAAAATGACCCACCTGGTCTGCTTAACAGGTTTATTGTTGCAAGGCATCCAGACATCAGTGCCCACAACATTATGTTCAATGTAGTAGCCCACCAGGTGTTTAACATCCTTTGATGCACCCCAGGAGACTACAACAGAGGTGCCAGTATTCCTGGTGGGCACTGGAGCACCTGGAGCCGAAGGCAAGTCTAAAAAAAAAAGAAAAACACATAAGGAGCTCAGTTAAATTGGGGTGTATGTTTTTGCAGTGAAACAATGAAATCCTGCAGGATAGCAGCCCTTTGAGGACTGGAGTTTGCAAAAGGGGCCTACACATTTATTGTTGATAGTAGAACATCTGGATAGTTTGTCAGCTCACCAAGTTTATCTCCAACTGTGATTTCTCCAGTGGATTCAGAGGGTTCACCCACACCAGCAGAGTTGCAGCAGCGCACGCGGAAGTTGTACGATTTTCCCTCTGCCAGGTCAAAAAGTGCAAACCGTGGAGACTTAACTGGCATGCCAGTGTTCACCCTTTGCCATGTGTCTGTCCCTGAAATACACTGTGGATCAAACAGTAAAACAAATGATGAAAGTGCAGGGACACAAGAAGATTGCAGTGAGTGAAATCTGAGTAGGAAAAAATGAGAAGTTTGTCTGTGAATAATGGCCTGTGTAAAAGCCAAATTTTTTATATTCTTTCATTAAATAAGTTCAGTCTAAAAGAAACCGAAAATCATCCTGTAAACCGTCAGCTTTGGATTTAGCACGTTTTTTAAATTTGATTTTATTCCTTTTTAATTTATAACAAATACATAAATATTATATATATATATATATATATATATATATATATATATATATATATATATATATATATATATATATATATATATATATATATACATACACACACTATTCACAAAAAGTTAGGGATATTCAGCTTTTGGGTGAAATTTCACAACAAGCCTAAAATGTATTCAAACCTGTACAGGTGAACTTAATGTGGTCTTCTCTAAGCTTATAAATGCACATGTCCAACTGTTAAATGTTTCAATAAATTTTGCACAAGTTGCTGTTCTCTAACAAGGAGCTTAACGGCAAAAATCACGGCAGGTGCGTGATCCTTGAATTGACCAATAAATGTCCTGGTTCAATTAGAGCTGGTGTTTAAACAGTTGTCCTCATCATGCTGTTCACATTTTGACATCATGAGACCAAGACGACACCTAACATTGGAACAACAGTCCCTTGCCATTGCGATGCTTCAAACAGGACGTTCTCAGACAGAAGTGGCCACTGAGCTTGGAGTGTCACAGAGTGTCATCAGCAGGTTGCAACAGAGATATCCAGAGACTGGAAGAGTCACAGAAAGGCCTAGAAGTGGACGTCCTTTGGCCACATCCCGTGCTGATGACCGCTACATTGTGAACACTGCCCTGAGAAACCGGATGATGAATGCCACTCAACTCCAGGCACGTTTAAGAGAGGTGAGAGGCACCCAAGTGTCACGTCAGACCATTCGAAACCGTTTCCATCAGCGTGGTCTGCGTGCTAGACGACCTGCACAGGTACCTGACCACACCACCAGGCACAGGCATCATCGTCTTGCATGGGCCAGGGAGCATTTACGCTGGACGAGGAACCAGTGGGCCTCAGTGCTGTTCTCTGATGAAAGTCGATTCACACTGAGCAGAAATGATGGCCGGCAACGATGTTGGCGACGTCAGGGAGAGCGCTATGCATCAGCCACTGTTGTCACCAGGCCAGCTTTTGGTGGTGGCGGTGTTACAGTGTGGGCAGGGGTGTCCACTTGGTACAGAACTGCCCTACACTTTGTGAATGGTACAGTGACAAGCCCATACTACCTGAATAACATCATTAATCCAGTGATTGTGCCCCTACATGAACAGCACAGGCCTAATTTCATCTTCATGGACGACAATGCTCCTGCTGATCGAGGCCACATCATCAGGGAACGGCTGTTGGGAGACTGGTGTACCTCAAATGGAATGGCCTGCACTCTCTCCAGACCTGAATCCCATTGAAAACCTGTGGGATCAGCTGAGCCGTCGTGTAGAGGCTCGAAACCCTGCACCCCAGAACCTCAATGACCTGAGGGCTGCCCTTCAAGAAGAGTGGGATGCCATGCCTCAGCAGGCAATAAGTTGCCTTGTGAACAGCATGAGACGTTGTTGTCAAGCTGTAATTGATGCTCAAGGGCACATGACGAGATATTGAGACATTCAAATTTTTTGTTGTGGTGTAACTACCATTGTTGTTACCTTTTGTGTTGAATGAATTTTTTGAGATGAGGAAATCAGTAGTGCATCCTTCTACTTAAATGTCTTACTTTTATGATATTATATCACTGTAGCATGAACATATTGCATTTTCCATAAATTTCACCTGAAAGCCAAATATCCCTAACTTTTTGTGAGTAGTGTATATATATATATATATATATATATATATATATACATACACACATGGGATATACTCATATACCTTCACACATCACCACCATACAGTATCTTCATACATATAGGTATCTATAGTCGTACCCACATGAGATGTCTTATTATTTAACAGGTATTGGCAGCAATGCAAAACCTCAGATGCCACTCAGTTTATACCGATGTTTAACTAATCTATAAAATTCTATACTTTTCTTCACCTTCTCAATATAATACATGACTCCTTCATGACCTCTCTGGACTGGGGGCTTCCAGGCGAGCACCACATAGCTCTTGGTTGCCTCAGTAACCACTACATCAGTTGGTTCTCCAGGCACAACACCGACTAGAGGGGAAAGAAGATGCCTGTCATGACCATTTTTATTAAATCTGACAGCTGGCTATTAGTGTGAATGCAAACAAAAGTTATTCCAGCAGTGATGCAAAAACAGAAACATTGTGATGTCTTATCGGCTTTTTATGTTTGAGAGTTTCTAATATTTAAGGTTGTAGAAAATATAACTACATGGGAGACAGAGGAGTCATTCTCACCCAATTTATTGGGCATGACATGGATGTCACCTGACATGGTGGCACCCTAAAAACTCCCTATCAATCATAACAAACACAGCAACAAATGATCATACCAGTGGGATCCTCCTCTGTGAACTTGATCATTCCAGTCCAAGGTGCAGAGGGCCCAGCTGTTTGCAAAAACAACAGACAAATAAAAAATGAAAACTGAGATGATTGGTTTTGTCATAATATGTAAGCAGGCATCATGTGCGTCTCCCACCTCTGAGTCGAGCTCTGTCAGACGGATCCATGGCAACCACGGCCTCAGAGACACGCGATGGGCGGCTGACTCCTGCCTTGTTCAAAGCCCGCACCCTAAAGATGTAAGAACGCCCCTCCACCAGACCTGTAACTGGGAAGCGGGCATACTTGACTGGCGTATCATTACACTGAGCCCAGTGATGGGTGCCCACCTCAAACCTGCCAACATAAAACACATTTACATTCCAGTTGTGTAACAGCTGATCTGATGCGACCATTGTTCCAATCTACGTAGTTGCAACTAAACTTTCCAACGTTGTAAACAGGTAACTGATGGGGGTGTCATTTATTTGGGAGATTAAAACGTGTCTCAATTATTGAGAACAAGATTGTTTAAAGTTTTATAAACTGACTTTAATTTCATTGGTGTTTTTAGCTTTATTAAACATGGACCAAATATGGGGTAAGCTGACCAACCTGTCAATGTAATAACCCAGAATGGGACTGCTGCCCTCCACCGCTGGCTGCTTCCAGGTTACAACCACATAGTCCTTATTGGCATCATGACATTGCACATCGAGGGGGGCCACAGGAAGCCCCTCGACCTCCACATCAGCATCTGGCACAGCAAGTTGCACACACACACCTATGAGTGTTGCCGTTTCTAAATCCGGCAGATCTCCATTACACACTCAAGCTCTATTTTCTGACCCACTTATAACTTTACAGAGAAGATTATGTGGCAGCACCGTGACGATACGGGACTTTATATCTCCGTCAGACAAAAACTGCAACCTGTGATTTACCTCTGATATATAAACTCTCTGCTTCAAACAGATCACACTGTCTATGACAGCTTTTCTGGCATGAAGACAGATTTAGAAGCAACATATGTTCTGAGGAAACCCAACACCTCACACACAGTGTTGTGTCACTTAAAACACACAGCAGAATTAAACAGTTCCCCTGCCATTTCTCCTGTATGTTGCTTCTGGTTGAAAAAGACAAAACACGTTCAGGACAGATTTGAGGGTCAGAAGCTGCATTTAAAACACCAAACATGATGCAAAGCACTTTACCTCTGACAAACACATAGGCTGAATGGGTGTCGAAGCCAGATTTGGTGTTGACGCGCAGGGTGTACATCCCCTCATCCTCTTTGTTGAGGTGGGTAAGAGTAAGCATGGCACGTTCCCCAGACCAGTGAGAGTGCACCCATTTAGAGGGCTTCAAAGGGACAGCTGATGAGATATGTCGGTAACAACAGTGTCAGAATGAAACACATGAGTGGAACAGACTCTTTATTGGGGAAAGAAAAGACACTATTTCCACTTGATCCATCTACTTACAGTTTCTATACCACACAACTTCAGGCTGGTATTTTTTTACGGTGGGATATACAATGACAGTACAGCCCAGACTCAGTGTCTCCCCTTCGCGGCCAAAAGCTACGTCAAATTTGTCAATGATGGTTGTTTCAAAGGTAACACCATGCTCAGGGCAGAAACCATCTGGGACAGAGAGGAAAATCAACTTTATGATGCAGAAATGACTAAAGTGTGAAATCCAGTCAACATTTTCTTTCAACTTCAGTTTGGTTAATTATCTTCACCGGTGTATGTCTTATGTCATGGGGTGGCCTTCATACAGGCAAATATCAACTAAGGAAATATATTCTATTCTACAGTCATTTGGTAGACAGCTTAATCCAAAGCAACTTACATGTGATAAGTAACAAATTAGCACAGCCATAGCGATTAACCTAACATGCATGTCTTGTGGGTGGGAAGAAGCTTCAGAGCTGCAGAGAACCGAGTACTAGCGACCTTCTTGCTATGAGGCTGCAGTGCTAACTACTATGCCCCCATGCTGCCTCATATCTGTGATTATTGACTGATATTGATTGATTTATAACAAAGTTAATGCCTTAGATTACAACAGACCAAATCAGATCATCTAATATAGATACAAAAATGCTCTCAAAGGTTGAGCATTTACAGTAAACGTGTGCGTATGCATGTGTATGTGTATTGAGCACTATAAATGTATAATTCAAATTAATGGCTTTCATTGTCATATTTACAAATACTTTTAAAATAGTAAATTAATGCGGTTTTACATTATGTATTGTTTTGATTTGTATATAACTCTGAGCACTAATGTACAAATATATATACAGAATACAAAATCATCTCACGTGGTTTAGGATCAAGTGGTCCTTCTTCCATACCCTCTTGGAACCCTGTGGAGAAATATTTAAGTCAGTCATTTTGTTTAAAGAATGATTCATTTTGTACATCAGGACAAAGTGTGAGCATAAAGACTACTTCCATATTTCTGAATGAAATTGTTTTTCCTCTTCGCACCTTGTTCTGCAAAGAACATTCCACTATTAAAAGGTACTCACACAACTTTGGGCCCCATGCTCAGTTTAAAATAACGCTATTTTTAAACCTAAACTTTGACTTCTTACTGAAGTACCATAGGAGCTGCAGTAGAATGAAAAACATTTGGTAGAGAAAATACCTACTTTTGACCACAATAGTAGCCACAGAGGAAACTTCCCCTTTGATATTGAGGGCGGAGACGTGATACTTTGCAGTGTCCAAGAAATCGCAACTGAAAATGAAATCAAAGTGATCAGAATATCTTTTGCATTCGGCGGTGCAATAGAGAAAACACAAAGGTAATGTGCATTATGGGTCATTTGTTTTAGGTTTGGCCATGCAGTGTGTGAGGCGAATGATTACCTACTTCTTGATCTCCAGGGAGTGCATGTTGTAATTGCTCTCAGTTGTGTATTTCTCAGGGTGAGCTTTGGCATCAATTAGCACATTGTTTTTGTACCTTTAAAACAGAAGAATGAGTGTTTTTTTTCTTTTCTTTCTTTCTTTTGATAGTTTAGGGTCTTTAATTTCAAGAGGGATGTGCATTTTTATGTGACACTGCAAAAAAAGATTTGGCTGAGCCTTTCAACAGCCTTTTTGTTGATCCTCTGAATGGGAAACGAATGAACTTGGGATGTGACTTACCAGGCAATCCTGGGTTTGGGCCATCCAGCCACAGTGCAGTGCAGCTTGACGGTCTTGCCCTCCCAGACTGTCTGTCCACGGGGCTTGACAATCAACTCTGGAGGGTGTGTCAAGCTGTCTGGGTTCATTTTCTTACGAAACTCAGACCACTCCTCCATCTGCAGTGAGAAAATAAACCTGTGTTAATATGTGTCACCAAAATCTGCCTCCTTTTAAAATGGGTTTCTCACAAGGAGGGAATGAAAAGGATTCACCGTCTTGCCCAGTTCCAGCCGATCTGCGGACTCCCTGACATGCTTTGTTCTGGTTTTCTTCTCAACTTTAACTTCCATAGCCTCCCTGGCCTCCCTGACAAACAGGTTCCTCATGGCCACATAGTTAATTCCCTCCTCCGTGACGTCGTCCTCGTGGGCCTCTGTCAGGCTGCGAACCACCTCATGGCTGATAGAATCCAAAACATTAAGAAATGAGAACAGAAAAGAGGTCATTCAGCGTTCACAGCTACAATAAAAGCGATATTGAATTGAACCGATTCTTCACTCACTTGGCCCGAAATACAGGAATGACGTAACCAATAACTTCTTTGTCCTTGTCCATTGCCAGGTAGGTGCGTTTGGCTCTCTTGGGTAGTGGGCTCAGTTTAACCACCTCCTGCCCCTTCTCTGTCTTCACAGAGGTCTTTAAGCTAAAAAGGTAAGCCAAAGCAGGGAGATTAAAAGTAGTTACACCATAAAATCTTTCTATTAACTGATGATAGTCTGCAATGTCATGTCTAAAGACATTCATGCATGACGACATAACAGATTGCCTGATTTTGTGCTTTTATCTGTGCAACTGACCTCCACTGTTTCCAGAAATTATTTCAGTGAACTTAAAGGCAGAGTATGCAAGATTTCAAGGCGATTCTTTCCACCACCAGGTGGCAAACACCAGGTCATGAGCAAAACCACAAAACTGCTACCTCCACAAACAACAACAGGTTGGCAGTAATGAGCTAAACTCACCCCTCCTCCTTGCCAGCTCTAATAAGAGCAGGAATCACTTGTGAGCTGTAGCTCAGAGCCGCTCTGCAATAAATGCGCTTATACTCCCCCTACTGGTGGAAAAAATGTACTTTTTTTTTTACTGGTCAGAAAACATTCAAGAAGGGTCTTTGTCATTAATTAAACTTGTAATTTGATAATGCATCAAATATGGACAGACTGGAACCTAGATGTTTAAAAAACTATCTAATTATGATTGTAGTTATTTTTTTAGTTAATTCATTTTGAAAATATTGAAAATCTTACATACTCTACTTTTAACGGCCCTTTCCAAACTGCCCTGCTCTTATAAAACCTTTCAGACATAGCAAGTATGTGTAGTGAGTCAGAAACAACATATTAAAGATGGAGAACAATGAAAAATGGCTTTTGAATTACACTGGTTTCAATGGTTTCAATCAAAAGCTTGAATCTAAATATACCAGGGTGTTACTGGGAAAAAATAATGAAGAAAATTCCAGCATCAATGTGACATGGAAAAAATAAATATAACTTCAGTTATTTTAAAGCTGAAGTTTATTGGTTGCAATGCTTGCTTATGCAACATATTTGTTGGTAATGATAAGTAAAAAAATTAACCAGAAAAGAAAAAAAATGTAGCACTGCTGTATCCTAAAAATAAGGTGGACAGCATCACCTGGGAAGCTGGTTGCATATGCATATTCCTTTAAATAAATGTTCTTGTTACATAAAGCCATATACAGCTGATGCTATAGTCTGGTTAGTCAGAAAAAAAATTATGCATTTCCTTCCTTCCTTCCTTCCTCTGGGACTCTGAACTATACTTTTCTCTGACTCATTCACCTCAGACCTGCTTTTGGCCAGCAGGGTTTATAAATGGAACCGGATCTGATGGATATGCAACATGGCAAAAAGGTTCATTTTAAAGCCCTGCTTTCACTCACAGTTTCTGCCAAGTGCCCCCTGCCTATTCCTGTGGCCTAGAGGAGAACTGGAATGTCATGGCTTTGGTCAACTCCATTTCAGACCGGCAGAGCAAGATCAAGTTAATACAAAGGGGCTTCGTGCACAGCAGAGACGGATAAATTGAGAAAGTATCATAAAAGACTTCCACAGCATCAAGACATGACTTTGGCAGCTAGCTGAACAGGTGCACTGAACAGGGCATCAAAGGGATAAATGTTTCATCAAGCTGCAATGTGCGACTAAGTCTTAGTGCAATACATACACGTATAAAATGCAGGTATACACTGACAAGCAGTGTGTCGACACTGCTCCAAACAGTGTCAGCCTTCTGTTCAAGCCAAGAACAATTTCCTGACTTCCATATAGTTTATTTACAGTTGGCTTGATGCCAGCATCTCATATCGTGTGCCCAGAAATAGCCTAGTTGCCTATAAATATATCTGGCAGCCTTTAACCACAGCTGAAATTCTTTCCTTGACCCGTTTTTAGAAAGCCAGCCTGGTTCCAGCATGTACAATAAGGCACTCAGCATGAAGGACAAAGACGTTCACCATGTTACAAATAGGAAAATACACACAAATAAATAATTCTACTGCTGAACCGATGGGTTTAAACTCGTGTACCATGTTGAACCATGTCACCTTATGAAGAAAACTCCCACCTGGACATATATAAACACAGCTTTGAGGCTCAGTGGTTTAATCAGAAATGTTTTGGATTTTCTAAACATCTATATAATCAGAGTAAAGCAGGTAATGTTAACATAATCTACCATCTTATATGAAATACGGTATCAGTTTGTTTGTCTGACTGTCTGTCGTTTTTGTAATTTCCCTCTACGATTAATAAAGTACTTTCTATTTCATTTAATTTAATTTTTGTCATAAACCAATACTTTAAAAAATAGGAGAAAAAAACTGAAAAATATAACTTAATTAATAGTCCATAAATGTAAAAACTTAGTATATTATTATTCAAATCTAAGCGAAAGATGTTGACCTAAAACATGTTGTGACACTTCTCAAAAAATAGCTCAATTCTTGCTTGTGTCATTGTATTAATGGTGTTTTGCATTTGCACAGTTTAAATTAATAGTAGAACTCGAACTGCCTTCAGACTTATATGATTCAATATTAATAGAACATTTGCTTCTTTTGGTACATTTGCACACCAGGAAAGTTGTAAAAATATACAATATTTAAATATAAAGTAACAGATTATTGCTTGATAATCAAGTTTGACTAAAATTTGGCCTTGTAACATTGTGGCAAATAAGTAGTCTGAGAGTTTAATGCTCCATAAAGTACAAGAATAAAAACCAGGATGCGGTCTGACATCCAATTTTATTCATGTCTAAGTTGGGCCAAGGCCCATCTGTATTACAGATTCCTCGTAAATCCATCCATGACCTCTGGAAAATCCTGCGAACAAACAGTAGCAATCATATAACCTTGTACACAAAGATACCTCTGTCATTCAGCACCTACACCTTGTCTGGACCTGGTCTTTGATCTTAGTTAGTTAAATAAATAAATAAATAAATAAACAAACAAATAAATAAATAAATAAATAAATGTAAAGGTTAAAAGTAAAAAAAAAATAGGTAAGGACATAATAAAAGTAAAAAAATAAATGCAGGAAAATAACAGTTTCAATGAAAAATGTACAAAAGAAAAAAAAAGTTATTACTAAAACTGGATCCACACATGGATCCAGGAAGACCAATTTGCAACAGTGTAAAATAAAATCAAGAGAAAAATAAATAAAAAATAAATAAATACAGAGGTCATAAAACATTTCTATCAGTCAGTGAAAGAACAGAAAGTGTCTGCTGTCTATGAAACCCATTTTGACCTACATGCATCTTCCTTCCAGTTGCTGAACACACTTCCCTTCAGGCTGCAAGTATAGTGTTCAATATTTGAGGTCTTTTTTAAGGCATTTACATTTTAAGGCATTTATCATGTCTGCACCCCTGGAAATGGTATGTTGCATCTAAGGAAACTTGCTTTTGATTTCAGTATCATCACCCATCTTTGCTGTAATGGCTGCACTCTCACACTCTTACCGATGGCTGGTGGTCTTGTGAGTGGAGAACGCCTGCTTGCTAACAGACGACTTGGTGCTCAGGTAATAGCTGCTCTCATAGTGATGCTTCTGCTGCTGCTTCTCCAGCTGTTGATGCAGCAGCTGTTTCTGCGTCACTTGTAATGATCCTGACATCCTGATGGCCACTCCGCCAACTTATAATGAGACTCCTTTTTCTACCAGCTCTGGAAATCAATCTCACTGTTATCATTATAAATGTATTTCTCAACTAGAGGTTAGTTGACAGCAGAGGATGGTAATTAGATATTAGGAGTGGTGGTTTAGAGAATTAGCGAATACTCAAAATATGGTTTTAAAAGTTTTTTTGTTATGATTAATTTTTGTTTGTGCTAGCAGCTGAAGGGTTAGCTCTACTAAAATCTATATCTACTGTGTTAGATGAAGCAGCAGGGAATTTATCTTTGGCAGCGGTGAGTTCTCACTAGCTAACATTTCTCATTAATACATGTTTGCATTGATAAAATGTTAACCTAATGTTGGATTATCTCGAACTGAATTATTTAAAGATATCACTAAAAAGTGATATGATGTCAGCTTCTTAATACAAGGGTAAATAGTTTAAATCAATTGCAAACTTTGGGTGATTATATTTTAATATTATGCTATTTGGAGATGAGATTAAATGTATTTGTTTTTTGCCAAAACAGACATAAAAATGATATCTTTGTCAGAATCATGAACAGATTATTAAACAGGCCTACCTAGCCGGCTGAAGGAGACAGAGCCTCCAGGTATAATATAAGAAATTACATCTTAAACAAACCCATCAAAAGAAAAAAATTAAATAATGCAGAGAAAAGAGAATAAAAGAGGAAATGCAAAACTACCATAATGTGATAATTAAAAGTGGATGGAAAACTTTAAAGAAATTCTAAATGAACAATCATACAACAGACTTGTGAAGTCATAATGAACATGTAAATGACCAATATGAGAAGCAATGTGAGCATCAGTAAGTCTAATATGGCCCATATAAAAAGCACAGACCAAACTGATTACTGTAGACAAAATGTGGCCCAAAATCCTTCATCATGACAAATGGGATGGGTCAAAGGAAAATATTACAAATAAGCAACAACATTTAGATTAAAGGAAATGAATCTCATCTGATGAACTGGGGCACTTTTACACATTTGTGACCCAGGAGCCGCATTTTCATAATGTGTCCATGATCAGAGGAAATTTCTGACATGAAACGAAATTAAACGAAATGAAATGTTGGAATAAAAAAAAAAAATTACATAAATTATCAGTATTGATGCCCAGAACTATTTTGCAATTAATCTGCAAAAATGATCAGAATTAGATATTGCTCAAGTTCAACAGGCTGAAAACATATGCAGCTCTGAGAAAAGACCATCATGATGCATTCACAGACCATAACACTGCCAAATATGACCATTAACAGCAGGAATGTATTTTATCCTAGTTACGTGCTTAAGCAATACTTTCTGCAGGCATTATTGGTCATAAAGAGCTACAAATTCAACTCAGTAGTGAGGCTTGAGCATACACAATGCAAAAATAGGGAGATTTAGGTCATAAAATATATTGAGGATATAATAATTAATTAATAGATTACTTTGATTAGAAGTTTCACCAGAGTAACACATGCAATGTAATCTACAAAACCATGTCAAAATGAGCATTTGTTAGTTTAGGAGGCAACAGAAAGATTGATTAAAGCAATATGGAATGAATAAACAAATATGGATAGAGTACAATAAGGCCTCAGGCCTCATCAGTTCAGGGTTTTGAAATTTAAAAATACATTTATTAGAAAAAATTTTTATTAAGAGACAAAGCTGCTGATGACTGAAACCACTCACCACAAATGAAAATCCACCAATCCACCACAGATAATAATTGGGAAATGGATGTTTTATTCCAAAAGTAGCTAAAGCAAGTTCAGATCCAGGCAAAGCAGCAGGGTGAGGGGCAGTGGACAGGAGGCAGTCCACAGAACAAAAATAATGCTGCCACTCGGCAGAATGTACAAGACACCGTCAGGACCTTTTAAGGCTGGGGCAGCTTTAAATTTAGACCGTGAGACCATGAGAAGGGCTATACGAGTCTCTGGGCCCGGCCCTCTGTTGGTTACTGTAGCCTACTTCAGGGATGAAATGTGGATCATCTCAAATAATCTGCCTGAATCAAACTCCTGGCAAGGCCCTGAATTCTGCCACAAATACTAAGCAGGCAAATCTAAGAGCCGATATGTACACAAAGATAAGGAAACAAATAACTAAACACTTCTTAGGACTAAAAATTCAACTTACCAACTTAATTGATGTAGGAGAAAGTTCTGAAAGTCATTCTGCTGTGCTTAGTATGTGTGGTAGATTTCTTACAGCAGTCAATACGCCTAGCAGTAATAAACACGCAGGTGTTTGCTGCCACCGAGTGGTGGTGGACATTCTCTAAAACCAGGTGAGATAAACAAACAAATCATTTTCACGTAGCTGCCCTAGCTCTGGTTCAATGAACAATTTTATCCTTTTTGTCGTATCCTCGGGAAATAGTATTTAAAAGTTTCCTATTCACTGGAGTTAAAAAAAAAAAAAGAAAAAAAAAAAAAGAAAAAAAAAAGAAAAGAAAAGAACATAGAGAAACGACGATAGGAAGAATAATAAGAGGCAGGCGTGATGGTATGGAATATTCCAGATCATTGGTTCCGTCCAAAGCTCAGGCTTCCTTCTGATTGGCCAATTTTTGAAACAGGAAATCAAACATTGATGGTTCTTCATCGTTTTCTGAATGTGTTGATAGCGGTCTGTACATCTTCTTGGCTGAAGCTCAGATTTTCGTCTGAGGTAGATTTTTCACATTTTTTTTTTTATCTGCGTGGACAACATATCCTAAGGAAACACGTGTGTTTTACCTTTAGACTTATCTCTACAAACACGCTAAAGCTGGTTATATCAACCAGCTATGTAGGTCAAAAGGGTAATAGTGATAAAGGAAGCGTTGTAATTAATTTGGGAAGAGTTTTGTGTTGCAATAAGTATAAGGCCTGTTAGCAGTTATGTTTCACGGTGAACACAAATAATAACGGTAAAATGTCATTAACCTCCGCTTAAGCTTTATGACTATTATGATTGTTTGTGTTGTCAGTGTTAAATTCGCTGCCACGGATGTACTGCAAGCTACAAGTTGCCATCTTTACAGATACACCTCATAATATGAAAAATATTTGACGTTATAGTCTGCCTGACATAGCCAGACTTTTTTTTTTGAGTTGCCAAAATGTCCATTTTCTCTGCTTAAAAAAAAAAAAAAAGTCGTGTGCATAAGATAACCTTCAGAATTCTTTCTCCAGACTTCCATCCTGCTGCCTGGCAACACCATACCTTTGTCCATAAAGGTAACTAAACTACATCAGCTGATCTTGTAGCTCATCTGACAGTCACAGCATCGTTTCTTTTGGGAAGGAGGACCTATCAACCATCAATATGTCAAGCAAAAGAGCCAAGGGGAAAAACACCAAGAAGCGTCCCCAACGTGCCACTTCCAATGTGTTTGCAATGTTTGATCAGTCTCAAATCCAAGAGTTCAAGGAGGCTTTCAATATGATCGACCAGAACAGAGATGGCTTTATTGACAAAGAAGACCTTCATGACATGCTTGCCTCCTTAGGTACTCTGAATATTTGTTCAGACATTCTGATTTTTGTAGTATGTAAATTAGATGCAATTTCTAATCAACCCAGAGCAGCTCTTTAACCTTTTTTTCTTATTTTTTTTAGGCAAGAACCCCACAGATGAGTACCTGGAGGCCATGATGAACGAAGCACCGGGCCCAATCAACTTCACAATGTTCCTTACCATGTTTGGGGAGAAGCTGAACGGCACAGATCCAGAAGATGTGATCCGCAACGCTTTTGCCTGCTTTGACGAAGAGGGCACAGGCAAAATGGACTTTTTTTTTTTTTTACATTAAACAAACAAATAAGCTTATTCTGTATTAACATGTCATGTTTTATTTCAATATGTCATCAGATGGGAGGGCTGACAGTGGCAACAGTCGCTCGACAGCTCAATGTTAGCATCAACTCTTGTGCATTCATTAGACTTCAATGTGTTTTCACAGGTGTGATTCAGGAGGAGTATCTGCGGGAGCTGCTTACTACAATGGGAGACAGGTTTACAGATGAAGACGTTGACGAGCTCTTCCGTGAGGCGCCCATTGACAAGAAAGGCAACTTCAACTATGTAGCATTCACACGCATCTTAAAACATGGTGCAAAAGACAAAGATGACTAAAGGCGGAGGTGCTACCGTACGAGCTTCATTCTGCACTTTGTGTATCCTTTAATGGGTTTCCATCAAGTTTAGATCAGCTATATGCTGTAGTTGGCTCTTGAAAAATTCCAGTGTTGAGGTCATTTGTTTAAGCTGCTTTTTGAACCTCTTGGTCTTCTTCCACTTCTACTTTTAAAACTCATTTGCACATGTGTGATGACATTAGCATAGGGTCTGAGAAAACAAGTAGAGACCCTCATGGATAAAGCTGGTAAACTGACACAATGTGTCTTATTGCGACTGAATCAGTTGCAGCAAATGTAAAGTTTGAAGATTAAATTGTCTTCTGGGATGAATCACAAAGACTGTATTGACTTTTCATGAAGGTTTATTTTAAATGAAAAGATAATGGATGGACATTGTCAGTCTGATGGTTTAAAGCAATTACAATTCAACACTTCAAGTTTCAAAGACAGCTACAAGGGATCAGATACTTCAAAAGGTGCTGGTGGTCAGGAAGAGGTTTCTTTTATAAATTCTGTTCAAAATACAAATATTTTTGTCTTTGCTGTGTTTATTGACCAGCCTTGATAATGAATTATATCGTTTATAGGGCAATGGCTATGGCTGTGAATACACTTGTGGTTTTATTATGCAGAAAACACAACTTTGCATTCCCTGTATGTTTGTAAGGTCTGTTGTGCACATCTTTAAAATCTGCATCTTGATTATGTAAGAAGCTATAGAGTATATACTATTTTTGAGTTTTCTAACTTTTACTTAATAATCTCAAATACCTTTTACATTTCCAAAATCCCTCTTTGTTTGTGCATTTATATTATCATAAACCTATTACTAATCCACTTTCTTTCTTAAGTCTTATGATCTTGAAATTCTCTAAATCAAATTACACTAGTGTTTCCCCTAGTGGAATCCTGAAGTGATATTTTGACAATAGAGAGCAAGTATATTATCAGCCAAAATACCTGGACTGCAGTATTTTTATTTTCTATTTTTGTAAGCCATCCTTGGAACAGATTCAGTTTTACCACTGCAGAGAAACACTGAAGTTGAGTTTATTGGTTGTTAGATTTTTTTTCCCAAAGTTTAAAACAATTCCTCTTTCCATCCTTCCTTTATCTCAGCACATTTCCCTTTGAGGTCATGTGAGAGTATCTAGGAATAGATATCCTTGATCTGTACCTCACATCTAACACCTATAGAATTAAAAAGTAGACCAAATATAATTATGCATAATTAGTTTTTGGAACAGGATGGGAGAAAGGCACTGCAGCATGTACTCAGCTTTTTCAGTAAAATGTTTTCCATTATAACAAACAACTGCTTGTAAATTTAGTATGTCAGCATTTACACAGGAGTGCAATGCTGGGGTACCTACATAATTCTGGCTCACATGGTACTTACTGAAGTTGGTGTACACTGATGAACAGTTACTTAATATTTTATGATATCTGGTGTCACAGTTTTGCCTTTGGGCATTTTAAATTCTATATAACACTTAGTCTGAATGGGTTCTACTGAATTTCAAAGCATCTGACCTGGTGTTGCTTGTAGTCTGATTATATTAGTCTCACACAGCACCTCATATCTGTCTAACCCTGGGAATCTGTCTGCAAAACATCCAGGATCTTTCTTTAACGGGAATCTTTGTTATGAAGGTTGTTTCAAACATATCACACCAACAATAAATAAACCAGGATCTGCTTCACAGTTGAAGCTTTCTGTACACTTCACCACTGCTCACAGAGCAACAAATAACACGTGTTACTGGAGACTTGACTACTCCGTCAGCGCCAGGTTCTTCGATTGGATCCTTGATAGGTGGTCTGATATGCATGCCTCGATCCTGTCGCACTGGGCAAGAAAATCCTATGGACATTAAAAAAAAAAAGTTTTCTTTTACATCCTTGTTTTCAGTTAAATTATGAGGACTTTGCTAAGACACAAGCTGACCTGCACTGTCTTTACAAGTCCCTTTTTCTTTAATCTGCAATCATTAAAATTCTCTGGCACATTCTGTTGAAAAACAGTTTGTGGTTAGTTGTTAAAGACATAAATGAAATAGATTCTTGAAAATAAATACTAAAATATATTGCCATGGCATCTATCTGCTCCAGGATCTTCATGAACTGCTCAGCTGCTATTTTCACTCTATGGTCTAGTTTACTCAGTGCCTCTGCCTGGAGGTCTTTAGCCAAGAAGCCCTATGAGGGAAAAAAAAAGAGATTATACAACTAATATACTTGAAAATAAGACCTTAAATGCTCAATAGGTTATAATTCATTACTTACATTCTTCAGTCCAGTTAACTCCCCGTCTACTTTCTCCAGCTTTTTAGCCATCTGCTCCACTGATTTTTCAATTTCTTTCAATTTCCTCAGTTCTGCTTCTTCTTCAGGACTGTTCTGTTATGACATAACTGTCATTATTGCACAATATACACATAGCTATTCTAGGGACAAAAAACAGGTAATGGCCTTACCCGCTTTCCAATCATCATGAGTTTGCTGCCTTCTTTTATTCCATAACTAGAGAGACTCTCCTCCATGTCCTTCAGTGATTTCCCTGAAATGCCAGGATCAAAAAAACAAGTTTAGAACAGGATACTTGAAGGCAAGCAGGAATTATAGAGAAGTAAGGCCAGCAGAGTACCTTTAAAGATAAGTTTCTGTGAGGTGGGAGGGACACCGGTTGCTTGACAGAGAGCATCTGACAGGTCTTTAACAGTAGGTCCCTTTCCATCATCTTGGTTTGTTAGTGTGATGCTGTGTTTTGCTGACCCTGGAGGGGTGGGAGGAGAAGGGTGTTTACATTTTACATATGTATAATTTAAAAAAAAAAAAAAAAAGATGATGAATCCCTCAGATTTATAGCTACATATTGCTCAGCAAACCTAAAGAACAAATAAACTCTAATCACACCACTAAATAGTTTTTCATTGAAAAAAACCCCAAAAAACCAACATAATTGGACAATTCATTCTGTCAATAGTAACACATTATATTACAATACAACTCAATACTACACACACACACATACACATACACACACACACACACATATATATATATATATATATATATATATATATATATATATATATATATATATAATTTCTAAAAATTCAGGTTTAAAGTTGTAAATTCAACATGAGTCAAATATCAAAAAGTTCAATTCTTAGGTAAACTACATTCAAAGACAAGTTTGAGATTAAATAAGTTATCGTTAAGAAATTGGTGAAAGCTACGTTAGCTGAGCATCTCTAAACTGAGGTTTACAGAAAGAGACTAAGATTTCTCCTCTATCTTTTGTTTAGTTTCGTAAAAAGATGTATTACCGTATGCCACTGTCAAAGTCAGCGCTGGTTCTGACATCTTGGTCTTTATAGTCTGTTTAGTATCACAACTTCATAAAATCACACGGCTAGCTGGATAGATAGCTAGTTTACTTCCGGTAAACACCGGAAACACTTGCTATATTATTATTTTTTTATTTATATATTTATTTTATTAATTCACACCGAAGTTACTCGTGTGTTCACTGCAAGACAAGAAAAAGCATTGTTATACCTATAAACGTGTTTAGTATACAATATATTTTATGAACAAAATGCGCAGTTTGACCTTCGATTCCATACTTTTTTTCCTTTTAAGCTGTGACGTGGAATAAGTTTTTAGATTCGTGAACTGTATCTTAAAGAAAAAAAATACAACATTTGAAAGCGATATATATCGGGAAATCGTGAAAAATTTTCCTGTGAGAGCTAGCATTCAAGCTAACTGGCTCTGTGGCGCAATGGATAGCGCATTGGACTTCTAGTCGAGCACTTGAGGAGTGATTCAAAGGTTGTGGGTTCGAGTCCCACCAGAGTCGGACTTTTGACCGCGGTACTACTGACAGAGTACACGTTCGGTGGGCATGTTGTCCAATTGCTTCGTGACAAAGCTGTCAGAAAGAAACTACACAAGAATTTAGTGACAATGTAAACAGACATGTAAAATCCTCTGAATGAAACAGACATGTCCCTTTTTAAAAAAAAAATATTGGCATGCAAAGACATAACAATAAAGAGATACTGCTCAGAACATGTCTGTCAAGCATTATTAATAGCTACAGAACCACAAGTAATAGGATTGCTTTCCCTGTAGAATAAACCTGGAGGTTAAAACCCCACAAAGAAAAGAGGAGCAAGTTAGATCAATAAGTCTACAACACAAGGTAAAGTTAAAACATATTTTTTTTTATTTTGCATGTTTCAAGTACCCCCGGCCGATATTTCAAACAGACCAAGCATGAATTATCTCCACTACTTAAAACCCAAACAAGATGATAATGGCTAAAGGAAACACAAAACTAGTCAAATGTACAAATAAATTAATCCAAATACTAAAGGTTTGTGAGACTGACAGGGAGAAAATAAAGGGAGGTTTTAAAGGAGTTTCAGTATGTCACAAGGCCACATGCTAGCATGGTAGTAGTAACAATACACAACCCAACACCGGGACAACTTCAAAATCATATTGTTCTCAGGTCAAATGGTTTTGCATGTATAAATGTTACTCTACATAAAAAAGTGTTAACTGTTGAAGTGCAGTTGTTTTGATCAATTCCTGGTTTATGTTGCGGGAATCTGTGGCAGGCCAAACTCGTCCACCAATACACCATCCTGAAAACAAGACAAAACCACAGTTGCATGGACGTGCTATCACAGTATATGATTATTTCAAGCATTAGGAGTGTTAAATGCTAATAAAACACTAAATGTTTGTATAGAAAGAGCCAACATGTGATTTGATGACATTTGATTGTACAGTATGTAAACAAGTACCTGCCTGGAACTTCGATAATCCTAAAAGCATGATGGGCATGGTGATGTAATCACCAAACTGTCTTTGATTTTCTGACTCGTGTATTTTCACGACTCTTCACTAAGAGCCTTTAATGTCACATCAGAGCATTGTGATTTGTGGACCGTCACCTTATTTGTCTTGCTGTCACTGGGAATTCCCTCAGGGATCGATGGGGCAGCTGAGGCTTCATCCAAGTAGGAGCTGTCATCATCCAGCAACAGCTCATCACCCAGTGCATCCAGCTCTGAAATCACAGTTATATTGTCTGTGTAACACATTATGTTTGGGGGTCTTAAAATACTTAGAAAATAACAATTATTAATCCAAGTGTAATTAAAATCATGATGGATGGGCCGGGCATTCTTGCCTTCACATGTCTCAACAGAGGGCAGAGCAGCAGCGTATTGAGACAATTTTACACAAACTACTTGTCACAATTTATTTTAAATTGATTTTATAAACAAAATCACAGTGTAAAGTTTACCTGCTTCAAGATCATCCTCATCGATCTCTGGAGTGCCATAGCTTCGACTCAGGGCTTCCTGTACCTCGTTGGCATCTTCCATCATGTCCTCCAGCTGGTCCTGTAAGTCCTAAAAGGCCATAAGCTCACCTTTAGTTTCAGAAATCTACTGGCTTGCAATTTTTTTTTTTTTTTTTTTAACATTACAGCTGATTGTGACTTGTAGAAAAAAAACTGTCACAGGTCAGCCACTTGTCCTGTTTTGTTTTTCTGTAGAACCTCTTCCACCCACCAGATGTCCTCAGTCTTTCAGCCTGGGCTCAGTCACAGGTCTAACACGCCCATCTCACCTCCTCCCAGTTTCCACTCACATCAATCTATAGCCCTTTCCCATAACACAACTTAAAAAACATGACTAAGCCGAATGGGTAACACATCTGACACACACATTACATAACAATAGTAATAGTAATTTAAAGTGCACTGTGCACCATTTCACAACAATTCCACAGTTGCAAGATGGTGCAAATTTACAGACTCTTGTTCTCCACTTTGAGTCATGACCAGATTGCTTTAATGTGTTTGCTTAGTTCTCCAGCTGTGTGTTTTCCTGCCTGTTTTCTTAATAACCTGTTTGACAAAGATCTAAGCTGTCTGCTGGTTTTATGTGCTTAAAAACCCACCAGTTGCACTGATAAAAAAAAAAAAAAAAAAGATATATAAAAAAAATAACTGCTTCCAGAGACAGATGAGCACATAGAAGACACTGCAAATGAACAAGACATCGTCATTATCCTAATTAGACCCAATTTATTGCAGTAAAAAAACAATACCATGATGTCCAAATAAACATACGTCTATTTGATCAAGCTTGACATCCTTATAAGCCCTTTTCATTTCTTTTGCACCAATCTTCATGGCCTCCACCTGTGAACAGTAGACAGGTAAAGACAAAGTATGTTTAGTCCCAAGCAGCACCATCCATCTTTCCAGGTTGCTGGTAAAAGCACACGCTGACAGCCATCAAGACAGCTCTGTGTCTGCAGATCAGTCCTATAGCTGCACAATGAAGCAGGATTAGTGGCTTAGTGAGGTAACTTAGGGTTCAACTCCTGTGTTTCCAGTGTAATAAAGGTGGTTCATTTCGTAGCAGCGTGTTTTGCCACTCAAGCAGGAAATCTAAACTCCGGCACAGGTTATGCTTTAGCTAAGAGGCGAGCACTGACTTTAAATTAAAATAACTGAGTTGACAAAGTTTTCTTGGCTGTTTAATTTCAAGCCATTTAAATGGCTTCAATTTATGAACATTTCATAAAACGACCCAGTTATTTATAAAAAGAAAATAATAAAAAGAAATCCTAAATTGTACAGTCTAGCTAGCACAGAATTTAGACATTTGCAATCATGCCTTTGCAACTTAAAAACCAGCATCATATTAACCCCTAGCTGCATCCCAACTATCTGGATTTATTTAACAAGATAACTTCATAAATCCAGGACTTGGTGAAGCTGATTCTTAGTTTAAGCCCAGAATTCAGACGTATCTGGCTGGGATTTATCTGTTTTTCAAAGTACTAAACAAAATCCGTACATGTAACACAAAGGGCCAACACAAAACAGTGCCTCAAGAGTCTTTTCAAACTTATCTGGGATGCTACGAAGAGTATAAATCTAACAGAAAGTCAAGCCGCTTGATATCCTGGTCAGCTGTGGTCCTCTTACTGTTGTTTTTGTGTCCTTTAAGGTCTGGATTGTGTAGTTTGCTTGCTCCATGTTAAATGACTGCTGAGCCAGCTGCTCCCTTTGACCCTCATACCTGTTAAAAAACAATACAATAGCCTTTGAAGCACATGTTATACCCTTATTTTTTATTCTGTAATTATCTCAGTCGTCCAAAACTGGACTAGTGCGGTTAATACTCCAGATTCACTTTTGATATATTACAATAGGTTAATGAGATGATATTACAGAAGTTGCTATCCGTCTTACTTGATAATTCAATTACTATCTTACAGTATAAACACAATAAGTTAACAAAATGTGGCAAGGCTCCCCTTGGCCACATTCATCCATTTAAAATAAATGGGGAGATGTTTTAATTTTTAACTAGTATTGTTGAGTGTTTGCAATTACAAAAAAAAAAAAAAAACAACTAATTTGGCATATATAAAAACTAATATAATTGATGGTTTGTTTAGAGGAAATGCAACTAATTAGCAAAATAAAAATGTTTTAAAATTTCTTTTGGCATTTCTACAATACTCAGTTGCAAATATATGAACCCTTCTTTTTGAGTAGCTACCATCAACATTTAATCCATGTGGTCTGTTGATTTCTTGTCATGATCTGTTTACAATCAACTTTCTCTGAAGCAGCGATGACAGTTTGTCAAATGCTGTCCAAACAGGCCTATTGCCTGATGTTAATCTCACAAGGCCCACGTGTTTTCAATAGGATTTAAGGGTCTGGTGACAACTGTACAGATCTTTCAGTAATCTTTCAGTAGTCTTTATTAGTTTGTTAAGCTGTGGACTACATGGCTACATCATGACACTGGTTAAAGTCGCAGAAACTTATATATATATATATATATACACACACATATATATATATATATATATATATATATATATATATATATATATATATATATATATATATATATATATATATACACATATATATATATATATATATATATATATATATATATATATACACATATATATATATATATATATATATATATATATATATATATATATATATATATATATACATATATATATATATATATATATATATATATATATGTATATATATGTGTGTGTGTACATGTATATATATATATATATATATATATATATATATATATATATATATATATATATATATAAGTTTATTTTCATCATGTCAATTATTTTTCCCTCCATGAGTTTTCTGTGACCCTCTTAATTTGCAAGAAAAATGTAATTACTGAGTAGTCACACCTCAGTAGTTTAGCTGCCTTACAAGAGTTGCATTTGTCTTAAAAGAAACGCTAAAACCAAATTTGGACTGTTGTACCTTTTATAACTCAGCTGCCAAATAATCCAATACTCAATATAAAGGGCCAGACCATCGTAGTCCACATCATTACAATTCACACACATTCTGAAAATGATTCAGTCCTATATGCATTTATGTTTGTAAGGTTTGGAGATTTAAAATGCACTGCAAATATTCACATGGCCAGATATTTATTTACTTTTACAATTGTACATGCAGTGTACATGTCATATTTGTTATAACAAATGTGTTACTGCATAAGGACTCACATTCTCTTCTGCTTCAGGACTCTCATCGCCTTTTGTTTCACCATATTCTGCATTAGAAAATAAATAGAAAATATGAATATTTGCTACGTCTGTCTTGCAACCTTTGAAATCATTTCAACATGACATATACTACCTTCGAGGGTCCCTCTCTCATCTTTTTTAGCTGATCCTTATATTTCAAAAGTTCAGCATCTAGCCTGCTTATTTTCTTTTCTATGGACTCTGACCTGGCATCCACCTTAAAGAAGAGAAGATCAATTAGAGGTAATGATTTCCAACATCCAGACGGACCCATCACAGTGCTTATATGCTCTGCTTGTGTGTCTGTGTGCATTAGTGGGGTAAAAGCTTAAGGTTAACAAACACATCACTCTTCCACATTCAGGCAAGCGAGCATTTTAAAAGGACAGCCCGTGTTTGTATTGTATTTCATTAAAATGAATTAACAGAAGCACGAGAGCTCGTTAGCATGGTCTGCTGCTTTGACTACCCTTTTGTGGCCGTGTTAGCCTAATAACAGCACCGTTAGGTCACTTCATGTAGTCGTAAACAATAACACCACTCGTTCTGACTGTACTCACAGTGCCGATACAGTCCGACAGATTTGGAGGGGGCGCTTTAGGCTTCCCGCGTCCAAATATTCTGTTCATTTTCAAAACGATTAATCGCCTCGAAGCCCTCAGCTTTTCTTAGATCATACAAAAAGCATCAAACGTAGAGGATTTTGCATTCAAGACACCCGGAAGCGACGGGCTAGACGCAAAGGAATCGGATTGGCTGGTGGGAACGATCGTGACCAATGAGCGTCTGGACGCGCTGCTGCCTCCCAGTGGCGAGCGGAGGTACTACAAGTCAGAGAAAGCCTTTTGTCCCCGTAGATAGAATCTGTCACCAACCAGTCTTTGTTAACTCCTCCTCTGCGGATGAATTGTCATAAATGTAGGGTTAAATCAGGATGCTGACTAAAACTAGTTCTTTCTGTGAATATGACTATGAAATATTGATAAAACATAATTTTAAAAAATGCCTCAAGTTAAACAGTGATCTCTCCACATTACAACAGCGGATTTTTAGTGAATTTAAGGGTTGTTAATTATTGTTCGTTTAAAGATTATTTTCTTATCATGAATGAAGATTTTAGGTACACTATTGAATTAAGTGCACTGATACAAAAATATGAAAACATCAAAAGTAAATTAAGAGTTTTATTTTGTAGATATGTGTCTGCTGTAATTGATCTATTTATGTATAATGGTTTAATATTATTACAGATCAGTATACTGCAGATCAGTAGCATGTATGGTTAATGTGAATTAAGAACCAATTTAACCCATACTAATTATTTCTATTCAATTGCCAATACTTTAATGACTGAATAGGTTTTCTCTGACTTGAATATGAGATGAAAATGGGGGAATAAAACTTTTAATTTTCACATTTTACTGGTGTATTTTTAATAAAGAGTGGACTTTGTCTGGATCACTCCAAAATGTTGATCATGTTTTTAAGAATTAATCTTTGTTTTGGATCATTGTCATGTTGGACAGTGCAGTACAGCCCCAGGCTAAGATTTGCTGAGGGCATGATGTTTCCTACAGAATTTTAATCTTGCTCTGTTATCCCACTTTGACAAGATTGTCTGCCCCCCTGGCTTGAAGATAATAGCAATGTCCTTTCTTTCATTAAATAAAGGAAGTTCAGACAAGTATGTGTTAGTCTGATCTAGCTCACATTTGATGACTTAAAGCTTTGTTCTTATTCATGGATTTATGTCCCTTGTCGATAAATAAAGTGCTGAACTGAATTGATCATCTTAAAAAAAAAAAAAAAAAAAAAAAAAGCGAATTAAGCATTTCTGTGCTTCTCTTGGCTCAAGTCAAGTTTTTCTTGGGAATGTCCATAGAAATTTTTGTTATTCACTATTTGCTTAAGTATTTCTTAACTAGATTCTAAAGGGTGACCTTGGTTAGCTTTATAAATGGATGCAAGGTAAAGATCAGCTCCCCCTGCAGCAAAACTTAGCTCCTGGGCAGCATCACTGGCCTTTCCAAATTGCTAAGGATCCATAACATGAAGCCAACATGGTTAAAAAGGTTGTGATGCATCCAGACCTGAATCTTATTCAACATCTATGGAGAAAACTAAAAATAATCTCAGATGAATGGAAATGATCACACAGAAGAATTGCTCCAACACCATTTTGGAGATAAAATGAAAGCTCCAGTGATTAGAAATGACAGATTTTGTGATAAGAAATTGTGAATCAGAATTAGCTAAAATATGTTTGTTATCCAAATACATCCTTGAACACATGACAAAATTGGACATCTGTATCTCTGTAACCTTGGAAACAGGCCAAGTTATAGGCTTTTATTTTTTTAAATTATAATTTTTTATATAAAATATAAGGAGAAAAAAAAATCAGTGGACATTAACATCACTAGCCTTCTGTGAAAGCTCTGCAGCACATCTGGAGCTAAATGTGTTTATTTTTCTATCATTGGTATCTTTGTCCAGTGCCTTATGGTTAAAGTAATGCCCAGTTTTCTTTAAACAATGACGCTTGTTGGATCCATAATAAGACTGAGAGCCTATTACAGAACCTGCGATGTGTAATGGCTTGCTAATTCACAAGCACCTTGACAGACAAGAGTTTGGGGGAAAAAGGCAGTAATCTCAGTAATTATAGCTGACAGCTTCATCAGTGTACCTAAGGATGAAATGATTTGATTAGCCTCTTAGAACTCTAAGAATCCCTCTTATCTGTGCACAATTACAACTGTCAACTGTTGTAAAGAGCATCACCGCATCCTGAAGGGTTTTGCAAATACCAGCTTGTCACCAGACAAGGATCTCAGTAAAGTAAAAATAAAATACAAATTTTACAGGACTGCAACACTGAAGCCTAGCTTTCCTTCATTGTGGCTGACAGTCAGCTTTCTCTGTTTTTTCTCATGTGCCTCACAAACCTACTATACTGGCTTTTAGACATGATTCTTTGTTTTTTATCAGCCTGTTGCTTTTATTTAAAGATTTACTAAATTATAAATACAATTCTTGTTAGGTTTGGTTCAGTTATTTCTTTGTGGAACCTTGTAAAGAAATCCATTAACAATGACACAATCAGTTCTGAAAACAAAGTATAACAAAGTAGCTCTAAGCTGCACTGTTTGAAAAGGAAATGAGATGCAAATTGTGTTTTCACAACACAACAAATGCTTTGTTGAGCCTTCCACCCCGACCTCTACAACGTTCAAAGTGATCTTTATTGTCCTATATGGAAAGTCATTCTGCAGCTAGACTTTACTAAAATGACAGAATACAATCCCTCTGCAATAAATCATATAGCCAGGGCAGGAAAAAGAGAGATTTGTTTGCTCAAATATGCAAGATTCAAGATCGCCAGTGAAAAAGGACTTCCTACAAAGAGCTCAGTACCTTCAAGTATGTCAAAAGAACTTGTAATGAAAAGGACATGGATGCTTTTAGTCTCCCAAACATGTTCTTAGAAGCCTGACAGCAGCAGCTAAAACACTTTGGTTGTAATTCTAATAGTCCAACACACACTACACCATTACGCAACTGCACTTAAATGTCAAATGATTTCAAATTGTGCTACCTTTACTAGCTGCATTACAAGTAAGAAAAATTGGTTATTTCCTCTTACGGGAAATAAATGATTAAAATGATAGCTGTGTTGTAGCAGAAAATGCAAGCATCTCAGCAGGAACTTGAAACAGTAAAAATTAGTGCACCTTTTTCTGTTTTGTGCTTTGGAAATAAATTTGTTGAGAAAGATTTTCATCTTCTCGTCTCTGGAGTGGTTGGGTGCCCATCTTTACTTAAAAGGTATTTTAGATTCAATACATGTGACATACTTATCTAGACTAAATGTGTAATTTGACTACCTATTTTTTTTTTCTTTAGTAAATTTGATCTGATTTATTTATTTATCTGTTTATACTATCTTGTAATATTCTCCCCTGCCAAGCCTGAGGAGACTTGAAACTCAAACAGACATTTTTGTTGTCTATGGACCAATAATAGGTCTATGGACCATAATGCAGAAGATGTGGGGAAAATGAGATGCCACAATTCCACCAATGGGTGCAACAAGAGGTCTGAATCTCTGAAATGCGAGACTGAAACTCTGTAATCTGCATGGTGCAATTATGACAAGTAAAATTCCTAGTACAAAATTATGCTTGCCGACATTCACACTTTTTTTCAGACTTTCAAAAACTTTTCAAGGTTTCAAAACTTATTTTCAGATCTGCAAAATTATATTTCAGGTATTCAGTTTTCAAACACTCACTTTCAAAGTTTCAAAACACTTTCTTTCAGTTTCAGATTATGGCAAGACTGTAATCCCACATTGAACAACCATGTGGAAAGACACTTCTCATGGGTCGTGGAAAGACGTTAGTCTGTCTGAGAAGGGTCAAATCACTGACCTGCATCAAGCAGAGAAAACATTTAAGGAGATAGGAAAAACTACTAAAACAGGGTTACGAATGGTCCAACACATTGTTAAAAACTGGAGGGATAGCAAGGAGCCAGAAAAACATTCTGAACGACTGTGATCGGGAGTCACTTAAACATGATGAAATCATGGTGAAATCGCACAGATGAAAAACAACAACAGAAGTCAGGGTCATGTTTAACAGTGAAAATAAAAGTATTTCCAAATGCACAATGTAAGGCAACTCAAGGAATTGGGTCAGGCTGCGTTGCCATAAGAAAACAACTAATCAGTGAGGTAAAAATGGCTTCAATTTTCTAGGAAGCATAAAGATTGGATTCTGGAGAAATGGAAGGTCAGATTTGCCCGGTTCCAAAGTGATGGGTGCTTCAAGCCAAGAAGCAAGGCAGATGAAGTGATGCAGGCGTACACGCCTGCAGTTGCAGTGCTATGATCTATTGCTGCAGTTGGTCAGGTCTAGGTTCAGCAGCATTATGTGTCCAAAGAATGAGGTCAGCTGACCACCTGAGTATACTGAATGACCAGGTCATTACATCTATTGATTTTTTTCTTCTTTCAGGGCACAGACATATTCCAAGATGACAATCCCAGGTTTTATTGGGCTCAAATTTTGAAAGAGTGGTTCAGGGAGCATGAGACATCATTTTCACACATGGATTGGCCACCACAGAGACCAGACCTGAACCTATTCAGAATCTTTGGGACGTGCTGGAGAAAGGCTTCATGCAATAGTCAGTCTCTTCCATCATAAACAAGATCTTGCTGAAAAAGGAACAATGAACGATAGACACTTGTTTTAATCAAAGATGAAGGCAGTCCAATGAAATATTAGAGCATGTAACCTTTTGTCTTGCTGGCAACTTGTTTTGGCTGGGAGGTCTATTTTTCTTTCTTTCTTTCTTTCTTTCTTTTTTTTGTGGTTTTCATGGTATCAGAGCGCCTTTCCTTTGGTGTTTCTGTTTAATTGAAAGTGCTTTTTTTTATTATCTCATAGAAACACTTTGATTCCATTGCAAATTTGTCTGCAAGGTCAAAACACAAAGTACTTTACAATTAATACAGCTGTCGATGGATTTCCGCTTTTCAGTCAGCCTACTCACCATGGAAACACTACTGGTAGGAATTGAATGGAGCAAATACAAGACTGAAAAACAGAATTCCTAGCTAGTTGGGCTGCAATTATAATAAGATATACTTATACTATGTCTTTTAAACCCATTTTACAACTTTATTAGCACTTATGTGCACGTATGTTGCATGTTTTGACATTCAAAGCTCGAAGATACAGAAATGTACATCAAAAATAGTTAATCGATACAACAGCAGTACATTATACACCTTTGAGGCTCAAAACTGGGTTGAATTTGTTTATGAATACTAGTTCTCTACTATTATACTAAGATTCTAGTTACTAAGTCAGTGAAATAATCAAGAGACACACACTTTAACCAACTGAACAGTGGTATATCCTCCATAAAACTGTGCTAAATGTAATATTCTGACATTATACAACAACTATAAGTATCAAGCTCAAAAACTGTCAAAATAGAAGTGACTGGTTGCTGATCTTGAAGGCTGAAGGCACACAAACAAGGCACAAAAACACCTTTTTGCTGCAACTACTGTAGACTAAAAACATCAAATTTAGACAGATAAGTATATCAACGCTGAGCTCAACATCTATTCAAATAAGTCTAGTTGATTCTGTGACCATAATCCACAAAAACAAAGAGAGTAAATCAGTCAAATGAGCAATTACAGTAAGATGAAATGAAGCAACATTAAATACCCACACAAATGTGATCTTAAACTATAAGACTAACAAATACTGTGAGAGATCCTGTAATTGTTTACATTTACTAGTTCAAAATGATTGGAAAGCCTGTTTAATCCAAAAACAACCCAATGATGTAAAAAGCTGAAAGCATGCATGCATTTAAATACCCAACCATTATCACATCTATCAGCAATAAATGCACAGGCAAATGCACAGTTGTTTAGTAAAGATGAACATTTCAGCAGAAATTTACCATAACTATCAACTTTAACATCTATAGTCCTGTTATCATACAGTTTAGTGTACATATACAGAACTTTTAGTTCATATGGTTGCCTCGGAGCCCTCTGCCCATGTAGTTATAGACACGATGAGAAGATGCTGTTATGACAATATGCACAGTTCTCAACATCTCCTCAGTGACACACAGACTCACAGCTGACAATGTTCAGATGTGTGGAGCAGTGTCACATCCCATAACAGTTTAACGCAACACAAAATTCTACTTTTGAGTAAGACGGCTGCTTATGTTTTGACATTGAGGCCTTGTCAAAGTCAACCATCTGGTCAAGCAGAAAATACTGCTGTTTCCAGAGGATGATCCCTGAGAGGTTAATAAATTGTCTACATATCTATTTTGATAAGGATGTTCACTAATTTCACATTACCACAAAACACTTATTCGCATCAAACACATGCGAGTTCAAACAATTTGTATGATGTGTCATGCTCTCAAAACAATCGATGACAACTGTTTTTTTTTTTTCAACACTAAGCCTAAAGTGTCACTTGATCTTTTGTGTATGTGTATGTGAGAACTCCATTATTCACTCAGTGGGACATAACTCAGAAACAAAATATGACACCTACATTAGATTGTTTCTGTTGTTTGACATCTTTCATTATCTTTTCATTGCTGAAATGTGAAAATTACATTGATGAGTATTTGACCTGGTATGTAAAGCTTAAACTTCCCCTCTTCTTATTAAATATGAAATGATTTACAAAGATCTACAGTCTCGGTGGGCTGTTATCTCAAAGGGTCATTTGTAATGTACCTTCTTTTAAACTTAATGCAATTTTAAATTCAGATTTATTTTTCTTAAAATTATACAAAAACTATTTTTAAAAAAATACCACAGAAAGACAAACACTAATTTCACATTAATGTTTCTATTTATCTAAGACAGTTCTAAAAGGTTTAGATATTTTTCTTTCTTTCTATTTTTTTTATTTTTATTTTTTTTAAGAAGGAACAGTTTGGAGGATTTGGTTACATCTGTTACACAGTTACACAGTGAATCATTTGGATACTTGTGGTCTCTCCCTCCCTTCTCCGACCATGTAGGGAAAACTATAGTGTCCATTAAAGACTCAAAGGACTTTCTTGAGCAAGTGCTTGATTTGTCGGTTTGACATATCGCGTGAAACACATTTATGAGAATGTGGATCTATGCAATTTTTAGATGGTAAACAGTCACAGTCAGAAAACACAATATTCAAAAGATTTACATGAATGAATGAATGTGTGTATATATATATATATATATATATATATATATATATATATATATATATATATATATATATATATATATATATATATATATATATATATATATATATATATATATATGTATATATTCAGCTTCAAGGCACAGAAGTTTTTATTATTTATAACTAAAACCAAAATAAACTGAAACTATGTGTGGTAGAGGATTAAGAGTATGTGGGGAGTATGTCCAGATCACTTGTTGGTTTTTAACTTTTCATAGGATTCGGTGAGGACAGCAACTCTTGTTCAGATGGCAGTGGTGATTTGAGTCAAACACAGATCATTTGAGTCCTCCCAGCTTTGATAAGGCATTGAGGACACATCCATGGCTAGTCATACGGGCCTGGCCTGCTTCGTGTCTCCCCGAGCGTCAGTGGGGTACGTGTGATCCCGCAGGGTGCTTCGAACTCTGCTCACTCCCTGACAGTCACTGTGTCCCTGAACTCCAGGGCAGCAAAAGTCCCTGAAGCACCTCTTAAAGTTCTCATCCAAGAATGCATAGAGAATGGGGTTGAGGCTGCTATTGGTGTAGCCCAGCGCCACACAGAAGAAGTAGGCAGCCATGACAGCGGTGGTCTCGGGCACATTGGTTGAAAGAGCTTTGATCAAGATGAAGATGTGGATGGGGGTCCAGCAGACGACGAACACAGCGACAACCACAAGCACCAGGCGGGTGATCCGACGCAGGTTGCGGTCCTTCTCACGCGAGCCTGACAGGAGGCGCACACTCTTCAGCCGCAGAACCATCAGCGTGTAGCAGACAGTTATGATGATGAGGGGGGCCACAAAGGCAAAGATAAAGACGCAAATCTTCATCAGGGTGTCCCAGTAGGTGTAAGGCTCAGGGAACTGCAAAGCACACTCTGTAGTTCCTATTGGTTGCAGGAAAAATAAGAGTTACAGAGCGTTTTAGACCAGAGTTGACATTTTTATCTGCATTTTGTCCGACGAGTTCTCAGCTTTAACACAATACCCCAGAGCTTTCGCTCAGAGAGGATGATACAACCAAGATGTGACTGCAGGTGGTTTGAAAGTTGCCACAGACTATTTATTTTAACCCTTACTAAGCTGTTAACTGTGTAACATTATTGACTAAACACAACCAGAAAATTGTTACGAAGTGTTTCAAGGGCAACAAGTAAAATGGCATCCATAATGGTAGTCATTTTTTCCAAAATGACTCTGCCAAGACTTCATGGTTTAAACAGCTGAGGATAAGTGTGCTCGTTTTACAAAGCCTACAAAACACCTTATGACAATCACTTTAGAACATTTCACTAAAACAGCACAGATAAAACATGAAATAAAAATCCCAGTGCTGGATAATGTGTTGTTGTACATGATCATTATGAAAGTTTAAGCTGAGTTTAAATTTGAGCGCTAGTTTGTCTGCTTTTGGCAGTCCATTGGACAATCACTGACGGCCAGGTTTCTATGAAGCCAGTTGTTCGTTACGTCCTGTTCTGGGAATTGAACCAGTCAGAGGGGATAATTGAGAAAGCAGACTTGCTTTGAGTGTGAGAAACACCATTTGCAGCAAATGAAAGGTATTTAGTTTCTATTACATATGAATAAAACACTGAATGAGAAAAAAAAAAAATAAACCCCTCGAATCTTTACTTAATAGAAATAGAGGACTAAGAGCTGTGCGAGGCCAGCATACCATTATTGGTATTAGTGCTTCCGAGGACCATGGCAGGGATCCCAGCGGCAGACGACAGCGCCCAGATAATCACATTGATGATCTTTGCTTTGATGGGCGTGCGGAAATCCAGGGCTTTAACAGGGTGGCACACAGCTACGTAGCGGTCCACGCTCATCATGGTCAGGGTGAAAATGCTCGTGAACATGTTGTAGTAATCAATAGAGATGAAGACTTTGCACGCCACTTCTCCAAACGGCCAGGAGCTGAGAAGGTAGTCGGTGCTCTGGAAGGGCATGGTGGTTGTGACCAGAGCGTCTGCAACAGCCAGGTTGAAAATGTAGATGTTGGTGGCTGTTTTCATTTTGGTGTATCTGTGGTGAGAGAAGTAAACTGCATCTGAAAAAGTTGATCCACTGCAACAATGCAACAAAAGTAAAGAAAGACTAAAAACATAATACAATGACATCCAAAAAATGTATGCCATATTTTGAGATATTACGGTGTGTTTTTATCCCAAACCCAAATCAACTGTGACTGAGAGTCCAAACATGAGAAGATGCTGGATGATGTTGGGTTGGAAAGGAACCGAACTTAGTAACTTCGCCTGACAGTCTGTGGTGTTACACCCCTGTTCAACCAATCATGCTCTCATAAGCATTTTTGAACATATATTGGTCATGCGACGTCACATTTACGACAGCTTCACTTCAACTCGTCACACCTTTTTCAAACATAGGCATTCAGCAACGTCATTTTTAATGCTGCACCTTCCATATTGAATCATATCCTGTTGTAAAAACTCTCCTAGCATTGAAGTACATGAAGACCAACCAATGCAGCTCTGAGAGTAAAATCTCTGCCCATCCATGCAACAAGTCAGCAGTCTCAGTCGTATTTTTCATTTCTAATGTGCTCAATGTTTTTAGTGCGTGGCAGAGCTGGACTGCAGACAGGTCAGTTGAATACCTTAAGTTGTTGTTACTATGGAGCTATGCTGTTGTAATACCTGCAAAATACGGTTTAGCATTTCTTTCTTAAATGACCAACGCCTTCCTTGAGGACAGTATTGTGTATTACTTCAAGACCTGTATGTGAATTCTTTGGGATCAAAGTTGCCTTTCAAATTGTGCAATTTACATTTGGACATCTTGCATTATGAGCCCCCAAAACCATCACTGGTTCTGGTTTTTGAACATGCCAGATGGTATCACTCCTCTTTAGCCTGAAGGACACAGCATCCATGATATCTGAAAAGAATTTCCAATTTTCATTTGGCAGACTGCAGGACAGTTTTCCACAATGCTCGAGTCTATCTTAGGCGAGCTGAGGCAATCATTTCTGCTTTTAACTCTGTGCTGCCTGAAGGCCTAAAGATCTCTGAAGAGCTTGGTCACTTGCAAACAGAAAACTCAAAGATTTTTTGAAAATTCAGAAGCAAAGGCTGAATTGATAAACTATTTGCTCATTGAGGCTGTGACACAGAACAGATTTCTCCTCATCTTTGCTTCTGAAAAACTCAGCTTCTCTGCAAAGTCCTACTTAGTCATCAGTCACTTAACCTGATTAGCTGAGACGTTTCACAATGTTCTTCTTTTCATTTTTTTAAATCTTAGTATCACAAACCTTCCATTCTTTTGTTTTAGCTCCACATATCTGTTTGAAAACATGCTGCTGTTATCAAAATGTAATAACTTTTATTTTTATTTTTATTGAATTCTGCTGTCAATTTACATTTTATTCAGTACCATTTTTTTTCTGTAAATGTTGCATAAATAATGAAAATTGCGCTGTTAGTCTTTACATAAGTGTTGATTAAATGACTCAACAAATAAAGCTCACTCCAACAAACCACCTTTTTTTTTTTTTTTTTTTTTTAAATTCAGCTGTTTAGAAAAGGCAGATAACAATTAATTTTTCATCATTATGTTAATTTCTAATAAACTATATTTAAAAAAAAAGTCTTACTGCCTCCATCATTGGATTTTGCAGTCAGCATTAAAAGCTTTGTGCAAATCTTTAGCACACGTAAAATGTGTCCAATGATGTTTGAAAAACAATAAAGACTGCCAATCTTGTTACAATCACTAATACATTGTATCCATGGGTAACAGGCAGAAAGACAAAGAAATATACATGAAGAAGAATAACAATTATTTGCAGAAGGTGCACCAATGCCATAAAGAAAACCCCAAAATCTATGTAAATAGTTATTATTTGTGTAAAGCTTCCCTTTTTTTCCCCTGATGCAGTAAATTTCCCTGCAAGGACCTGGATGCAAGCAAACCTAAACCTAACACATTTCTGACCACACATGAACGCACAGCAATCTCACACACGCACCAATTCTCCTACAGCTATATGAATTGCGTGCATACTTACTTATTCCTAGCTTTTAACATAACATGCGCATCCTAAACGCATCATATACAAACATAAGAACTCACCTGATGATGACATACATCACCAAACAGTTGCCCACCAAGCCCACTACAAACACCACCGAGTACACGGCGACTATGATGGGGATGATGGGCGACATCGGTTCGTGTTCAGTGTCCCAGGTACCGTTGGGAGTGTAATTGAAGACGTCCGATAAGCCAGGCTGCCAGGTGAAGTTTGGGATGCACTCCCCTGGCTGGCCCGAAGGACACCGCTCCTCTTTGAAGATGTGCACCACGCCGCTCTCCATGGTGCTGAACGCCGCTGCTGCTGCTACTTCTGCTTCTGCTGGGCGTAAACTGAGCTCTCAACTTCTGCAAAACAGCTGAACGTCTCCTAAAATGAATAAATAAAATAATCAAATAAATAAATGAATGAATAAAGAGAGTATATTGCTTAAGTAGCAAAGGTTTTTGTCCGTGTGAGAGCAACAGTCCGCGCTCAAGGACACCACTAAACAAGTGTAACACCTCCTTACCTTTTTTTTTTTTTTTTTTTTTTTTTTCTGCCTCCAAAAAGTTCATTCAAATAAACCAAGCCCGAGGAAGAGTAGCTCTGGACGTTCTGTCACAGACTGAAATCTGGATGCGAGAAACTGAGCAGGGACGACAGGTTTCTGGGTGGATGGTGAAGGAGCGGGAACATTCGCAGCCTGTGCCGCCGTTGCGCCCCCGAAGGTGCGGACTGGAAGCCCGCACTGCTCATTCAGTGACATCAGAGGCAGAGCCAACAGACATGACAGCCAGCAGAAAAGCTCTAACCACACGAATCACTGTCAGCACTGTCGTTTTATTTCAATTTGGTTATTCATTTTTTTTAACTTTATTTCCAGTAAAACGCACCCCCAACAAGCCTTGCCACTACATCTGCTCGCTAATTCAGCCATTGTAACCTTGAGAAATCTCTTTTATGTGTTGTCAAGTTATCAAGAGAAATATAGAAACTAAGTATGCCTCAATTTTATGTCCATGTATTTAATTGAAAGGCAAAACTCACATTATTGGTGCCTTAAAACGTGCCCTTGCAACTCCTGAAACAGCAGATTTATTTAAGCTATTACATATTTGCAGGGCAGCTGCCATTAAGTTAGTGTATCCTTCATGCCCTTTATTCTTTCTGTCTGTTTTTTTTCCTTTCTTGCCAGAAACACAATGCAATACACATTTCAGGAACATCATGAAAAGGAACAAACATTAAGAAAGAGTGGAATTTTGCACATCTTCAAAGTGAAACTGGTCATTACTTCATCAGCACTCCTTTCCAGTCAGAATTGGTTTAGCAGCCAAAGAAGAAAAGTCTTGTTTTCACCAGTCTTTCAGCCAGTCCCATAATATACACCCTCTTTCATGTGCTTTCTATCTGTATGATAAATTCTACTTTCCCTCCACCTTAGAGAATGAAACTGCACATCTCTCCCACCGTTGTGTTAACATTACCGAAGGCTCAACATAAAATGACACTGCTATCTTAAATGGAGGAAGAGCTCCTCTTAATGGAAGTCATGTTATGCTTCTTTAACTGGTTTCCTCCTGCAACAGTCAGAAGGCAGGTTCTAACCAGTATGTCATTAAGCAGGTGCTGCTTCCTTTCCCTCAGCTTTCAGGCACTAACAGTAGTTGCTTAGAGACCTATCATGGCCAGGTGTTGCTTGAGTGACAAAGCCTTTTTGTCGGTGTGTTCCCTTTGTCAAGGACCACAGAGGCTTGACTTTGTGAGATGGCCTGTGTTTGTCAGTACAAATATTTGATTAAAAAAAAAAAATCACTCAGAGGTCCAACTTGAACCTTGAACCGGCAACTGCTGAATCACCTCTTCTTTATTAAAAGGTTTCAGTGGAGGAACAACACATTTGTTTACCTTGAATCTTAATTTTGCAGTGCCCAAAGTCTGTTTATGCACAGATATGATCTGCTTCCCCTGGAACTGGTAATAGTTTTTTATTATTTATTTGATTGGAGATTTTTTTTTTTCATTTTATTCTGCCTCCAGGAGGAAGGGTCAAGGATAAATTCCTTTTACTTCCTCGTTATGTAACCTGAGGTGTTGTCTACTTGCTAAATGCTTCAGCTTGTTGTGCATTAACATTGAGACAAAACATCTAGCGAGATGAATAAACTCCACTTTTTGTGGATGATTCCCCAAAGGATTACACAGAAACGCATCAGTTAAAGTTACTTCACCATGATTATGCTCTCAATTTGGGGTTTTTGTTTCTCCTGCCTGAACTGAAAATAGAGCCTGTGTTTGTCTTGTCTGGTACACATCTATTATTATAAAGCTTCAACAGAAGCAGACAGCTGTGTCAGTCATTG
Organism: Telmatherina bonti; assembly: GCF_933228915.1. Lineage (NCBI taxonomy): Eukaryota > Metazoa > Chordata > Actinopteri > Atheriniformes > Telmatherinidae > Telmatherina > Telmatherina bonti. The sequence continues at coordinate 17,877,613 of NC_136625.1, forward strand.
AGCAGCTTTTAGGACATGTGAAGAGGTTTTTCCCAACTGCAGATAAAAATGCAGATTTCATAAAGAGATGCACTAATAAGGAAAAATCCAAAACTATTTATCAATAAAAAAAAGTGTTTGCATCCCCAACACTTTGAATGAAATGTCTTGTACAAGTAAACAAAATGCTGCTGGCTGAGTAACAACAAGAGCAGACACCTTCCTCAGTTTCATAAGAGAAAGAAGGGACTGCAAGAAGTCGTCCACTGCTGGTGGTGGATGACATTTCACAAGCTGTGAGCTGTCAAGTATATCTGTGGCTGAAACATTCAATGTGATCATTTGTAGAGCAACAGAAAAGCTAATGACCCCAGAACCAAGGCAAATCAGTATACTGTTCCACTGGCCCCTGGCTCTGCTGCAGACACACCCACTCCTGCCAGGTTTCACCGCCAGATTACTGTATGATCACAACTGCATCCAATTCCATACCTGGTTTCTTATTCTCTTTCAATCTCACATCTTGTCGGACCTCCTATTAGCAATGTTACTTGTCTTCCCTTCTCCTTCCCTGTGCCACTCACCTGGCTGTTGTCTGGACTTTTGAGTGAAATCCTTCCTTTGCCTCCATCGTAAGCAGCCAGTTGGTTGCAGTTCTTTGTTACAACAGCTATGAGCTCAAGCTACAGTCAGTATTATTTTTTAACTTGTAATTTAAGCTTCGACCTTTCTGTGTGGAGTTTGTATGTTCTCCCTGTGTATGTGTGGGCTCGCTGGCTTCCTCCCATTGTCCAAAGGCATGCGTGGTTACTCTAAATTTACAGTAGGAGTGTGTGTGTGTGTGTGTGTGTGTGTGTGTGTGTGTGTGTGTGAGCATTTGTGGTTGCTGGTCTTACGGTGTTGCCATGTGATGGACTGGCTACTTGTCCAGGGTGTACCCTGCCTCTCGCCCAAAGACTGCTGGGATAGGCTCCATCTTCCCTGTGAGCCTTAATCAGATTAAGCAATTTCAGAAAATGAATAAATTTATCTTTGTCTTTATTTTAACAAAAAAAATAAAGCTTGTGTTTATTTAGAAGCGAATTGCTGAATGTGTAGGAAAGAGATTTGTACTTTAAATTGATAATGATTCAACATACACAGAGAGGAAAAAAAAGAGGAACATATGGAAAATGGAGCTAAAAGTTGCCACACTCTGTGCATCTCTGCAGTTACAGCTGAAACATTTGAGCCTCTTTATGCCTCACGTTCGCTCACAAAATGTGAGTGGATGTGTGAGTTGCCTGGAACTCCACTGCAAGTCCTGGAAGGGATTTTAAATGCATGAAATTCTTTATTTTCTCTAACAAAGATATCTGACTGTAGATTGGAAGTTTTAGGAATAAGAACAGGATTAATAATTTATTTCAGGCAAATTAAAATGTATAAAAAGACAACACTGTCTGCTCTATGATGGACCATTTGGTTTGTGACTGGATTTCACCATCCAAATCAGGTTGTACATATTTGACACACTTTTCCTTTGGATTTAATGGAAACATGTCCAAACTTTTGACTGGTACTGTATACAAGCACCTCTACAATTTAGTATGAGTTGTGTAAAAAACAAACAAAAAAAAAACTAAGACCCGTCTCTCACAAATTCTTTGGCAAATAAACTTAAAATGCTCGGGGTGGGGGTTGGATGGGGTGCTTGAATAATGACACACTGGAACCATTCGTAGCCACAAATTGATAATTTTTTTCCCCTAGATGTGTTTGCTGTGAAGGTTGGATGTAAATCTTGATGGAACTGCAGAGGCAGGTTATGAAGCTCCCATTTGACTCTGATCATGTTGTTGAAAGTATGATGTAAAATGTCAGTGATGCTTAAAGAAAACTCAGGATGACCTGTTCCAGTTTTATCCAAACTGTTAAGAAGCTACAACACATTAAATGAGAAAAGTACATGCAGGCAGTTTTATGTCTGCAATTAAATTTACTCACCTGTTATAATTTTAAAGGTTCAAATTAGAAAGTCTCCTTTCACCTTGAAACATCACCTGTTACTATCCTGACAGTAAATGGCAGGTAAATACTATTTTATTGGACTTTATTCTATTTTTGGGGGTCTAATGCTCTCTGACATGAGTTATTTATCAGAAATAAAATAGAAAATAAACCCACCATGTGAAACATAGCTTTCTACATCCCCCACTGAAATTGACCAGAAAACATTTTTTTCCACACCGTTTCCAGAGAAATAATGTCAATGATGCCAGAGACATTTTAACGGGAGTGTGGCTCTCAGAAGTTATTTCCTGTGTCACAGGAAATTTGTCACTGAGCAGAACATTTAAGAGCACAGTGGCAGATCCTGAGATATTTTTTTTTCCTCTTTTTCAGTTGGAAAACTAAATGATTCTTCCACCGTCATTGCTAAAATAAATTCTCCGCCTGTTTTGTAACAAGCACAAGCTTTTTGATGAGTGATATTTCCAGCTGAACCAGGCAGGAGAAAATCATTTTGTTTACATATTGATGTCACTCATAAAACGTGGTGTTCTGGAAATATGAATCTCTGCTAAAAGTACTTTTCATCTAAATCTACTCATTTCTATTCATGAAACTCTTCCCTATTCAAAAGTGCCCCTTTTCAAAGTGTTACTGTTTAGGAAGCCAGAACCCAAAACTCAACAAGGAAGTTTAAACAGATTTATTGAAATAATGGTGTTAAAAGGTGGTCTTGGTAAGTCTGATCTTCAAGAACACACACACACAAAAAAAACAGGTGAACCAAAAAACAGGGGTGAGATAATACCGGAGAGGCCAAGAAATGAATGTTTACTAGGAGATGGGAAATAGGCAGTCTCAGAGCAGTCCTCCAGAGCAGGAAAAACAATCTCCACAATCCAGAATCTCAAAGTCCATAAACAGTCCAGGGTCCGCACTAAAAGACACAAACAAGTAGAAAGAAATCCAAGGAGAAAGCAAGAGGCAGGGCCCAGCAACAGGTGATCAGTTCATACCAATAAGGACATAGCAAAGATGATGGTAGGGGACAGGTAGTGTCAAGACCAGGATTTCTCTCAGAGTCAGGTACATGAACAAGGCTTGAAAGCTGTGGAAAAGACAGACAATCTCACACTGAGCAAATCTCAGGAAGGTGTTTAAGCAGAGGGCAGAACAGGTGAGGATAATCAGCAATCAGGCAGAGGAAGAGAGCAGCTCATTAAGGGCAGAGCAGAAACCATGACACAGAGAGCAAAGTTGCTTGTTTCTAACCATTGCAAGCCATGTATTTTCAAGCATCTTTGATCATGTAGTACTTTTTTTTTTTTACTTTTCAAGTACAGTGTTCAAGATAAAAAAAAAAGGTAATTAAATTACTAGAATTAATACAATGCTTCTGTAATATAAAACTATTTTCTTCTCATTTTGATCCGTACAAAACAAGCAAACATGATTATATTTTTTAAATTCAATGCAGCACCAAGTTTTATAAATGTAATCTTATATTTTTTCAATCTATCCATAAACAACCCATCATCACCAGATAAAAACACATTACCTCTTCAACACAAGTATTTAGGTACTTAATTCAGCCCTTTAAAGAAGCCACTTTGGAATTAATTAAAGCTCTGAGTCTTCTTGGGTAAATCTCTGCTGGTTTGTCACACCTGCATTTGGGAAGTTTATCATATCCTTCCAGAAGGATTCTGTCAAGCTTCGTCAGACTAAACGGAGGGGGGGCATCTGTGACCTGCCATATTCAACTCCCTGCTCAGAACGACTCAGCAGCTCAAGGACAGTCACAAAGCCCTGAAGCCCCCATGGTGTGGTTTTACCTGCATAGTTTACTGATGGGCTACAAGCCTTGATTCAGTTTTAAGGCATTTTGCACATTTATTTATCATTAATCAGTGTCATCAACACACGGTGCATGTCTCAGTGTAGCATCACGTCCCGATTGGAGATGTTGAACAGTGCTCCTGTGTTAAATATGGGTGTTGTTGGGTCTCTTTTAAAAGGTCTGGAGCCACTCTAAAATATTCTGAAGCCCTATTAAAAATAATAAATTTATTGATTTTACTACTGGTTTTAATGATTGTGGTGTGAGACATCAACGAAGGTCCAACCCATGAAAAATGGTTAGAAAAGTTAAATGTTTTAATAATGAAGTCTTTATTATGCCTCTTAACAAAAGATAGCTAAAACAATAAAACATTTTAAGTGGGTGTATTAACTGTTTATTGCCATGTAATATGTCAAAATTTTGATCATGTAATCTTCTGCTTTCTGGTATTAATTAGGGGGCAGAAGACCAGTATCAGATTTTGTTCAGGATTTTAGCCAAGTATTTACCATAAAGTGATGCCTTTCAGAAAGTGTTTTTCATTTGAAGCAATGGGAGCCAGTTTGTTTATGATCACTCCATGTTTTCATTCCCACCTTTCACTCCAGCTGTATGTGCAGTCGCACGTATCACTTCATGTCCAGATAAAAATAGATATATGGATATCCGTGCTTGTTTGTTTTTTTCTTTTTGTGTTTGAAAGATCTAAGGTAGAAGTAGTCACAAACTCTAGTTAACAGCAAAAACCTGTAAATAATTGATGATGTAGATGTTTTTAAAATAAAGCACTTGCTAGTTGTGTTTGGTTAAACCTTAGCATAATGCAAAGTTCTGTTATCAATTAAAAATAAAATAAGTCTTAATAATTATTGCTCCTTTATATCTATGCCTTGTATACACAGACAGTGCAGGGGACAGAGACAACAGAGACGTGTGGAGGATGTGAGTCTGAAGAATTCAACACATAAATGTGGGGTTCTGTAATTATATTCAAGCAATGTAAGTAGCTAAAATGATATCAACCTCTCCATTAGAAAAGGACATGGAGATCGTAGGAGAGAGAAAGTAAAGCATAAGTTAAAAGAGAAAGAGAGCAAACAAAGACATTCAGAAATAGGTTTCATTTAGATAACAGAATTACTGGACCAGAATGATGACACTAAACAGCTGCCCACAAGGTTTTATTCACAGAACAGAGCATTTAATCCATTTAATCCAATAATTTAGGTGAAGGCAGACTGGACAAATTTGGAGTTTATAAGGAATAAACAATGCGTTTAATTATTTTCACTTTGAGTTGGAAATGACCTCTCAGGTTCTTCTACTGTATCTATATGATACAGTATGATATGTCTCTATATGAGAGAAAAACTACAGGAAAATGACATCCCAGTTGAATAAATTTGCTGAGCAATGATTGCAAGCTCGGTTTTAGCCTTCTTATGTGGAAGTTTCCCCTGTGCAGAAATAACGTCCTCCTTCCCGGTGTTGTGTGTTCATTTTTTATTCAAACATTTAGAATTGATATAATTTGATCCAGAAGAACACAACAGGATCATGAGCTCCAAGTAACTTCATCATGTCCCATGCTACATGTGTGTCTAAAAAAACCTCCCAGTAACTGGAGACTATTACAAGAATTGCTCTTCAGTGTTGCTTAGAACTCATTGTTGTCATTCATTCATTATCTGTACCGCTTAGTCTGATTAAGGGTTGCAGGGAAGCTGGATCCTATCCCAGCAGTCTCTGGGCGAGAGGTGGGGCACACCCTGCGTTGGAAAGGTCCTTTTCATCATTGTAAAAAATACTGAATTCTTTGTTGACTCCTGAACTAATTTCCATGAACAGCATTTAAAACATGCAGCTCGATGTGTATTGCTAAATCTATGTAGCCATACTATTGAATCTGCATCACCATAGCAGCAATATTATCTTCATCACATTGAGGTGAAAGAAACTTTGTATGCAGATGCTGTTCAACCTTGCGGAGATCATCACCTGCACATCCAGGCATCCAGATGGCAGGTCTCTTCAGGTCTGTGTGTCTCATGCTCGGTAGTAAGTGTGTGTTGTGTTGTCCCTTCAGAGGATTCAGCTGCATTTTGGTGATGATGCTGTATTTTTATTCTTAGGACAAAAAAATGGAAGAAAATGTTCCCAAATATAGGAACGTTTGGACTCAAAACAGCACCATTAAAGCCTAGAGGATCAAACCTGGCCAAAAGCAAGCAGTTAAATGAGGAGTACATAATGTACTCAGATCAGTCTCATTCTTCTGTGAGTGTACTTAACCACACTCATGGAAAACACAGCCTGCATTTAGTTAGTGCTGTAGTCCAATTAGTTTTTAAGTGTTTCCAAACTTTTGACACATAATGTATATGTCACATACAGCAAATCTTTTTATATAACCAGCCGAGGTTTGGGCTTCATAATGCTAAAAATGAGCCTCCATTACAGACTAATTGTCTCTTGAAACCCTGTCAACACTTTAAACTCAGTACTTCATCTGAGTGCTGAGCAAGTACCTGGCTTATGTCCTGATTAATGTTTTGCAGGAAGACAACCTGGTTAACTATTATTTCTAACATGGGAAAAGGTTTCCAAAACAAGCCATAACATTAACAATAACATAACAATTTTCACACAGCCGGTAAATAAAACAATGGTCATCTGGGAAGGCGCAAGAGGGGCAGATTATACAGTTTCATTATTTCTGTTCCTTGTTATTCAAATCTTTGCAATTTATGATGTATTGATTGTTTTTATTATTAGTAAAGAATGAGATGAATACTTAAAAAAAGAACATGCAACTTGGACAATTTTCCAATATTAGATGAGGAGAGCGGTCAGTCATGTATCTTTACACTGTCAAGCAGTGTAAAGCAGTATTCCTGTCAGGGTTTTGTTGTTGGGATGTAGTGCATCCTGTTGTGTCCAATAAGAAATATGTACTCTAAGATATAAAGGTGTAGTAATGGTCCTAACCAGGTATGTTTTCTTTGTTGCATTTCATAAGACAAGTACTATACTTCACACAGTTCTGCACAGTGATTGGAAGTTACAACAACTCTCATAATAGTGAATGGACTTGGGGTTGAATACACACATAAGATAATGTAAAAACAAACCTGTGACAAATGTTTGCATTAATGTTCCTTTGCAGAAAGGAATCCATTGTTTATTTTTTATAGTCAAACATTAACTTAAAAGGTGTTTGTCTAAAATCAAAATATCTTCAGCAAAAGAACAACTTTTGCTTCTACAGTGACTTTATTTTCCATAATTATAATAATTCCATAATTTGATTACACATGCATGCTTTTCGACTGTGAGTAAAACATGTAAACTCCACACAGAAAAGACTCAGCCAATAATCTAGAGTCCTTGTTGTAGTAAGATGGCAGTGCATTTCTGTATGATTAATAGGGCTATGACGATATGCTTTTGTCCCAATTTGATTACATTCCGATTTGTTTGGGTGCCGATTCGATTTAAATTGCGATTCTCCCAATTTTTCGATTTTGCTGATTTTTGTAGATAAAAAAAGTACAAAACTTCTATTTGGCAGTTATTTTTCTTGATTTCAACTAGGAAAAAACAACCCAGTAGCCAGATCATCATTCTGCTGCTATAACGCCCAAGAAGACAAGTAAAGGGACCAATAAAAACAATAAAAATGAAAAAAAAATATATAAGGGATTATTTTCATTTGTTTAAAAAATATTTTCTTTGGTAAAAAATAGATTTTAAAATTGTGAAGCAAAAAATCCAGATATTCGATTTGATTTTCCCATCCCTAATGATTAATGCACATTTCGAGTATAAAAAAAACCTCTATTTTCTCTGCTCCTCAGACTATAATTCACTACAAACCATTTTGATTTGCTGGATAGGAGAAGATTAATTTAATAAATGGTCAGTTTTTTTCCTTTTAAGTAAACAAGGAGTTAATGTGCTTCCCTTAAACAAAATATTAAAGGAGAACATAAATAAAAAAAACAGAAGAACCAAATGACACCAGACTCTCTGGATGACGCAAACTGTGGTTAATGTAAACTATTAGAAATTCATTCACACCTTTGAGTGGAGAAGGCAGCTTCTCTTGTTGGTGTTAAATATTCCCACATAATACAAACAACTTGGATACCGCTCAACCAAGAGGATACTGACAGCAGTTTACATTAAGGCTACTGGTGTTATTAATATTGAGGGTTTTCTACAAATTACACATAAAACCTTTTGGGTAAAATACATCATAATCAGGTATTTTCCAGATTTGATTAATGGATGTCTTACACTTTAGATACCTAAATAGTCCACTCCTGAAAAATAAGCTGACTGACAAATGATCCTATTCAGTTCAGTAAATAATGCATTGTGTAAAATGAACTCAAGCTCCACAATGAGCTGAGAAAATACACAATACTACGGCAGCTGAGTGTTTAATGGGTGATTGTCTCAGTGCTTTCTAACCACAGGGATCTGAATGTGTCTGTTAAACGATTTTTACTGATTCTGCTTTAACTGTCAGACTGGTCAAGAGCAAACTGTTATTTTACAAGAGTAATTTAGTGTGTCATAAAATTTCAACCTGGAGTGGATGAACACAGCCCAGCAGGAGAGTAATTAGCTTGCCATTTCACTTGGTCATGAGGTGTATGAGGAGAAGCTGGGTAATTCCAGTGTCCACACAGCTCCGCTGATTTCTCAGCATGAGATCGAAGGTATACGCATTTAGTGCTGCACGCAGGGGCAATACTGTCAGATTTAACAGTGAAGCATGAACAACACTCTTGTGTTTGTGGTTCTGCTTGGATGCTGCCTTAAATCAAACTTCATGCTGCGTGGCTGTTGGCAGAGTCTTACTTTGAGTGTCACTATGGGAACGGAGAGTCTTTGACCCATAGTTACAAGAACAAAGGCAGGTAATCAATGCGGCAGGGCAACAACAGCTCTCTTTCGCCAGATCAGGCAGATGATGGTGTTAAATGAAGACAATTTAGGAGCTCCTCCCTTCCAAAAAGTAATTTTAATCACTCATTAAATAGTTGAATATTCAGAAATCATTCTTGTGCTCCTCAGAGAGACAGAGATATCTGCCTTAGGGGAGTTTCATTTATAAACCAAACTGCAGAGGCCAACTGTGTTCACAGTCAGTTTTATCTTTTCCCTCAACCCCAAATAAGAAATGTGGGAAGCATAATAAAAATGGCGATGGGGGAGCATAAACCATTTGTTGCAGGGTCCAGAGTTCACTCAGTTGGTACAGGTGAGTGTGCATTGGGAGAACAATGTGCCAGGCACAGCAAACAGTGCTTGGAAAGCAAAGCAGGGTCAGGCAACTGCAGCCAGTGGCGGTGAGCCTCTACATAAATATTGACTTTACATCCCCGTTCTCAACACCTTTTAGATGCTAAAGCATGAGGGATGAGTGCATCTGAGTTTTCAAAGAGAAAAGCCTGATTCGCATACTTCATGACAAAGATGAAGGACTGCTTACATACTCGGGAGACTGTAGGTGTTAATGTTGAGTGCGGTGCTTTTAAACTATCAAGGTTGAACCCTTTTAAAACAGAAGAATTAAGCTTTTAGAAAGTTTAAACATCCTGATGTGTCCATGAGTTGGTTCAGTTCATGTTTGTACATAGTGACTCTGAGAGACGATAGTGTGACAGCCTCACAGGAATCAGAGTTGGAAAACAAAGCCAGTGTCCTCATGGAGTTTAACATCAGCACCGAAGGCATCTGGAAGCTGGTTTTAACCCCCCAGAGGAATATATGCTGCCAGCCTCCTAGGCTGCTTGGTGTGTAAACAGGTGTGAGTCAGGCAGTGGCTGTTGTAAATACTAATAGATCACTATGTGAAGGTTCGAGTACCCCAGGGCAAATACCACAGTTTGTTAATTTCTGAACTGGAAATCTGTATTCAAGCACCTTACAGGCATTATAAATGAGTTTTTCCTTTATGTGTCACTTTTCTGTGCAGTGAATTAATAATAAAAGAAAAATATTGATGATAGAAAGTTTGTACTAAAGGTTTTATAACCACAGAATTATGAATAACAACACAGATTTAATAACTATCTTATGTTGCCAGCTTCTGCGTGGTAAACCAATCAATTATACACTGAAAACAGGCAGATTATGCAGTATGGTGAATTGTTGCTTATAATAATACATATTATAATATATAATATAATATAATAAAATATAATATAATATAATATAATATAATATAATAATTGAAATCACATTTTCACTATGCTTAAAATGTTATTTTGTCACAAACCATAAATCTGTTCAGCTACTTCTAAAAAACCAAAAAAAAAAACCAAAAAAAAAAACCAACCTTGATCCTGCCATGCCACAAAACTACAGGCCAATTTCTAAATGGCCTTTTATGGCAAAGATCCTGAAAGAGGAGTCGTTTAGCAGCTTATTGATGTCCTAGAGCAACACAATGTCTTTGACATAATTTAGTCTGTCATTTGCATTTAACTAAAGCAGCTCTGCTTAGAATAAGTGATGACCTTTTGATGCAAAAAAATTTGCCCTTCTCCCCCAAAGATTTTACGGCCCATGACCCTTGGTTGGAAAAGTGGTTAAAAAAATGGATGGATGGATAGACTCAGGCAGTGGGTCCATATATCAGGGACAGGTTTTGAATGGTTCTCATCATACCTTTCTGGTAAATCCTTTTCAGTCAATGTTGGCGGTTTGACAACATCCTCTAAATACTCGTCTCCAGGTGTTCTTCAGGGTTCTGTTCTGGACCCACTGCTACTTGTCTTCTTGTATATGGTGTATACAGGGTGTATATTATAAGTGGTACAGGGCTGATATTCAGTTATGTGTTTCTTTTATAACCTAATTACTCCTCCAAATGATCTGTCCTGTTAAGCTGCATCAAGTCACACAACAGAACAACACAAACAAAAGAACAACAACAACAAAAAGGCATTTTAAATGTAAAAATGGTTAAATATAAGGCCTGGAATGAATTGTGAAAAAGTAGCTAATGACCCAAGAAAAACACAACTACTTCTATAGATTATTAACAAACTCTGGCTGCTTTGAAGCTAAATTTAAAAAGTCCCACATGATACAATTATACATTTTTTCATCAATTTCATATGGATGTCAGCATTCCAAACACTGTTTTTAAAGTTTATTGCCCCAAATTTAACCTTGGTCCTTGCTTTCAACCAGTCCAAAAGTGGCTCTTGCTTTCTTTTTGTGTCAGAATCTTTAAATGTTCATGAGTGACGCCTGTCCATGCCCAAGCTACACGCCTTTCAGGGAGGGGATGTAGCTTTCGCTGGTGCTCACTCTGATTTTACTGGTCAGGCTCAGCTAGCTAGGGACAGGTCAGTGACAGTATCTATTACTATTACTCAGGATGGGGCAGAGAACGTGGTGACTGCCTCTTCTGTAGATCACAAAGGGAAAGATCTCGGACTCTCATTCACTAAAACGTAGAGCAAGAATGTGAGAAGTGACAGAAATTTCTCCCTGTTGGGCTTCATAAACAGACTGTGGGGGTACACATGAATTAAAGAACCTTTTGAAAGGCAATTTTGCATAACAGGGGACCTTGAAGACATGAGGGGCAACTTGATTTTTTTTTTTTTTTTTTTTTTTTTTTTGCACAGTACAAACAAAACAAAAGAAAAAAACAGCACTTCAAAGCCAGATGTGATATATAACAAGATGAGATAACCTAGTTCATAACTGGCTGAGTTTATAAACGAAAAGGGAATGCTTCAGTTTAAATCGTGTAAATTTTTTCTTTAGCCCCCTCAGTTCAACTCTCTGTAAGTTATCACACAACATGCCAACAATGAAAAGTTTCTTGGTTCTGAAAAGGTTACATCTGACAGAAAAAAAGTTCTATCTTACGGTCATGGCATTGGTTCAAATGACATTAAAGTAATTATTTCATCTGTCAGACTTGCAGATGTAGGCGTATTGTTCTACAGTGATTCATTATAGGAAAAAAAAACTAAATGCAGCAGTTCACCTTGAATGTGATTTCTGAGTTTTAATCTAAAATCTAATTTTAAATCCTCTATCAACATCTCTGAGGGTAGAATCAGACATACATTGGAACAACAGGCAGGTGTGTGTTGAATGATCTGAAATAATGACAGACAACCTCTGCAAAGCATATACTCAATCAAAATCTGACACTTCTGATTTAATTCAAATTCTGATGGAAATGCACTCCACCAACTCAAATTGGCCCGTGAGACTGATGTTACTGGGTAAGACAGTCAGAAAATGGTTCTGCATTTGCAAGAATATAGAAATTGTGATTTTGGGGGCGATTGTGGACTGAAGGTTTTTGGGCTACTGCTATATATGTGATAACAGAAATCTGCAGCTGATGTTCAGAGAAAGCACACCAACCTTGTCATCTTGATAAAACAGGAGTCCAGTTCTTAGCTTGCCATCATGTAGATGAAAAATGATCACATCTGTCAGTGATTCATCTTAGCAAGGAGAAAAGGTTCAGGCACCTCCATAACATAAGTTTTCACTTAGCAGAAAAAGATGGCAGTAATAACTGGTAACAGGACTTTTCCTACTTTTCAGTGCAGGACGACCCAGTTTTTGAGAAATACTAATGGCATAGTGGTGTGACATCCAACTGACCTATTCAGGAACGATGTCCATCAGCTTAAAACTAGTAAAAAAAAAACTACTTTTCTATCAAAGACTACTGCAAAAGCCAGCAATACAAGCTTCTTTTGTGTCTCTATTACCTAATCTTGACTGCTTGAGAGCAGATGTGAGCAATCAGGGCATTAAACACCTTATTATGCTTTGCTGCGTTCACTTCGGGAACCAATTGAATTTGGTCTGATATTAAAAATCCAATCTCATTAAGTTCATTTTACTAAATCTTTGTTATTCAGTATTTATAATTTCACAAATAACCGAGAGGCAACACCACATGTAAACCTCTTTATTGTAATTTTATATGATGTTTTACAAGTAAGACTTAAATAACTGGTTGTTTTGTACATTATCACAGACAAAGTGCCACTTTTAAACACACCACTGAGTTCTGGGTACAACATGAAGCACAATCAAGTAACATTTAGGATAATTTAGAGAGTAGCTGGAAAAGGAAAACCACATTGTTTAATTTTTAAAGTTATTACACAAAACAAGGACCTGAACAAATGTGAAGTTTAAACTCATCCACACAATAATGCACAAACACACATGCACATGAAGAGTTCAGCTTCGAGCTGCCACAGCTGGAGCCTGCTGCTGGTCAGTGGACTGGAGCTGTCTGCCCAGGTACTCCCTGTGAAAGAAAAATACCATCAGACTGAACAGTTTCAACACAGTTACAGTTATGGATGGTAAAGTTACCTCTTTAGAATATATTGAGTTTTTTTGTGATATATATATATATATATGACTGTAAATCACCAAATATAATGTGGTCTTCGTTGTCAGTTAATCTTCCAGTTAGTTTACACAACACATAAAAAGCGCAATAAGGTAGCCTGTATTATGGAGATTTTCCAGAATTGATGTCAGACAAGGTGATGAGGAAAAAAAAAAACGTGTTTTTAATCATAGAATCAGCATAATTTCTACAAGGCTTTAAATGATCTAATCTCTAGAAGATTTTACTCCCCAAAAATAACTTACATGATTCATTGTTACCATAAGAATTATGAACATAACTTTGTATGTTAATATTTATGAAACAGCCCTTTTTACACTTCAACCCTATATTCTCCTGTTTGTCACTTTAACATATGGCGTTTATTTTTCAATAAAACTGGATAAGTGAGATTCACAAAATGATTTAGAGGGTTAGATTCAACTCGCTGATCCCTTTTTGTTTTCTTCCTAAAGACAAGGCTTTGACCAGCAGTGATAGGAAGATTACTATGCAGACCAGTAGTAGACTGGCCCTCATTTTACAGCTCAGTGCTGCATTTAACAATAACATTCAAGGCCACTTTCAAATCACCATTTATGCATTATTCAGTCTGCGTAGCAGAAATCAAAGTGAAATGTATAAAAAATAAAAAAACAACACCACACTCTTTTTCTGGCTTATGTTCTGCATTCAAACCCTTTTTTCATGGTGATGCAAGTGACACCAGCTGATTACTGATGTCCTAAGCTTTGCATCAGACAACTTCTGCAAATGTAATTATTTTCCATGAAAATCTGTGAATATTTACTGATGGAAATGTGTGATTAATGAGCTTTGGAGCTGCTGAGAATGTAATAATGTCCAGTTATTTCTCTAGTTAAATGCATGTCAGCTTTATTCCACTCATTGTCTGGGAGGAGCCACGGCACTTATTATCACTTAATATGAGTGTGAGCTTTCAACAAGCTTCTCATTTCACAAATATCAGCTTCTTCCACTTCCTGTAACCCAGACATTATGCAGTGCTTAGATATATGTCTGAATTTGGAAAGGTCACAGTTCTCCTCCAGGTATCTTCTTGGCAGCAACAATTTTAGATCATGACAGTCACCTTATTGGAACCAAAAATATGAAGGGCCTCTCAGTAGCCTAATAATGCAAATGGATAGCCAATACCTTTGATGATAGAATGTTCCCTCCTTAAAAAGCACCACTTATACCATCATTTCAATGTTTTTCTTTTCTTTTTCCACTCAACTGAGCAATGCTAGAATTCCCTAAAGAAACCTTTACCTATTTTCAATGAATGGTGCTCTCGGATATTTACACAAAGCATGAATCAGAGCAGTGAACTAATATACTGCAATTTGTAGCCATCACAGAAAATAGCAAAAATCCTTTCTGACAGACACAGAGTACTTTCAAGTGTCCATGTCACTCCTCCTCAAAATAAACACTGCATCATGTTAACTTTAATTCTTCATGCCAGAACTTAAATGTTTATCTTTCTGTTAAATACTGAACCCAACTTCATCAGCCAGACATGCTTTGCTAAACTAATAAATCATGTAGGAGGAAAGTTTGCACTGCATCAGAAGGTTAGCAAACAGGGACAGAGAAAATATGTTTTATGTAAAAATAAGGCCGACTCATCAGACCAGTCATACCCATCAGTTTTTCAGGCTTTGATCATAATGCAACCATCCCTTATCTTCAGGCAGACACAGTAAATATGTTGACAGAGTTGTGCCAGTGACTTAATAAAAGCAGGTGGAAATCATTTGAATGTGAGAATGAGTCATGAAGCCAGTGCTGTGCACTGAAGGCATTTCTTCATGTTTGTCTCGGTAGATGCTGCACAGCTAAATAGGCTGAAGGTATATCAGGCATGGACTTAGTATAAAAAAAGTGAACTAAAAACATTAAAGCTTGCAGAGTGATTACCTTTTAATTTGGCATGGATAAAACCAGTGAATAAAGTGTCTAAATCAACCAAACATCTGATCAACCATTTATGTTTCAGTACAAACAACAGAAATCAAAAGGTATGAAAAAACAATTTTGTTTTAATGTGCTGTTTAAAGAATTCTTAAATGACATCAATCTTTAAGTGCATTACATCTGTCTGCTGTTTTACGGCACTATACTGTATTTAGAATACAAGAGGCAATGTCACACTGGCAGAAAATTACTCAAAGTTCACGTCTGTCGCTTTAAACCATATCGGAAGCCATAATAATGTAAATGTGGATGTAAAATAATTAAATAAAAAATCCGGAAGTCCTAAAATCATACAATTTAAAATGTCTGTCTTTACATAAGAGATTAATCAACTTGAACCTTTTTCTCATTATTACACATCTTATCATATAAAAGTCAAACAGGCAACATGACCTTTTTTTTTTTTTAGTTTCCAAACAAGTTCACATACAATATACTGATGCAAATAAAAATGAGTTACCTGCACCAATACCACAGAAAAAACTTTTTAAATCCATGTTTACATCTAGAGCTGCAGAAAAAATGATGAAACCATCATGTTTTCCAAGGAAATGTCCTTTTTGTTATACCAGGCATAAAAACTAACATGAAACTTTGGAAAAAAAAAAACAAAGGATGGTCCAACATATTTATATGATTGTATATGTGGGTACTTTTAATCATAGGTGCCTTTGCTAAAACAATGCAGTAACGTTTTTTCCTCATATAACGTACAAATGTAAGGTACACTATTTAATTTAGCTTGTTTTGTTTAAGTTTTTATGCACTTATTTAGTCCACTGTGTTAGTGCATTTTCTGTTGTCCTTCTGTGTTTCATATTGTGTTTTGCATTTGTACAGTAAGTGGCATCTCTTTACTGCAAATTTACACTCAGTATCAATAAAGCTACCTTGACCTTTACAAAATCAAATAATTGCATTGCTTCTAAAAGTTGCATTGATCACATGTCCAGATCACTATTGTCTAAGATGATAAGGCTATTTTTTTTTTTTTTTAAATTCATGACTGGCCGAGCATAGCTGAATGCAGTGATGAGATGTAATAAATTGATCTACATCAATTAAATGATCAACAATTGAAAATAAAACCATCCATCAGATGTCAGTACTTTAGGCATTTCTAAGATATTCTTCAGACAGATTACGTGGAACTGTTTACATTTTTCTGTTCAAACAAAATTCTTCAATTCATCTGGCAAAATTTTTTTTTTAAAGATTAAAATGTTTTTTTACTTAAGTATGTAATAAATGTGTGTAAATGATCATATGCATGTCCTAGAGTTGTTTTTAGTTTGGTTGCATCGTTTTAAATGCAATGACAATAAACAGGTGATTTATTTATGTGGTATAACAATGTCTGTACTTTAGTTATTTCAACTAAGTTCTAAAAGCTGTTGAGGCTAAAACTAAGATTAAAGTTTACACCTTGTAGTTGCTTTAATGTAAACAAATAAAAAAGTGTGATTAGTTTTTTTTTTTTAGTTTACATAAACATTTAAAATTCTAATAAAATGAGTAGTTTTTTTCCTCAAAAACATTGATGATTTCCAGCTAGTCTTCTGCCCACTGCCTCCGGCAGTTTATAAGGGGTCCACTGTGATGTCAAGCATAGATCTGGGTGGTCTGATGACCAAAGGCAGGCTACTGAATTTAAAACCCCCCCAATAATATTCAAACAAAGGACAACAACAGGCTTCTAAAAAGTGGAATATACTGAAGTTCAATCACTGAGACAAGAAGAAAACAAGGACATAGACTCAGTCAATGGCTGACAGACTTTCAGACTGAGCCTTCAAGACAGAGTTGATAGACCAATATGGCATTCTTTTAAGATCTTGACAAACATTAAACAAAACGGCGTTTCAAAGCCATCTAAAGGGTACAGCGACAGATAACAGTGCACATTAATCCACGCTGTAGTCATGACAGCAGGAACCATAGATAAGTAAGGACAAGAAGAACTCTGCATGGAAACAAGACAACACACTCAAGGTGAAAGCAGCTGAGATGAGCTGCTTTGAAAATATCTGTACTCTGTGGGAGAATAAAGCCACACCATTCAAAGAAACCTCAGAAATGCTCTCCTCCTGCAGAAGCATTCACACATTTGTTTTCATAGAGGTGAGAGGTGGAGGCACTAGATAATGCAATGCGACAACGCAACCTTGAGACATGACCCACCCCCTCCCTCACGTCACAGATCCTTATGAAAGTAAAGCAAACCCGTAGAAAAGCGGAGGGACAAAACTTTGATGTCTCTTTAAAACCAATTACATGAACACAACATCGTCAGCACACTGTGTTGTCTCCTGAATCTGCACTCACAAGAGCAACGGGTGGTTAAACATCTTTAATGAAGTAGTCGTGTAAGAAGAACATTGGAATACATAAGTATTCGAAAATGATTTGTGTTGTGCTTTGACATGATACACTTTACTTCCATGACTCTTGGAAATAAGCTATGTGTTAATAAATGTCTATTTTAATATTACTACAGCATATGGCTGTGTTTGATAATGGCCAGTCCAGGAGACAGTGTGTGAATTTTTGACATAGAAGTAAAATTTCAATGCAGATGCAGTCAATTATCACTTTCATATCAAGAAGCTGTGTTCAGATCACTCTTTAATGTCTTGTTTATGTAGTTTGGGTACATCAAAACAGAAAACACCACAAGATCAATAAAGCTGTAAATGTGTTCATACCAGTTATGGACCATCAGCTTCTGCACAGCCAACAAGGCGTTGTAACGGACTAGTTGGTCCTCGTGGTGCATATGATTCATCACCAGCTGTTTTCCACCCAGCTGCTCAATCACCCTGAGATGGGAGATAATGGAAGATATCCTTTATACACAGAACACGGATGCTATTTTCATGTTTTAGGTCATTCAGTGATCCATCATGTAATCTAATCCGGGCCGACTGAAATTTTCTATGGATGTTATAATGGGTCACTGGCCTTGTGAAAGGACATAATACTGTGAAAAGAAAAATGGAGCTGAATGATGTTTTTGTAAGTAAATGGTGTGACCAGAGAAAAGAAAAGTACATAAATGTGCAAGAACTTTGCACTCATAATGTTTTTACATCGTTATTAGGCAACTGATCCAAGAGGGTTTAAATGTTAACTAGCACTTAAAAACTGAGATGTCAATTCTACAATTAACAAGGGATGCAAAAGAGACTGGCATGGGACATAACATGAAATATCAACCTTTTCGATAAGAACAATTGAATCAAGAGTTTGTATTCGTAAACAAAAGAAAAAAAAGACATTTTTTTATCCGTTTAATTTCACTATATATGAATATTTTGGATGGTTTAAATTAACACTACATGACAAAACCCTTTTGATCAACCCAATGTTATTGTTATGGCATGTTTAGACATACAAGTAGTTTTTGTTAACACACATTTGTCCTATATACAGTTCAATAGAGCTTATTGGGAGGAGGGGGAGGGAGGGAGGGAGGGAGGGGGAGGGAGTGGGGGGTTGAGACAGACTTGTCAGGTAGATGTTTTCCAAAGGATTTCTGATTCAGTTAATCTATTTCTTTAATAACTGGGCCAAGATGACCAGATCATAAGAAAAAAAGGAAGAAAAAAACCCCATAATAATTACAAACTGTAACTTTAATACAATTTATTTATTAATGCTTCCTTTAAATTTTTTTTTTAGCAAAATTAATTCTTTCCAGCAGTGTAGACCCTTTGTTGCTTTCATTCCATTTCGTATGAAAAGAACACCACACTGTACACTGTACGACCTCCGTCTTGCAACCATGTAACAGAGCAAACAGACCTCCAATTAATCAATCCACACATGTACTCATGTGATGAGCGTTGCCATGGAAATGCCTGTATTCCCCCCCCCCCCATTTCATTTGATTTGATTTTTTTTCCACGTGCTACAAGACTATTTCTGTTGAGGTCTTTGTGGTGCTTAGTGAAGTGTAACTTCTGCAGACAGCATGTCAACTTGCAAAAAAATTTAACTCCAGTGATGAAGAAAGTTCATTAACTGTATTTTTAAATACTAATTATTCCCCAAAAATGCGGCCTCCTTTGTTTGACTTTGATTTCTGAGTAAAAGTGTGGCTCATACCCTATTTTGGGGTAAGGAAATATATGATTGGAAAAAAAAAAAAGGCAAACTGTATTTTTCACTGGCTTTTTCTCACCTGTTTCCTGAAAGATACGCTGACATGACATTTTTTACTAAACCGACAGGCTTTCACAGAAATTAGGTCTTGTGTCAACATAATAGGTTTTTTTTCATTTATTACCAATAAGAAAAGGGCATATGGAGAGCGCTGCATAAAGCATCTTTTCTCAGAAGGCTCTGCCTTCATCATACAACTACAACATCTGACATTTCCAGCAAGGCACTGGTGTTGTCACGTCCTTTCACACATCACCATACGGGCAAAATAAAGAGACACCTTAAACCATCATTGTTCCTTTTAATTCACACATCAAACAGAAGAAGCTCGGTCCCACATTGGTGTGTTCTTACAGGTATCAAAATAATGAGGTTAGAGTGGCCACTTTTGTGATGCCAGCTTGGTGTTCCAGTTTTATGTCTGTTGCAACCTCTATTGCTAGCTCACAGGTTTTATCAGTGGGACATCAACATTTTGTTCCACCACTGTATTTCCACTGTATGACATGATGTGCACTAAATATTCATGAGTTTCAGCTTGAAAAATCTTATGTGAAAAGGCCTAAAATTACTTTCAGCAGGCAAGTGATCATAAGGGCAGAAACTGTTGCCCTGGTAACCAGGAAAATGGAGACAATTTATCTATTTATTTCAAGATGAATGAAATGTCAAATTGTAAAAACTGAAAAATCCAACTGTAGGAGTAAATAAGCTAGATGCTATGCTCATGGTCATAACATTGCCAATGTGATGATGGAAAAGTTTAAAGAGCCTATTTACGATTAAAATGGCTCATAGTGTAATCCCTACATGACAACAGTGCTCTTCTGTTAAGAGAGAAGTACTATGTGAATGCACATTAGGAAAATTTAAGCAAAATATCATTTAAACATATTGTAGGCAAGATATTTCTTAACATTAATCCACAAAACTGTTACAGTCTTTATACTTGTGTTGTCGATCTGCAATTCAATCATATCTCAACATAAGTGCAATGGCTATGGTTGTCAAGAGATTCTCTAGAGCAACTTTGAGGTTTAATGGTAATGTAAGAATATCATACCTTTTACCGCGTGGATAGTGTCGAACGTATTCTCCGACGTCGTGAGCTGCAACTGCTATAACCTGAGGATCATCAGAAACCTCCAGCAGCCTTGTCAATATCCTGTTGAGAAACATGCATTTGTTTTTAAGAAACAAAAAAAAAATCATTTTAAAAGAAGACAACTGTCATGTAATTATGCAATATTAATGTCACTGTCATTGAGATAATCCCAAACTTTTAAAGCTGAAAATATTAAATGTGTGTGCTCTTTGGAATAGTGAAACCCTGGGCTTCAGTGGACGAGACTCAGGAAAAAAGAGATGAATAAAAGAGGAAGGTAATTTAATCTGAGATGATGTCTGAGCTGATTACCGAAAGGACAGTGATAAGACAAAGAGATGGGCAGATTAGGATTTTTACAGAATGTCAATAAGCACACCACAGTGTGTGAGTGGAATAACAAAGAAAGGAGACACATACTGATTATTTATCTGCTGTACTTTGAGTTTTCTGGTGTGTAAAAACACTCACAAAGTCATCAGAGATGATGCTGGTAAGTGTTACAGAGTATTTTCCAGGAAAGGTGTTACCAGAGAACACATTAGTTCAATGTTTTAAACTGAGATTGTTATAAACACTGCAAGAAGTGAGAATTTTGTTCTAGTTCTCAAGGCCACAACAAATAGTTTGTTTTGGTCTGGTCAGTTCATACTCCATAAGAAGCTTAGTCTATAACAGGACGGGGACTCCTGCATAGTCTTTGTTTATATGTGCAAAAAAACAACTGACCCAGTTGGTTCTTACTTAACCTCTTCCACCACAAACCCCCAGTACCGGGGGCTGCAAGAGTAAACATCCCGTTTTCACGGGTATAACTTCATAAAAAATGAATTAAAAAAAAAAATAGACGTGTGGTACCTTATTTAATTTTAGGAATTTGATGAAAAAATTGTAAGTATTTCAAATTTCAGAAAGTCCTGTAAAGTGCAAGTTAAGATGCAGTGAAGTAATTTCCTTTACTGACAATGTCACAGTCGTAAAGCTCGTTTTGTGTCCTTCGGTGACTGAACAAGTTGCACTTTCAGCAGAATTGTTCTTTTCCTCCTATAGATGTGCTTAGGATGTAATAAATCAAGTTTTCAGAGGCCATGAAGAAGATTAACTGTCTGTGCAGAAAAGCCTTCATCTTACTTAAGGAGCTCGTAGTTCTTCTCATTCAGACGGACAGCATTTTCACGCCAGAACTTCTCCGACTTGTGCACAGGACTCCATTCAAGACGGCCAGACTTTAGTTCAGAGCTGTATTCGTCAAACGAGCTGAAGACACATCCAGACACAGGATGAATTTCATTCCCTAACAAAAAAAGCAGTCTGACCACTTTAATCTGTAATTTACAAATAAGAACAAAAATATCTCTTTACACGCAACCCTACTTAATCTCGAGCACAGATTTGAGGAGAGCAATGAAAAGTACAAGTTCATTCATGCATGTAATTAGAGCAGCATTTACAATCAACGCAGTATTATACAGCACTACAATATCCTTAATTCTAATGATCGTTTATTTATAATTACAGATTATTGCAAAAAAAAAAATTAAAGTGCATCACATATATAGTGGAATAAATTACAACAGAAAATGTGAACTGATAGCGACAGCATATCTGTTGGGTACCTGAGATCTTGCACACTCTCTCCCAGCCTCTCCAGCAGGAATTTAATGTCGTCAGTGATGTCCTCATCGTCATACTTCTGCTGCTCAAGATTTTCCAGCTGCTTCAGGACTTTGCACTGAATCATGGCTAAAGCATACTCCTGGCGTGTCTCCCTCTCAGCGGACTTCTCTAGAAGATTCTGTCAACAAGGAAAAGATGTTTGATAACAATCAGCCTTTATTGAGCAAGATATTCAGACCTGAAAGGTACGAAGAATAAATGAAAAAATCATGAAGTGCTAAGAGATTATACAAAAAGAAGTTACACAAAAAAAATGTACAATTAAGAAAACCAAAGACCCTTATATGGGCATGAAGCAGCTTGTCAAATGTGAGGACTTTGGTAATTACAGGACCACAAATGAAATGTCTAAAGATTTGGCTGTTGGGTTTATGCTGATGGAGAAAATTATAACTTATCAGACAAACCATCCAGACTCTGGAAGCTGAACATCAAACATTTAACAATGCACTTTGGTACTACTGAACTTTGATGCACTTTTTAATCAAAAGAGCTGTCCATGTAGGGATGAAATCATCATTTATTCAGGGAATTTTCTCATTTGATTTTAGGAAAATATTCCAATTCTGCATCAAAAGATCAAGGCACAAAATGGATGTAGTCTGTGGCTAACGTGTGTCTGAGTCTGTAACTAAAGTGGTTCAAAGTTTGTAAGACAGATCCAGATCCAGCACCACAGAACCTGGTGCTCTGACCAACAACACAATTGTTACCTGCTGACTGTGCAAAGCTTTACTGTGTGTAAGCAGACACTGATGCAGAACTGATCTTCCTCTGGTTTGTGTACAGATTAACAAGAATGTTTTGTTTTCTTGTTTTTGTTTGCAGATGAACCACAACTATGGTGTGAAAACACATTGATAGAACTGAGGGTTGAAAAAATTACAATACAATTTTGAATTCACCTTTTTTTTCTGCAAATATCAGTCAGTAAAGATAGGATTTTCCTCCGAGGTAGATAGTGTAGTTTGCACTTCTGAACCAGAACTCAGTATGAAGTGTTTACACTTCTAGGGAATAAAGCATCACAGTTTGAAGTTGCAGGCAAGAAAAACATGTTCAGGAATTGTAAAGGCTATTTTTGAGGAGAAATCTGTGCACTAAGCTCAAAACACTCCGCCTGAGGCTTGATGGATGAAAAATGATGGTGGCAACATTAACAGAAATGTAAGTCGTAGGGGTAAGACAGTCGAACGCGTCTACCTTAAGTACTCCTTATAGGCTACACTAAGAGCGTACCTACAACTAATACCTAAAAAGCATTTCACATGCAATCTGTTCACAGGAATCAAAGTGTAAATCCTGCTTGCTGATGAAAACATTAAAGTACTGAAATACTATCTTTATTTTTTAACTTGACTTAAGCCTTAGCTTCTTTAAAACAACATTCAAATGAAGAAAAGGAAGGAAATCTCCTCTTTAGCAACAGAGTTTACTGGAATAATATATCAAAAACACTGCAGGACTACAATTTGAGGATGTTTTCAAGGACATCCAGATGGTGTGGATAATCTAAGTTGCTTTACTCATCCCATGTGGTGAACAGAATCATTAGCATAATTAGCACTTTTGGGAAAACAACAAGAAAAAGAATCATGCTGAATATTATGTAATATTATTTTGTTGAAACTTCAACATGTAACAATCTCAACTTACATGGGGGGGGCAGGCCTCGGGCCTCGATTGAATTTCTCTTTTCTTACACAGTAAATCTCCTTAGTGTCAAGCATGCACAATGAAAAGAAAGCTGAATGACTCCAAGGAAAACTTGCTTTATGTCTACGGTTTTCCTTTGCAGCTCAGCATCGCTTTTAGTTATAGTTAATTAAATACAAAACTTAGACTAATTTTTTTGGACTAAAAAAAACAAGAACCCCTTTCTTTCAAGGTTTCATTTCCACATGTTTAATGAGATAACTGGAATGGTATGTAGTGAGATAAAGACGTTCTGAGGAAAATCAAAGCCAAGACAACATGAAGCCCACTGAGGCAAACACAGGATACTATGTTTACCCTACTACAATATGGTTTCATTTTTATTATATTTTCATCAGAAAATACATTAGAAACACAGTGAATCAAGAGGACGATGACAGCAGAAAAAAACGCTGATTCCAGTCTCTGAAAGAGAAGCCTTAAAAAATGTTGAATTAAAACTTGAATTCAAAAATTCAAACTCGGAGCTCATGTTTCAAACATGTAATCAGCGGCCTTTACATCACCATTGTGCTTCAAGAGAGGTTGCTGATGCTGTTTGACGTTGCCAGGGTTGGACAATGCCAGCCTTTCACAGAAGTCCACATTTCCATCTAGGCCATAGTTTTTTTTTACTATGGTTATTTTGCTACTCTCTGCATTACATTGATTATACCACTAAATATTCATCTAAAGACTGAAAAGAGGAAAAATGTAATGGGTTAAAACAGATATTTTTAAAAATCAATATTAGTATATCATATTGTACAGGTATGTTCACATGTAACCATTTCCATAATCAATAGCTAAGCCCAATGCTTTTCCTTTAGCAGACCTGGAAATTATCGTAATGATTTTCCATACATTTTCCAGATGCTGCAGATATACACTGGTGTTCTGTCTGACCAACTTCCTGCAGTTAAAAAGCATTTTAGCATGCAGAGATAAATGGGGTCCTTGCTAATGATTAAATTTTGTCAACCCGTAACTAAAAGGATTTCATTACCTGGAACAAACAAAAAAGTGCATTGTAAGTTTAATGCTGCTCTTACAACAGCAATAAACCTTCACGGGATGTTTTAAGCCATTCAAGCAGGGAGGTGAAAGAAAGGCACAATCATTAATAACATTTGCTTCAATTTGGGAGCTGACTGTCTTACAGGCTGATTCATTTGTTGTTTAATTGGGACCAATTTATTTCCCTTTTGTAGCCAATTCAGTTCTCTTAAAGAAGTATGTCACATAAATAAATATAGAAATATTTTAAAAGGTGAGGGTAAGGCTCACAGATAGCAGTTTTTTCTCAGGTGAAGTTGAAATTACAGAGGGGTGTTGGACCTTTCTCCCAGGGATGCATATTTTAATTTATATTAATGTAAGTAATGAAATATTTATCTGCATTTTAAAAAGAATAAAAGCATTTTAAAGTTTCCCTCTGCTTGTTCTCTGGATGAGTAGCCACCTGGAAGTAAATCAGCAGAAACTGTGTTCCAACACAAAGTTAATACTAATCCAGATACATTTCTGAACACCTACCAGCCAGTTAAATTAAAAAGTGATTTGCTTGTTATAAAAAAAAAACAGGTGTTTAATTATGATAGAATATGATAGTTTAAATTAAAAATGGCAAGTTTAACTTCTCATTATCTTGCCACAAATTAAATATAACCCTGTCCGCTCCCCTGACTAAGGATTTTGATCCAGTATGAGCTTAAATTTATAACTAAAGATATTCAGGTTACATTTAGACTTGCAATAGTCGAGTTGAAATCTTCTTCTGGGAGTGGAAACATCACCCTTTGTAATGAATCAGTTTTAAAAAGATGATCCAGCTAATAATTAGAGGCTTTTTAATTAATTATGCTTACTCACATTTCAAATTTAATAGCTGCCCCCCAAAAAATATATTTTTGTTTAAATAGATTTTAGTGGATAACTAAATAAAAAAAGACAGACATTGACAATGTAAACTCAAACTGTAGTAATGTTTGGGAAAATACATTTAATTGCATTTCAATTCAAAATAGTAGAAAAGAAATAGAAAATAGACCTGGCAAAGTCAAAGTGCCATTTTAAGTAGATACTTTAACACCTCCAGCTGTTCTCTAATTAAGAGCCTGAAACATGCAACAGCACTTTTAATCTTTTAAATGTTTTCATCAGTTTTTTCTTTTTTTTTTTTTCCATATTATGGGTAACACGTTACAAATTAAAAAGTAAAGCGTTACAATCGCTATATAACCTTCTTGGGCAGCAAAAAAAAGTAATGTATTATACTTAAAATATAAGAAATAAAATGATTTTTGTCTACTGTAGAAACACACTTTTCTGCATAAAAAAGTCATGATTGCCCGTGTGTAAAGTTCTGATCTGTTTAAGTCAGGGTTGCCCAAGTCCAGTCCAGATCTACTATCCTGCAATATTTAGATGCATCCGTTCTCCAAGACACCTGAAAGAAGTGGCTGAACTCCCTCATCAACGTCGTTCAGCTCTGCAGAGATCTGGTAATGCGCCATTCATTGGTTTAGTTGTGTTGGAGAAATGGACAGTAGATCTCATGGACCAATAAGATATGATAAGATAAGATAAGATTTTATAGGCCTCTGCAGGAGTACTTCACAATGTTACAGCAGCAGGTAAATATAAAGGCACACATATAGCACAACACAAACTAAATAAATATAAATATAAATTGTGCAAAAGAATGTCTGTAATCATAACAGAATAAAGTAATGTCAAACATGATGACATTTTTCTTTATACATAAAAAATAGTGTGTGCATGCACTGCCTGTGTGTGTCCTTGCCAGAGCATGTTTCCATAGAGATTGATACGAGTGACGTAACTCCTACTGTGTCCACTTCTAGACTTCATAAATTTCCTAATACTGACGCAAATTTCTTATCCTACTGATATTTTTTTATTTGACTTTACAGATCAGTAGAAGGTAACTCTACGGTGGCCGTTATATCAGCTGATCAGTCCGATTGATCAGCTGCTGTGTGAAACCACTGTGATGTCAGAAATCTGAAAACACTGATGTCTTACAAGATTATAGTTCATAACAAATATAATCTCCTTTAGTGCACTCAGTAAAAACCTCCTCCTAAGACTTGAGCAGGAAGTTAGATCTGAAGGGGTTGCAGTTCTTCTAGGAAAGCGCTGAAATATCTCACATTTGTGTGTTTTTTTGTTGTATTTACCCACAATCCCATATACTGAACCCAGAATGCCCTTTTATTTTGTAGTCCACTTCCTCTATTTGTTCTGCTAGAAACGGATTGAGACATCCGTTTGCAGGTGGACTGAGCCTGCCTCTTCGTTATAAATCATAATTTGTTTGCGCAACCACAACACCCCAAACAAAGCGGACTTTCCTAGCTAACAGACTTGAATACGAATCAAAAAGGCTGGTGTGAATGTGCCCCTAAGCTGCTACATGTTCCACCATGCTCACCATCTGGGTGCTTGCATTGTCTGTTTGGTGTTGAGAAGGTGTGACTTTTGTTTATTAAAAGCAGCTACCTCCTGTGGCAGAAAATGACTGAAAATAGTGAAAGTAGAGGAAAACATTAAGGATAAAGGGACAAAGGCTAAAACAAAGAACCAAGAAAATGAGTATGCAGTTCAGTGCTCCAGTCTTTCAGGGAAATGTTGCATTTCAGAGGCAAAAACAATGAGTGAGATATTTGCCACTAACCCTGAAGGCAGCCAGGATGATTCGAGTGACCTTCTCCTTGACAGACTCCTGCAGGATGTCAGACAGTGCTGGCACCACGTTGTAGCGTCTCAACTGCTCACAAAGCTGAGGACTGAAGGCCAGGAGCCATACGCAGAAGATCATCTGGTACTGGAGCTGGAAGCCACACTTGTTGCTCAGCACTGCTGTGATGCTTTTACAGGACACAAAAAATATTTATATGAAATCTAAAATGGACAAAACAAATGGTAGAAGGAAGCGTTGCATTTACATCTGCTATCTGTTTACTAAGATGAGCTCTCACAGCTGCGTTACCTTCAGCCTGCACCTCTATTATGTCTAATGAGGACAGAGAATAACACGTCCAGCCTTCAGATAATGGATGAGTTGGTGAGAATGCAGTACAGTTCGGACATTGTATGACCATGCAGTAACTCATACATTTGTAGAGACAGCTGTTAAGTGCAGGGATGAGGACTTTATAGATGTGCAATAATTATCTCCCAAATTATGCAGCCAGGCAGGTTTTACAATCCTGTTCTAAGAAAAAAAAAAAAAAAAGTACAGAGCCAAGTCAAAGATAATGGAA
The DNA here is from genome assembly GCF_933228915.1 of Telmatherina bonti. Classification (NCBI taxonomy): domain Eukaryota; kingdom Metazoa; phylum Chordata; class Actinopteri; order Atheriniformes; family Telmatherinidae; genus Telmatherina; species Telmatherina bonti. The sequence continues at coordinate 17,905,767 of NC_136625.1, forward strand.
ATTATTAATTTCATCTGCGTGTCATTTTGACAGAATCAAGAATTTTAAGCTGTCCTCTTTTCAGTCTCACACTTGTTTAACCATCCTCTCTATTTTAGAAATGAGACCACAGGATATTAGGTCTGAAACATAGTTTAAGATCTGAGCCTGTTTGTTCTTCATCTAAATGGTGAAAAAAAACTTAACATTTAGCTCAGACTGTCCATCTAAACCTTAAATCTTTTTATTCTAAATTTGAAGACAAGATTTATCTGTGTATCTATATTATGACAAGTAAATGCAGCAAAATCACAAGCCAGTGAGACATCGTAGAACAGCACAGCTGTATAGCAGGGCTGAGTGAGCTAGATTTAATTATTATGCCCATGTTTTAAATTCAGGATACACTGTTCCTTCATATTAATGTTTTGCCCCTGTAACAATCTCGCTCTTCTTTACAGTGTCACATGCTAAGTTCGTTTACAGCCAAAGTGAAAGAAAAAGACTTTATTTGACTAAGAGCAAATAAAAGTTGTCCTGTATGAGGGTTTTCCCCCTCCATATAGCTCAGGAATAGACAAGACCCTCTACCCTCATTTGCCACTCAGACAGTGGCGTCTGTCCTGCCAATCTGCTGCTTAGGTCTCTTTTAAACTCTTCTGCAAATGCCTCAATTGACAAAGGATGAAAAGTGCAGGTAACAAACGGGGCTGACAGTTGTCAGTGCAACATATTGTGTGTGATCAAAAACAGTGATAGTGTTAAATAATTACACTCAATATTGACCAAAATAACTGTGCTGATTACATGGTCCTATTCTACAGAGAAATTAAGTGAAACTAGAACATGCGTTATGTTTTATTCTGAGTCAGTAAACCTGTAATTATGATAATAGCTAAGTGCACAGCAGTCTAACACTGCCATCATCAACCAGATACTAATGTTTATATTTTATAATTATTAGTGAATATAATTTATTCTTTTACTTTGGTCGAGTAGCTTTTCATGTAAAAAATTTCTAGCAGCCCCGAAAATAATACTCTGGTTGTACAGAAGAAAGTCACGGGTTGAAAAATGAATAAGTTACATAAGGTGTAGTGTTGGTAATATTTTGAATTAGATGGATATATAAGTTTATTTTGTTCAAGAGTCATTTGGCAGACACTTTTATCCAAAGCAACTAACATGTGAGAAGTGATCAATTAACCATAGCAATTAACAGGCATGCTTTGTGGGGGGGAGGAAGCGGACGTACAGAGAAAGAACCCACGCATACACGGGGAGAACACGCAAACTAAACACAGAAACACAGTTTAAACCTCCTCCCAGCTCAAACCAGCGACCTGTGGCTGCTGTGCTAACCACTATGCCCCTATGCTGCCGCTTAAGGTCATAAACCAGGTACTGGAAAATAACTTAAAAACAGCATTCTTTGTTTTTCTAATTTTTTAATTTAAATGTCACTATTTGTGACAAAGGTGCCCCTCAATCTCCACAATACTTCCTGTGATGTTAGTGTATTCAATTAGAACCATTTGCCATCATTCATCTCCTAAACTTTTTTGAAAGAGTGAATATAAGCCAAAGAAGGAAAAAAAGATGTCTTCAATAAAAGAAATTAGAATTAAAAAGGTAACTTGTTCATTCCTTTCTGTATATGATGCATTTACATACATTACATATAACAAATGGAGGAAATAACTTGTAAAACATTGCATCATGCAACATTATGACTGGTAGAGTCAGTTACCCTCCTATTAGCAGATGAGCTAATTGGTCTTAATAGATGCAAATATTAAGCAAAGTTCAGAAAATGTCAAAGTCTAAATCCTAAGGTTGCAACTTAAAAGTAACACCTGGACGGATGAAAAAAAGGTTTAGAAGGAAAGCTGTACAACCAAATTATTCCGATTTATATGCCAATACTGTAAATATTAGGCTTAGTTTCTTTGTGAAGTAGACTTAAATTCTACCAGCGAGTCATAATTTTTACATTTTATGTTTGAACATGATGTAGCATATACTGTATGTGCAAAACCATGAGAAATACAGAACAAAAACTCAAAAAGAACAAACTCCTTGTGACCTTTAAAAGGTATAATTTGTCATATTTTTCTCAACAGTTCAGAAGTGCAGGGACCTTCAGGGAAGTAACTCATCACTCACCAGTTGACTCCATCAGCTTCCACCCAGGCAAACCTATATTCATTGACCCTCAGCATCAGCTGGAGGCATCCAGCCACACACTGGACATACTGGGAGCTCTGAAAAGGAAAACAAAATACTAAAAAGTGAAATACAAAAAGTGCAACACAGAAACATCAGATAGCTGATGAGCAGATAAGAGCATGAGGAAGAATATCTGTCCAAACCTTGCATTACGTTCACGTAGCAGACCTGAGGCAGTGCACATGCAGCCTGCACTACAATACATCAACACATGCTAGTTCACACACCAGATGTACAAATGTACAGCACAACAGCGGGAAAAGTGTCTCATCACACCTGAGCAGAATAATGTTAAGAAAGATTAGAGTGAAGGAAGCTGAGAGGAGAAAATTAATCTGTTAATTGAAATAGGCTGAGTCAAAGCAAAAGTCCAGCAAGAGTTTCAGGCAGCACTGAAGACAGAAGAGCAGACGAGCAGAGGTTACCTGGTTGAAAATGCAGGGGGAAAGGAGATGATAAGTTATTACACAGGTCTCACAAACATATTTCTGAGCACGCCTCTCAGAATAATTGTGCTATGCTTGACATAATATGGAATTAAAGATGGTAGGATGCTGCTGCTGTGCAAATGCTTGTTCAATTTTCTCTCGTTACACTAATGTTCAAGGAAAGCTCTTTGTCATGCGCTTTCAGCATTAGGGAAAATTGGCTTCCGGCATGCATTTTCACTTGTACACTTGAGCTCAACCAGTGGCAGCAAACACCATGCTGTCTAAATGGAGAATTATTTTTGAAACTCCTTCTGTCAATAAACTCGCGTCTCCAACCACCTGGTTATTAATAAAAAAAAAAAAAAATACTGCAGTGCATCAGTAGGATGGGAGAGAAAAAGGGAGGACAGAAGAGATGTGACAGTCCAGTGACTGCTGACAAATGCTAGCTTGCACGTACTCTGCTTTTTTTTTTTTTTCCTGGAGGTGCCAGAGTGAATGGAGAGGCACTTCACTCATACTCACTTCACTGGGGGAAATAGTTCCTGCTCCTGTGCCTGATTCTGGACCTGTACCATGTAGATTCTAACAAGAGATACACAAAAGAAACAGGTGCAACATTGTTCACAAGCCATTGCTTCCAGCTGAGTTATATTGGCCACAAATGCAGGGACAGAAAACGCTCACTGATTCCTTGCCTTGCTGTTGAGAAGAGAGGTTATCATCAAATGCAATTTCAAAATGCAGTTAAGGAAAGTAACTTGGGAAGCGTTTCAAAGAGATGGTGTTCTGAACTGAAGACATTGGTATATGTAAGACATTCTGGTGTGAAATCAAAAAGTGGAAAAGAATTGAAAAATAAATATTCAGCTGTTCCGTTGTCTAAATCTTTAGTGCATATATTTGCCAAGGCAAAGCCAGCACCTACTGAGAAGCTGTCATTAAACCATCTCAAGGTCTGACAAACCTGCTAAAACTTAATATAATGCATTGAATTACAATAATTCAGACAAGGTTTACACTGTCTGCCCAAACTATAATTGAGAATGAAGAAAAACTGACTGAAGGTAGAAATTAGACATAACTTTGGCTATTCAAATTATTAAATACTTGTGTACAATAAACATATGAATGCTTTATGAGGAAAAAGAGTCTAAAAGTTCAATGTCAGACAAATTAATTAACCATAATTTCAAAAAGAGAAAGCAAAGTAAACCCTTTACCTATAAATCTTAATACAACATGTATGCACAACCACATTAGTTTCCATTCATAATCCCAATGCATTGCACCTTTCACAAATACCACAAAATTGCTTCTTATTTACTATATCACCAGATGTTATGACCCTGCTGCATTTATTATAAGAAAATCATTATTTATATACATCACTGGAGTCATCTGAGTTAGCTTATCCATAATGTAAACAGTCACCATCCTTTACCATGTCAGACTAAACCACGACTGAAAGCCAAAACAGACAAACAAAATGAAAAAAAGTTGTTTTGGTTTCACATGAAGTTACATTCTACACAGCCTTGTGAGATGAAACCCTCTGAAAAGCTTTTTCTATTTAGAATCTCCATTTACATAAGGCATGAAAGTTTAGATTAATGTACCTGTGAACTGAGTTGACTTTTGATCCAGTTGAAGTAGTAGTTCAGATCACTCCCCTCCATCAGATCACGGCCCCAGGCAGCCAGCTTAGCAATGATCCTCGCCGCCTATTGTATGAAGGATGAGAATATTATTCCTTCTGTTTGTGTCTGACGACGGGAAACAATTACAGCAAGGCTCAGATGAAATGCACTAAAATCAGTTTCATGGTCCCATATATCCAATACTTTATTACTCTGGTTCTAGTGATAAACATGCCCAATACTTTCTATCAGAATTACAGTGACAGGTCATCCTTTTCTTGTCAACAATAGTTTATGTGTTACTACTTTGTTTGAGACTGATTCCCACAACAGGACAAGCTGGAAACGAGCTCTATCTTTACATGCACCAACCTACACAGAATAGCATTTTATGACTCATGAACACCATCTCAGATATAAATTTCAGGGAACCTTTTACACTAAAAAAAAGCTTAAAGTCTGGGAGGAAATAGTGAGAGCTTAACTTTAGAACAGCTAGTCAAGGAACACTTCCAAAACAGCTGCCTGAAAGCAACACCCATGTTTAGGCAGAACAATGACTGAGCTAAGAGTTCATGTCACATAAACAGTTCAGTATAGGGTAAATGCTCCCTGTGAAATAAAAAAAAATAATTCTCCAATTTCCTTCTTTCCAGGAGAGGATGTGTAAAATAAGTGAGGCTGTAATCCAAAAGCAACACTCAGTATGACTCTCAGATTGAGTTAAGTACTTTGTCACAGACTTGAGGTCCCATTATGCCCACCTACTGGATACCACCTGTCTGGTATTCTTAATTAGGCCATGTGTGCCCTGTCACAGAGCTAGATTTGTCGTTATGCGGTCACTCTTGAACTGCAGAGGATGGCAGAGAGAGGTCATTACATTAATTGCCCGTTTTTGAAGAAAAAGGGTAAGGATGTTTTGTGAGGAATTATTGATGCTTTGCGAAGATTAGAAATAGAAAGATCTGTTAAAAAAATTCATGGCAATGAAAAATCAAACACAAAAATATTATGTTAGATGAAAATGGGAGTTTTAAAAGTTTTATTATTCCTTTCAGCACAAAGTGTTTCCATTTAATTACTTTTTGTCCTTCCCTAAAAATTCCAAGTTTTGGTTCAACTAAGTAATTATGAATACTTTCTATCCAGACAACAGCCCACATACACAAATATAATGCCAACAAGGCTCTGCTTTTTCTTTGGTTGGTTGTTTTTGTTAGACTGTGTTTACTCAATTAGTATGGATCTAGTCAAATACTTTACTTGGTAGGGATGCTTATAGCTTAAGAACTGACCCAAAATACAATGAGAGGTTTTTGAATTCTCTGAATTTTAGGGAAAGGGCCTTCAGAACTTCCTTTGTTATTTTTTATAGCACTGTAAAACACTGGAACATCCTAGATAATAGAAAGGAGATAATTTTTCAACAACACCTTGTGGCCACAACTCTCAAACCGGTGGTCTGTTACGTCTGTCCAGTTGTATTGTAATTTGTCTTCATAAATATGAATAAAGTGAGTGAGTTTGAGCAGCTTATGATAACACACGTCACTTTTCTATTTTTTTTTTTTTTTTTTTAATTATTATTTTCCCAATTACGAACCTTGATAATAATAAAGTGCTTCAAATTATATGTCATTTTACTGATATGATACATACGGTAGTCTCCATTTGACATTATAAGAGTGCATTAAATAACAGAATTAGGTCTACAGCACTTTCAGTGCTGCAACATCTTTTTCTAAGTCTTGGTTTTCAAACAAAGTCAAAGGAAGAGCTGAAGAAAAGATAAGTTTATTAGTTTTAGTTTTTGACAAAACCAAATGTTTTTAATGTGAAATTAGCACTGTTTGCTCCAAGGAGTGTGAACAGGTCCCGTGATATACAGTATGTACACTGCACATGTATATAATATTGTATTTAGTGTTCTGGCTAACGCCAGTGTTAACTTTGACAGTGAAGCTATTAATGTTGTTGATGTCTTTGTCTATTTGAAATAAATCTGAGTTAATCAGTAAAGTTCTATCAGAAAGCTGTTGTCCAATGTGAATGGACTGAAAAAAAAAAAAAATACAAGCTATAACGTCCGTAACATCAATGACACCTTTTGGAAACTAATCAAACAACACACATAGCTAAATTATTAGTTCGACCTTGTCACATGTATCCTGTTGCCGATGATAACAAAAAAATCATGAACAAAGAGTCAGACAATCAACTGCTGCAACGCTGTTACAGCACATAATTATACAATGTTTGCTAAAGGATCTATTTAGGTTCATCCTGCGGCAGAGAAACTGAAGCACAACTTTTTTTTTTCTGGTATGCTACATCACAAAACAGCAGCATTTTGCTTCACAGCACTGAGTCACACACAAGCAACTGGACACCAAGAAACTGGCTGTTATGAATGTAGACTTCATCACAGAAACACTGGGGAACATCACTGGAGAAAGCAAGGACAAGAAAAAAAAAAGAAACACAGCAAGAGATAAGTCCACATCAGGTCAACTTTACTAGCCAGACAGAGGTCAGAGTAGAAGTAGGATGCAGGGTGAATATTGACTTAGTAATAGTTAGGGAGAACCTCACTGAGAAAATCTGCCAAAGTTCAGTAGTGCAGCTCAATTACTTTATCAAAACTGCATATGCTGTTGATAAATAAAATATTTATCTAGCTATTACGCTGATATTCAATATTTTATTCAGCAAATGTTATCTCAAAGTTACTCATTGCATGTTCACTCTCAGACAGTTTGGGAGGAGGCAGTGGACGGTGTAAGTCAATGCTACAATACATGTTTAAATGACATTACAATTTCACTTGCAAAAAGATTAAAGAAAAAAATAAGTGCAATTTTATTCACTTCATCTGGCGATTACTCAAACAAGAGACGCACCTGAGCAATTTGCAGTTAATACACATTCAATTAAATAAAACTAAGTGCTTGTCACAGTCACAATTCACAAATCAACTGTATGCAGATGCAATTTCAGAGCGATCAGTGGTGGTGAGTTGATGGGTTATTTGCAGTTTTCTGTGCTATGCGTGCGTATTCACCAAGTGTATTCTACTCTGACAATGTATGTCAAATAGAAAGAACACCTGTTGTTGTTCCTAACGTTTGCGAACACATTTTTCCTGAAGAGTACAAAGAAAAATATGAACATAATATGAAAAATAAGTTGGATAGATTTTGGATTTATTCATGGTTTGACATAAATAAAAGACAGTGGAAATAAGTTTGTTTAGTTTGTTGAACAAATTGATTCTGAGTGAGGTTAAAAGTACGAAGTAGCAGTGCAGTGAGAAAAGAAAAAAAGAAAAAAAAAAAGGGAAAATAGATACACTGACAATAATCTAATAAATAATCTAATTAAAGCACCCAGAATAGTAATCACATTGTAAAGTACCTAAAATAGCACGCCTCTCATATAAGGCTGGGCCATTAATTGGATTTTAATCTCAATTACGACCTGGGTTTTCAACAATCATAAAAATAAAAGGGTGCAATTTTTTTTTTTTCTCTTTGCAGTTTACTCTTGTTCTGGTTTTAGTTGCCAATCGAGTGTCACTGGCATTACAGCGCTGTGCTGTAAACTCCAACCACAGCCGCTTTGGTTTTATTCAGCCACTGTGTCTAACTTGGCGACTTTCTTTCAAAATCTGACAACTTTCAAAACCCTCTTGGCAACTTTTTTTTGTTGAAAGCAACTAGCGACAAATCTAGCGACTTTTACTGGAGTTATTGGAGACTTAACCTCAAACTCAATCTGTTGGTTTCCTTATATAGGCTATTATGAATTGGCTTTCATTATATTTTCTTCTCTGTCTGTAAAGCGTTTTGAGATGGCATTGCCGTGATTTGACGCTATATAAATAAAGTTAAATTGAATTGAATTGAACTTTTCTGGTGTTTTGGCGACTGACTTGAAGGTACATATTGTTCTGCAGTTACTGTCCGGAATGAGCAGCTGGAGCCTCTCCCCGTCCTTAAACACTCACAGGCAGCCAGTCGGCTCCGGCTGCAGGTGCAATTAATGAAGAAAAATTGTAGGTTGTGGAAGTTCACCACAACATAGTTTATACTTATCTATTCAGTTTCCAACAGTATTTGCACTTTGTCAAGACAAAGCTTCATGTTATTTGTTTGTTTTCTAAACTTTGTGGAATCCTAAAGACATTGTTTAAAAGCCACTGTTTAATGTTAAATATATTCATGTCGTTAAAGACAATGGATAATTGTGTTAAATAATTGAGATCTCAATTTCAGTCAAAATAATTGTGATCATAATTTTTACCGTATTGGAGCAGCCCTACTCTCATATGTGGAAATGTAAAGTTAGGAGGATCTCTGTCAAAGCATAAATGCCTGGATTCCCAGCAGCCCATTTTCCACATCAATGTGCTTTTACAATTCTTCCTTCTTCCAGTTGTGTATCCTACCTTTGTTTTGTTTTTTTACAGATAAAACCAAAACAAAAACTAGAAACAGAATAAATGTTAAGGCAAGATGTGTTTTAGTTTATAGAGTTGTTTGTGTAGTGGATTAGGAACAGAAATGAAAGAATGTCAAACAAGTTGTGGTATGCATATTAAGTGTTATATATATGTGTTTTATATGTATTTGATGTTTATCATAGTATGAACTAAAACTAATGGGAGTAGACTAAAAGACTCATTTAAAAAAAAAAGTTCAGTTAAATAAGGCTTCAGCCTACATAGTTTTGGTCCAATTGTTTTTCTTTTCTTTTGTTTTTTTCTTTTTTTATTTATTTATTCTGAGTGAAAATTGTTAACAGTGACTGAAATAAGCAATAAACAAAGCTAAAAACAGGAATACATTGCATTTGCATCTCTTCATCAATGTATAAAACCTGTTACATTAGGTCAGGTACAAACGATCAGTATAGGTACTCAGACCGATCTGCACTGCACCACACGCTGACATTTTTCCATCCCAACCAGCGTTAATGTTTTCCGCCATTTGCGTGACACAAACTCTTCTACAGAACTGAAACAAACGGACAGCTGTCTCTCCCTCCGAGCACTTTCTTAGAGGCCTTGTTGCCAGATCACGAGCTAGAAGTTTTATTAACCCTGGCAGGCCAGGGTTAAGCACCACTCAGATCTTCAGATGTATTACGACGTCCTGCTTTAAACAACAAATCCAATAACTAACATGTATCCCACCCCTTAACGGATGCCACTGTAATGAGAACAAGGGTATTTACTTTAGCTTCCAAGTTTTATTGTTGTGGCTGTTGTGTGTTTCAGCAACATAAATCCAGCATCCCTAATGATTGACATGCTCCAGCAAGGCCGTAACCTGGCTTTTAATCAACCTCTCCAAGATCAAATTTATTACTCACCATGTGGACGGTAAAGAGGTCCTGACGATTCAGCATTGGGAGGAAGTAGGACCAGGCGGTGTTTTTTGTCTTTTTGGCGTAGTCAAAGAAGATGGTCACTCTCTGATGGTTCTCCTAGTTGATACAGTTGAATGTACACTTGAATATTACACTAACTACATGAAATATGATTAAATTTTATTTTAAAAAATAATAACAGTTTGATCCTCGCAAGCCAAGATGTAAAATAAATCATGAGAAAGTCTGACATCTCCAGGATTAAAGGTGCAGTCAAGTAATAACTCTTCTAATGACTATAATTCATCAAAAATGTGAAGTGTTGATGATGGTGATATTTTTCCTCGATTTTGTGTCAAAGTCTGTTAAAATTCTTGATTTCCAAGAAATTCAGTTTTTCTTAAAAGTGAATGCAGCATTAAACTAAAAATCCTTTAATTGATGCAGATGCCACAGCATTTACTTAAAATAACATTTTAAGTTTGCTTTGCATTTTGTTGCATAATTCCATAATTGGTTGACTTTTTTTTTTTTGTTCATCCTAAATTTATTTTTAAAAAGCCTAAACTTAATGTCATTAAACATATTACAATAATGTAAAATGAAGGCAAAAATCTTCCTTCTTTATTTATACAAGCAAAGTGTAATTATGCAAAGCTGTACCTTCAAACAATAACCTAAAACTTAGAAGCATTTTAGGGTATTGTTAGAAGGTACAGCTTTGCATAATAACCTAAAACTTAGAAGTGTTTAAAATCCACATTGGAGATGTGGATTGGAACACATTGGAGAAAGTGAGTGTGCCCATGACCAGTGGTTGTGTCTTTGTACCTGCAGAGTATCATCGATCAGAGTCAGGATGTACTGGACGGTCTGCTCCTTGGAGATGTGAGCCATCAGGTTCAGAAATGTCTTTGCACACTAAGCAAAAAAATAAATAAATAAATTATATATATATATAAATATATATATATATATATATATATATATATAAATATATATATATATATATATATATATATATATATATATATATATATATATATATATAAATATATATATATATATATATATATATATAAATATATATATCTCCATAATTGTTTACCAAACACAATTAACTTTTTTTCTTTTTTACACAAGCTCAAGTTAGCAAAATGGCAGCTGAAGTGTCTCAAGTCTGAAGTGAACAGTGAGTGAGCACACCATAGGAAAAAAATGCATTAACACATAACAGGCTGCACTGGACTGAACATGTTAACACTGGGTTCAAATAGAATATTTAATATTAGCCAGGTCCAAAGTAGTTTTTAAAAAGCATGAAAGTTTATTTAATTGTTTCAATTCAGGTGTTTCATTCCATCTTTCTATTGTATGTGTTGTTAAAGAAATGTGAAGTCTGTCATGACACACATACAATGTGGCTTGCCTCCAAGTGCGATTACAGTATCAGGCAGCAGGAAACTCTTCTGAATGTATGAAAGTTATTGGTCTCAAATTGTCAAGAATCATTCAGACCAAACTATAACCCTAACAAGAGTTTTTTGGGATGTGCCAGAAAACACATTATGAATGTTTGACACCAGCATTAGTAGAAGGTCTGTGGGGAAAATGAATTCACTGAAACTGCTCCACAGGTCCGTTGGAGAGATGCCATTGCAAATTAATTATGAAAACTTAGGGTGAGCCAAAAAAAAACTAATTTCTTTCATAATGGGATTATACACTATATATCTAACTTTGTATGCATATTGCGTATTTAGTCACATCACAGTGACTCACCCAAAATTTACTATAGGAAACTGCCAATATTATTTGCTATAATGATATTATTTGATAAACAAATAAAACTTTATTTATAAAGTGATTTTCATACAATAAAAACAGCACAAAAAGTGCTTCACACATTTAAAAGCAGCCCAACCCCTTCTCCAACTCTCCACCCTTGCACATGCACACACACAAATATAGATACATTTACTCACACAGATAATGTGTAAAAACCTGTGGCTGAATACAGAGGAGCCAGGTTAGGAAACCCCATCTCAGGAGGCCATCTGCACTGGTTGCTGCTCATGGCCCAAGGCCAGTATGCATCCACACAGGGTGGTCCCCTTTGCAACAGGCCAATGAGGGGCTCACAGCAGCACAGCACTGCAGCAAGCCCCCCACCAGGCCTAGCCAATTCCCACCATGACACAGAGACATCCCAGCCAGAGCCAATGGCAGCCCCAGCACACAAGGCCAAATGAGGAAATATGAAGGAGATTTGAATTTAAAACAAAAAAAATAGGCTCCAGCATCCCTGCGACTCTTAATCAGACTAAGCGGTTAGGATAATGAATGAAAGAAACTAGTTAAAGTCCAAATTAAATAGATGGTTCCTGAGCTGGCTTTTACAAATATGAACATCCTCTGTGGCCCTCAGGTCATCCAGCAGGCTATTCTACAGACAGGGGAAATAGTGCTGGAAAGATGCCTAACCGTAGGTTGATGTTCTAGCTTTGGTGATTATAAAAGGCCAGTGTCAGAGGTTCTCATAATCCATGAGGGGTCATTTGCTAAAAGTAATTCTAAATGGTAAGAAGGTCCAGGGCTTCGAAGACATTTAAAACCAATAAAAAAAAGACCTTAAAGTCAATCCTAAAACACAGGGAACCAATGCAGTGATTCTAAAACCAGTGTCTGCCTATTGGTCTCAGTCAGCATATGCACAGCTGAGCTCTGTAGGATTTATGAACCTTTTTTTTGGAAAGACCACAAAGTAGGAAATTACAGCGGTCAATATGACTGGAAATGAAAAAATATAAGAGAGCCTCTGTGTCAGCACAGGAAAGAAAGGGATGGACTCTAAGATCAGAGTGAAAGATGATGTCCAGATTCTTCACCTGATTTGATGAATTAAAAGATGGTGTTTGCAGTTATGATAGAGCTTTTTCTCCCTGAGCCTTAGGACTAATAATTAAAACATCAGTCTTGTTCGGGTTGAGCTGGAGGAAGTTTTATGCCATTCAAGATTTAAGATATCTGTTAAAACTGTTCTAAAATTTTCTAATCTGTTTTTACATGATAAATTAGGTATTATTATTGCAAGTTCCCTCTTTACAAAGTATTTTTCATTTAATTTCTTTTCAAGTAAATAACCTATGGCCCTGCATGTGAATAGTTAGGTAAAATGATAGTTCATTTATACCAATATGCATAGAAAAAATGCAAAGACAATACAAGGAAGACTCACCTGATGTCCCTCTTTGTTTAAAATAGCTTGTTTCTCCTCAGAGTTGGCTACCTCAAACTTCTTGATGAACTCACAGTCCTCTGCAGAGATCATCTGACTCCTACAAGAAAATAAATTAGGATGGAGACATTTTAAAAAGAAATTACTGTGATGTGTGCACTTCCCTTGAAAACGATGTTCAAGCAAGATTGATTACTATTGGTTTAAAAGTACTTAGGCTAATACTCACAGATAAATCAAAAGTCTTGTCTTTACTGTTGAGATAAACTAACACCACACAATCAGGCCATTAGTACACTGACTGTAGCTTCGCTTTGTCACTAACGTACTGCCTCAAATTGCAAATGCCAACGTGAGCCATACTGACAGTTGACCTGAGCATATCACAGATTCTTGCCATGACACAAACACCCAATTATTTCAGGGTAAATATTAAAGTTATAGATGACTAAATATTAAAACCCAATTAAATCACCATATAATACCTCTACTGGTATTTTGTTTTGGAAGCTTTAGGAAATGACACCAAGTGTCATTTCAGAGTTGCTGTACTAAAACGACTAGGTTCAAAGAGGAAGTATCCCTCAAGACAGTGAATCACAATTCAGGAACTACAGCAGAACTGCTTTTACATCGTCATGCTACAACCTTTTCCTGTCATTTTCAAAAAGGCGAATTTAATGAAAACATACTGGTCTGAAAACATGTTGACATGCTGTCTATTAAACAATATCCCAACAAAACATAAAAACACAAAATAATTGCAACAAAGTCATTAAAACGTTAAATTACATGATGTCAAACTTCTTATTTTTATTAGATGTAAGGAGTAGTCTGTGAAAATGGGTTGTATAGTCGAAGATCCTTACGCATGAATTCATCTTAACAGACAAACCAAAGCCGCTGCATACATGATAAGGTAATGACAACAATGTTCTGAGTATAACATATGTAGAACTTCAACTTCAATCGTAAACAAGTATAAAATTTACCCACTGGATGTTTACAATACTGAAACTTTAAAAATTCAAAAGCAAATTTCGAACATTTCAATAAAGCTGGTGTTAGACTGTAAAAATAATGCATGTGCACTTTAATAATGACACAGCAATATGATAATGTTAAGCAGAGCTTACAGCTGTTATAATGCATTAATTAGTTCCCTTTTTAAGCAACAACTTTTTTTAAAAATTATTTATTATTGATGCTGTGGAATGGCACCTAGTGGTGAACTGCTATCAAATGTTTACTTTCTTGCAAAACATGATTTGTTATGTTGTATGCCATACAACTGTTTGGTTTAAGCAGTGTGAACTTACTGAAGATAAGACTGCCAGTTGACCAGATTGGCCCGAACCTCAGCTGCCTTTGCAGCAATGATGTTGGTGGGGACTGCAGCGTCCACAGCCCCGCGTATATCCATCCTCAAATGTGCCCTCTACAATCTATATATGGAGGAAAAAATAAACTCCACCTGGGAAAAAAATAGAATTTGGAAAAGCAAGTCAGCAGTAGAGAAAAAAATGACAAGTTTTGAACCTTTATCGAGCTTTCAAACCCACTGCTGGGTAAAATACAGTTAGTCTTATATGAATATGATTAAGTGAAATTATATCATACCGGTGCTAGTATAGTCTACAAATAATTAGCAGTAGTAGTTGAAATAATTTTCTATGTAGATATATAGATGATGACTTAAAAGATAAGATTATTAGTTCGGTTTTTCCACAATTTACAAGCTAACACACAAACCAGCAACTGCAGCTGAAGCAGCTAGCAGCAGCAGGTCATGTTAGCTAACTAGTTTAACCCAATGTCACGACTAGATGTGATGTGTCTGTCCGAAAACTGGGGGGACACAACAAAATAAACATCCTAAGGTACTTTAATAAAAGTGGACAGTAGAGTATTAAGAAACAAGTAACACAAAACCACCAATTTAATAGCAACAGTGACACTAGCGCTATTAGCTTAAGGGTAACGGTGTTAACAGTAGCAAAATAACTCAAGATGCTAACCGAAAGTAGCTATGCTGTTGTAGACTCAAAGGCACTATTTACCCTCTCGATATATTACACGAGAAGAGGCACAAATGTCAAAACAATACAGTTTGTAAAATAGATGTATGGGTCAAATAGTTGCCTATATGAGTGGCTAAGAGATTTACTTACCAGTTCTTTCCTGTCTTGTGCTGCGCTAACAGCTGACAGACTGCAACACGTCGTCACGATCTGTCATGTGACAGTCAGCCGGTCACATGATGCATCTTAGTCTGTCCGCAACTGATCTACAAGCTAAACGTTTTTACATTAAATATTAGAGATATTAAAGGCAGAACGTACCCTGTGATAGTCTGGCGAGGCGACCTGTCCAGGTTATAAACCGCGTGTCGGACTCATGTTTGTTAGAAAAGGCTCCTAATTGGACTAAGCGGTATAGAAAATGAATGAATAAAAATACATAAATAAATACATATAAATGCAATATTCTTAAAAAAAAAAAAAAGTTCACTAAAAGTAGCAGGTGGTTTCAGGATTTTGGTGAAAATGTGCTAGATTATCTTTCATTTTAGGAAAAAAAAAAAAAGCTTAAATTATTATAATTGCTGATACATTCTTTATATATTTTGAAGTTAATTTATATTTTCACTCTCATTGGGTCACTTACACCCTTCATTTCGGCTCTTTACTTTCACAATCAATTGAACAATATGTTTAAAGTATTTAAAAATAGTTCCACCCAAACTAACTCATTGTTAACTACTACAATGAAATGCAAAAATTATTTATACTGAATCAATCATAATAGTCTTTAAAAACAAAGTATTTTCAAGTATTGTGAGTACTTTTAGTTTTAATTTTGTATGCTATGCTCTTGTGCTATGTACACTTTCATTTTAGTAGTACTTTCAATGCATACTTAAGTGGCATCTGAAGACTTTACATTTTGATTCAGTCCCCCTTTTTTTAAAAAAAATTCTTTGTCATTCATTACACCTTCCTTCACTGGCCAGAAAAATGTTCAGTTCAATTCAGCCAAGTCATTGTGATCCAATTAGTATTCATAAAAGAGCATTTATAATAAATTACAGCGCACCTAAGGAAAACCAACAGATTGTTTTGTATCTTGACTTTGATTCCATCCCCACCCTAAGTGTGCACAGGACAGTGGGTGAATGTTGGAAAGAAAAAGCTCCATTTCACAGAAAGTAAACACCGAACATAAACAGGCTCAGGGAGGGCAATCATGTGCCTCAACAGGTTGGAGTGGAGAAGACAGGAAAAGGTACTGCAACTTTTAGCAAAGGAGACAATCTGAAAGAGGAGAAATATAAGTGAATGATACCAATACTGTCATAAGTTCATACACAGAAATATAGAAAATAAAGATGAAAGGGGAAAGAAGTGTGGTTTACGAATGGCTTACCATGCCTAACAATGCGATTTGTCAAAAAGGAAGGTTTCCCATCTAATCTCAAACCCACTTATGGATCCATAAGAAATTAATGTGACAGCCAAAGGCATTTCTACTTATAGAGACTCTAGGAACTGCAAATAAACCTGCACTGAGTGAAGTGCTCTGTTGGGAATATATGGAACGATGAGATCTTTCATATACAATGGAGCTTTGTCATGGATATGATCATATGATCTATCCAGCCGGTTTTCATCAGAACCCTTGGTGCAGCAAGAAATACATAGAAGGTGATACATTTGACATTGCAGAAGCAATGGGATAACTTATTCTAATGATTTGTTATAAGACTCATAATAACTGGTTTCACAGATGCTGGCTATTTAGGAGTAATCTCCGCATATTTTGACATGTAATTTAATGATGAGTGACATCTTAGATTTAAATAATCATTTAGACATCATGTGTCCATCTATGATTTTTGAGATGATTAAGCAACTTTAGTGGACATTAGTTTCTTTCAAACAATATACAATTTTAGTCCAAAACAATTGAAGGCTCTCACTGTGCAATATGAAACTCAAGAAATATCCATATTTTGAATATATGGGTGATCTACATGGGAGTGCATTTTGTGACATCTGCTGCTTGATTAAGATCAAGCATAATCTGTCAATGATCTGTCACAACTTTCTTGGTGAGGAGAACACACTGAAGAGTTTAATTTGTGCTTTTTGTGTGTGAGTCTAAAGATACAGGAAGCTATAAATATATATATATATATATATATATATATATATATATGTGTGTGTGTGTATATACATGTCAGAATTCTATTTAAAATGTACAGCAGCCATTGCTGATGCCTAAATTTATGTTTGTATGAATAGTGATACAAAATACATTGCAATTATGTGTTTGTCTTTCTGAAAGGTCCATTAACTAAATCATTTGAATCTGTTGTAATACAAGGGAATTAATCATGTAGCATATACAATCAGAAATTATTCCATGCATGTCACTGGTCTTCCTCCATTTCCATCTATCCATCTAGCTCAGACACTAAGACCTCCAGGCTTAATCTGACCTAAGCTGGTGAGACGCAGTAAAGCACAGAGGAATCAGGATTGCATCCAGTGGGAACATTGTCCTAATCCCCTTCTGCCCTCTCCTTTGTAAACACTCTTCACTTCGTCAGGGTCACTGATGGTTTTTCCTCCCTTCTCCATCTCCCTGTCACAATGTGCTTCAGACCAGATGCAGAGAAAACATAGAGGAAAGGAGCAGGAAGCGTGGATTTCTTATGATCTCAAACAGACTCGGGCCTCACGTGGCGAGTGAGGTCTCATAGTTGGAGCATGCCATGTGCTAGTGTGGCGAAGCAGTGGGAGATCAGGCCCACAACCGTGCTGCGGGCGATCAAACGCACCAGGACCCTGATGTGGCAGTGGACGCGGAGACTGGTCCAGGCCTGCCGGCGTAGCGTGGGGTATCAAGTCAACTACAATGGCCCAAACCAAGAGGAACAGGAAATGGTGTGCCTTGAGGTATGAACATATTGCTTATTTTTTTCATTTGAGAGTATTATTTTTAATGACAGAACCTGTTATTTTATACTATAAAACTAACTATAGTGATTATTGCTTTGAAGCAAATAATTATGACACAAATACAGTTGTGTCCCAGAAAAGCAAAACCAGAAGTGTATGACTATTTACATCAGAGAAAAAGTTAACTAATAACATAATTTAATTGGCAGAAGACTAATTAGTAGCTTACTTATTTGTTATAATTCCAGTAAGAAGCAACACATAATCAAATAACACAAGTCATTTGTTGAAGGTGTCAGAAAGATTAAAGTTTAAGAGCTTAATTAAATCGTCAGTGTCAGTGTAGAAGCATGTCCCTACATTATTCATCGTATTATTTTTTTTTCATTATTAATTGCCTGCTGCTAATGAAGCATCCTTGAAATTGTGTTTTGTTGTTGTTGTTTTGCATAGATGGCTCTTAGCGTTTTTTTTTTTTTTTCAACTTCAAGCCAAACCTCTATTTATGGAAGTACTTCGAGTCCGAACGAGGCTTAAGAAGATTAAAAGAAGCAGATAGAGTGTCTTGAAATAGTGTGACACAAGTTGTTAGAATTCTAAATAAAGTTACAACGTCAAATTAAATTCATGACAACCATGATTATCACAATGCAACGTATTGTAGGAAAAAGCTAAGTTGGATTGTTGAAAATGCAAATAGTAGTGGATAACACTTTGACTTTTGGCCAGTTTTAGGACTGAAGAGTTCCCGGTAAAAGGATAAGTAAAGATTTCCGACAGCTCTCTGTTGTGAGCGACTTGTTGCTATTCATGGAAAGGAAAGGATTGTAAAAGAGTCATGAAAATGCAGGAGCTGCTTCCAAGACAATAAAGAAGACAGTATAAGACAGTATTTAACACAAAGCTCTGTGGCCAGATACCTCACAGACTCACTGCAGAACGGTCAGACTAGTCAAAGGATTTCCACTTATGAAACTAAACTGAAATATGAAAGAATGAAAATGTTCCTCACATACATGTAGTATTGTACTGGAAAGAAGCACAAGCTGGACACATGATGTAAATGAATGGATGTTTCTTAGGGAACTGTAAAAGCACAGGTCAAAACCAATTTAAAAAAAACATTTTTTTACATTTTATATTTAATTGTTGGGAAACCAGTTTAATTCAATTCTAATGAATTCATTTACATGTTTTTAACTTCTGTCTAATTAAACCTCTGTTCGCATTCATTTTCAGCAAAGCGCCAAAGGAATGCAACAAAACTAACTTCAGCTTAAATATGGATGCTTCAAAATGTTTTCTGCTGGACTGAAATTATGTGTGTCAAATTTATACTGTCTGACCAGCAGGTCACTTTATTGCTGCATGCCCTTCAATTTAGAACTGCTGTAATTGAGTTTACACTATATCTGCCCTCTCATCTTTCACATTGATGACCCCTAACATCCAGCTTTGGATAACACAGATAATGTGATTGGTCTTGCAGTCAGTTTATGGTTGTTGACTAATGTGTTTTCCAGTCTAAGTACTGTTTTGGTATTTAGAATTGGCACATACTGAAAAAAAATCAAGCATCTTTTACTTGGATAAAGTCTCAGAGAAAAGGATTTTTTAAGTTGTGTAAATTCACATGAGCATTTTATCAACAAAAATACCTCCAAGGACTTCATAATCTTACAAACCAACCAAAACCAACTCCTTATTCTGAGAGGAGTGGAATGGAAGAAATTTAAGAATGTGAAACAACAGATATCCTTCTTTTATGATTTGCTTTCATGACAGCAAATGGATAATTCTGAAGAAACATTGCAGATTCTGCAAAGTTTCATCAAGATAAAATGCTTGAATGTCATTCGTATGTAACAGGAAGAAATAGTGAAGACATAGTTTGTTGACTGAATAGTAAGCTACAATTTTCTCTGCACACATTTTATGAGCCTGCTGTACTGGCGACCTGTCCAGGGTGTACCCTGCCTCCTGCACGGTGATTGCTAGGATCGGCTCCAGCTTCCCTGCAACCCTGAATTGGAATGAATGGTGTAGAAAATGAATGAATGAGTGAATAATTTATGAGCTTATGACAAATACCTTTTTTTTTATATCTTCAATCAGTAGCAGATATGTTATAATAGCTCTGAAAACTGTTATATCTGAAACTTCCAGAAATGTCTCAAGTAAGATAAAAGTTAGAAATTAACAGCTATTTATTTTATTTTACACAAAGCCATAAAAATGCTTGTCAGTCTGGATGCATCTTTAACCCAACCCTGCAGCACTCAGTTTTCTCTTAACTATTGCATTCTGCACAGAGACCTGCAGCCTTATGTTATTTTATTAATGTGTTGCCAGAGAAAAATCATCTGACAACTCTGTAACCTGATTAGAGGGATTAACACACTGAGTCTGACATTTACAGAGCAAACAGCAACTTGATCAGCACACCTTGGGGAAACAGAAGGATTCATCAACAGAGAAATACTGGCTGAGAAAATGATGTCACCTATAGTCTCTAATTCATGTTTGCTGCTGTATCTGAATAATCTACACCTTCAAAGTGCTCAGAGAAGCCATACATTATCTCTAGAAGCGTTAATGTCGCAGCCACACAGCCTCACCAGTCCTTGTCTGCATGTTGAGCTCCTTTGATTGAAAATGGAGTTAATTCTCACTTCCTTTAAGCTAGGCAGTGATTTGAATCCCTTAATGACATATTGAAAAGACTTTCCTCATCTTGACACAGAGCTCTGTCATCTGCTTTGTCCTTCCAACTTTGTGTGTTCACGCACCCACCCACTCTTATGCTTTCAGAGGGAAATGGATGTGTTCATCAAATCACAACGGCACAAGTGTCATAAATCTCTTGCATGTGTTCATATCAACCTCACAGGACTATTTGGGGGTCTGTTTCATAAGCACATAAGGAGGTGTTGAATGAGGTCCTGGGGAGGGGGGGTAGTGAAAGTCCTTAACACTCCTCAGTTAAGGACTTTCAGAAAGCAATTCATCTGAAGTAAATCTATTTTTCGTCCTTGTTCTGATGAGATAACAGAATAAAAGAACAGATGATTGCTTAATTCACAAGTGGGTCTGTTGGTGATATTACAGAACCAGAGAACCATGCAATGAAAGGGCATCCTTCAACCAGGTCACCATGCACACATGTTGCAGCCCGTGTCACTTTCACTAATTTTTATGTCATCAAGGGACATTGACCTGAAAGACCTGTCCCTGAAAGACAACAGCATGAATGCACTTGATAGAATAGGTGTGTCAAAGTGGAGTTTTACAGAATAAGCAGGTACTGAGTGCAGAGTGCCATCTGGTGATTCTACAATGCAAAACATGTGCATTTCAAAAGCCAAATATTAGTGTTGGCATATAATGGATTATGTGTTAAGCTTTGCATGCAAGTGTGCATTAAATTTCATTCAGCTATAAATCAGTATTAAATAGTCATTGCACTCATACACTACAACTCATAAAAGTAAGTGAAATGAATAGATGGGCATATTAAGATATGTTATTCTGAAAACATAGCTGTCGTTCTCAAGATTTCTGCTGTAGTCACTTCTACCTTCAGATGGCAGTGTTGTCCTCTGTGTGTTTTTTTTTTTTTTTTTAGTTAAGAGCCCTATATATATGGTGGATTAGGTTACTGCAAATAACCCTGGTATATCTGTAAACAAGCTATGAGTTTAAATAGGAATGGGTAAGGATATGCCATGTATATTCTTAAAAATAAATGCCAGTCAGTAATTTATAATTGCATATGCAAATGCAATGCAGACATCACATTATTACCAAAGGGCCACTTTGCATTTGTGCACAGATGCAGTGCACATAGGGCATTTAGTGGAAGACAGCAGCTGTACTATTACTACTGTCAAATGACTAAACAAACAGAAAATCATTTAAGGTAAATAAAAGTATGGGTGAATTCCTAGATCCAAAAATCAAGTGGCAGAATAACTGGAAAACCTGAAAATCACATATTATTGGCAAGCAAAGTATTATACTTTCCTACTTCAGTGCTCAGCTGAACGCAATGCTGGATATGAGTTGCTGCTTGTTTCAGCACCACAGACAGCGACTTCGGCGTTTTGTACACAATAATTACTTTGGGTGATTAATTGGTACTAAAACTATTTTAACCCCAGCAAATAGTGCTCCAAATAGTGTAAATAAAATTATTATTATTATTATTATTATTATTATTATTATTATTATTATTATTATTATTATTATGAATACCTAATGCATTAGTTGTCATGCTGCATTTTTAGTTTCAACGCCCCCCCACCCCCACCCTTCTTTTTTTTAATTAGTCCGCTCCTAGATTCTCCGAAATACGCGCAAGGGTGAACCTGTGCCATACAGTGGAGGTTACTCTCTTCACTGAGCTACTACGAGTTGGAAAGGAGACGCATGCGTACTGACTTGAAGCAGCCGGTTGGAGAAAAAAAAAAAAAGGAGGAAAAAAAAGCCTTATGTTCCATCGGATGTAATCAAGGCAAAGAATTACCTCTTCTCGTTGTGCATACATGGTGAAATTGTAAGTACTGGTAACAAACCGATGTGTAATTTGCAAAGTCATTTTGTGATCAGAGCGTTTTGAGGTCGTTTCCCGGCATTTTTTGATGGCATGTCACAATTTAACAGTACAGTGTGGCTTTTAACAGATCTAGGCAGAGTCTTTTCGGTGGTTGTCCAGGGCAATGAAGCTCTATATGGTTCTTCGTGGTGGTGGCACTTTGCATTGATGTGATGTGCGTCTTGTTAATGCATTGGTTTCTGCCGTTTAATCGCCCAGGAGCCATTTAAACCCGGTGTCGTTTGCGTTTGTGCTGCTGCAAGACTGTAGAAAGAACCGTGGTTTAGTTGCTGTAATCATTATTTATCCCTTGAATGGATACCACCACCCCCACCCCCCCATTTCATCGTCTATAGCGATTGAGTCAAAACCATAGCGCACTGCAATCGTGTCAGCTTTGAAGTCCCCGACACCTAACGCGTAAAATATTCCATTTGGCACGACGCACGAGATGTGCAGCTGATGCCTGCATGGAATCTGAGAAAAAACCGTGGATCCATTTTGGAAATGACCAAATGGTATTGTATTCACTGAAAGGATGTGATAGAGCGATGCTGCGGTGATAGATTTGCAAGCTGCGCCTTCAGCCCCCCCCTCCCCCCCCCCCCCTCCCATGGATGAAATCTTCAGACATTTTTTTTTTTTTCTAAAGCATCGAGTCTTGTGTCAGGTAGTAGGTGGATGATGCCGTGTGTTGTAAGCGACAGCTTTGTTACATAAATGATCTGACAGGATTTGTCAGTGTCTGACCTAGTGATGACACATTTGTTAGAATCAAGCAAGAAGTCATTCTGTAAGCATAGCTTGTCTGTCTATGGGCCTACAGTCCAAGGGGATTCTGATGAAAACGCCAGAGACCCATACTCATAATTATGACAGTGATTCTTAATGCAGGCTCAATTATAAATGTAGTTAAGGGGTTTTTATGACAATCTGAGGTTTGATTAAATCCTAATTAGCCATATAGTACATCATCTGCAAGTGCATTTAATCATCTTTTGCTCAATTTGAGCTCCGTGAGAATTGCAACCTGCACTCCTTTCACACTTACTTTCAGTATGAGAAATTTCAAATATTGGCCTGAAATTCATCCTCTTTCTTTTGCAGCCAGTGTGAAATAGGAACAGACATCTAGTTGGAGATGAGAAAGACTAAAATCTTCTTTGCAGGAGCATTGTCAGCAGATGAAGCTAAATTGTCACATTATTCCTCCATGTTTTATCTACCTAAACAGAGAAAAAGACATTCCTTTACAGAGCAATATTTCAGCATGCCAGCACATGCTCCAACCAAGCAGTGTCAGGCACATTGCATGCAAACCAAACATACAGGTGTCAACTGTAAGGGTATTTGGAGGATTTTTTTTCAATTTTTCTGCCTGCTGAAAGTCCTGGCATTCTTGATTGATGGTCAGGATTTCACTTTAACATCACCTCTGCTGTCGTATTACAGCACAGCCAACCCTGCCTTTGCTACACCCGTTACTCTTGTGCTGATTTCTATCACATTAATGCAATGCAGGCCAAGAGCTTTCCTTGCAAGATAAAATCTCAGTTACATCCTACTCCTGAGATCAACACTCTTAACTCATTGCTTCCCTCTCCTCTGTCTATAGCCCATGGGATCAGAGCGGATGGAGATGCGAAAGCGGCAGATGTCGGTGCAGCAGGAGTCGGCAGCGGGGGGAAATGCACCGGCCCAGCAGGACCAGCCGGGCCAGGCCAACCCACGGGGCTCGAATGCATGTTGCTTTTGCTGGTGTTGCTGCTGTAGCTGTTCCTGGTAGGTCTTTCCCAACTGAGAACTCACTTACTGTGGCACAGCATGGCCGACATTATTGCATGCAAGACAGCACAGCCTGAGCTACTGTGTCTCTACAGCAGGCCTCAGCTCAGAGCTCACGCTCCTGACAGATTTTCATGTGATCCATCAGTTTAGCAGCTGCTTTATTACATTCATTAAAGCCTAAATGTCAACTTATTTATGCATGCTTTTTAGTTGCCTACGGTTCTCTGTTATCAACAGATTGGAATCAGATTTCTTTTGGTTTGAATTTGGATTTGTGTTCGCCACATTCATGCGGTGTAGAATACAAATTTCTAGGTACGCAGATATATGACTAAATAAAAGTAAAAGTTTCACCAAATATAAACCAAACTGTACAAAAACCATAAAGCGCCAAGAGCCAGAATACAGTTTAATGTCAAATAAAGTCTATCTATGTATTTTGTTGGACAGTTAGATATTATAGCAGAAATATTTGATGGGTTTTTTTTTGCTTTTCATAAACATCTAATTAAACCTTTTATGCATGAAGTATGAAGAAACATGTTATTTTTTATATTTTATATTGTACTTTAACAGCCAGAATGTGCTGCTTTTTAAATATGTATTTATCAGTGTACTTTTTATTCATTTAGTTTATTTTTATATATTCTTAAAAAAAAAGTATATATATTGTAATAATTTTTCAACGAATATTCAATGGAAAAATGTACCTTTACCTTTTTCTGCTTTTCTGTCAGTGAGGAAAATTTTGTAATTACAAGATATGCATGTATAGATATATTTATTTATTTATTTTACAGTGAGTGTCAGATTATTGGATGACTCACTGAGATCCACTGAAGTGGCAAATATACAAATATACCATCCCCACCCACGAAAATACATGATAACAGCTGTCAAATAGGTGTCCACTGCAGTGGACAATATGCATAAAAGGGTTAATCGCATAATTAATAATGCACACCTAGAGTAATTAATCAATAGTCAGACTCTTGCAAATTGTCTATATACTTGGACTCACACAAAATCATTACACTGCAGGATGTCCAATATGCTGCATAATGGTCATGTTACATAACGAGGAAAACACATTTATGACCCGTAAGATGAGCAATGCATTAAAAGAAGTTATAATGTTATGCTGTTCATTATTAAACAGCATGCCATTTCCGTAAACGCTATACTGTGCACTTCTCATTGTGTTTATCTGTCTTACTATTAGGAATGAAGACCGGGATGACAGGAATCGAAAGGCATCATATGACGTTAAGGAAGGGACCGCAGACTGTGAAGAGTGGTCAGTAGCCTACAAATCACTGCACACTTCCCTTTTTCTTTTGCAAGATGTTTAACACATAGGAACCCAACATGGCATGTATGATACATACAGTTTCTGACATGTTTGGCATCTCGTTGTGGTACGAACTGCTCAAAATCCTGTGGAACACAATCAGTCTTCTGCCCTTTAATGGACACTAGAAAGCAGAAGATTATACTATAAAAATACTTACAAGTCACATGGCAATAAATGCTAAATATCCCAAAAAATGTTGGTACTTTTTTATCTTATATTTTGTTAAAGGGACAAATGAATGATGATCTTGTAGTCAAAGAAGTGGTCTTTTCTTTTTTTTTTTTTCATGGGTTGGGTCTTTATGGGTTAAGCCACTCTCACTTCTCATTTCCTATGCAGTCCTAAGCCAACGTTGGAGGAAGTGCGCTTGTGGGGGCAGTCCTTTGATAAGCTGATGTGTTGCCCAGCGGGTAGAAACTCTTTCCGACAATTTCTTCGCACTGAGTTCAGCGAGGAGAACATGCTGTTCTGGCTAGCCTGCGAAGAGTTCAGCAAAGAGACCAATAAGAGCGCGATAGAAGAGAAAGCCCGAGTCATCTACGAGGACTACATCTCCATCCTCTCCCCGAAAGAGGTGGGACAGCTTGATTTCTCTTTTCTTTTATTTGTTTCCAAGGTACAACTGAATGGCATCTCTTTATATATATATATATATATATATATATATATATATATATATATATATATATATATATATATATATATATATATATATATATATATATATATATATATATATATATATATATATATATATATATATATATATATATATATATATATATATATATATATATATATATATATATATATATATATATATATATATATATGTATATATGTATATATATATATATATATATATATAAAAATAAAAATATATACATACAATATAATATATATATAATATATCATCTGATGTTCTCCTTATTTTTTTTCTCTTTAACACCAAGAAGTAGCGCTCGATACAACCTCATGATCTTGTCTTTAGAGTTCTCAGTTAGGAAAGGAACTATCTTCCTAGTCATCAATATGTTCTTTCTAACTGGTTCTCCTGTCTACTTTCAGGTGAGCCTCGACTCCCGGGTCCGTGAAGCGATAAACAGGAATATGCTGGAACCCAATTCTCACACGTTTGATGATGCCCAGCTGCAGATCTACACGCTAATGCAAAGAGACTCGTATCCCCGCTACATGAACTCCCCAGCCTACAAAAACCTGCTCAACACTCTGTCAGAGCAATCCCCTGAATCTTAGGGTGGTGATGACCTGTGATCTTTTAACTCTCTTTACCCCCTCCTAAATTCATACCCACTTTTTTAAAAAAATTTTCTTTGTATGTTCAGTGTAGGATTACATGAACCAGGCCTTGGGCCTGGCCCCTCCCAGGGATCTCAGCGCTATTGTGATCTGCACCTGACCGAAGACACTCAGGTCTCAAAATCTCCCGAGGGCTCTACATCACAAGTACTGCTACAGATCAACATAGCAAAACACTCCAAAGGAATATGAATACACTTTATTTCTGTTTTCTTTCTTCTTTCTTTTGATAGAAATAATCTATTTTATTTGTGTTCAGAGTTTTTTATGGTCTACTGTTTTTTTGTATGATTGTTTGGGGTGGGTGGGTGGGTGGGGGTGGGAATGATTCCTACTGTAGACTATATATTTATGAGTTTGTAAATAGTAAAAATGGAATTGTGGATATTTTATGTGGAAACGCCTGGTTCTATTTACTGCGTATGAAAATCAAAGCTCAAGTCAAAGGCTACAAGTTAGCTCTACTTGCAGGCAGCTTTGTGGGGTTCTGTTTGATTCTACCTTGGTTTCACCTTGTTTCGTTTGACCTCACACTTTGGTACCTGTGGCAGCGACTTGGCAACTCCAGTTCACATAGAACCTGTGTGTGACTGACTTTACTGTACGTGTGGTTATCGGTGAAGCAACAGAAAGTGACAATAGCTCGTCACAGGGTGCAATTTGTTTCCGTAAGAAAGTCAAATCAATCATGGAAGGGTGTTTTAACTTTCGTTACTCTGTTGTGACCACAGACGACTGCCTATCTAAGATGTGTTGCTTTTCTTTATTAATGCAAGTGTTACACACTGCACACCACATAGGTTATATATAGATTTACCAATGTGACATTAGAACCTTAGTAATTCTATATTTACCAGAGAAAGTATTTTTATTTATTGATATTTATTGAGAATAGAAACAGTACAAATTATATTTAAACTTACATATGAAGGAAATAATGCTACACTGTAAAAAAAAGTAAATGTTAGAAAACACGTTATTTCACGGGCCTATAATTTTCCAACAACTTGAAATGATTTTCATGCATAGAGCTGTAATTGGATATTTACAATGAAGATGACTTCATTTAAGTCCCAATATTCATGTTCAATATTTGACTCGAGACTTTGAGAGCACAGCTTAGAAACAGCATGTTTATAATAACAGATTGATGATGCTGACATGCAGCGTGCTGACAGTTAAATTAAGTTAAGTTAAATTAAAATAATTATATTCCAGAGTCGCCTGCTAATTGCTGGGATAGGCTCCAGCTCCCCCTCGACCCTAAACTGGAACTGAAATGATATTTCAGTCAATTCAGAGATATAACTGCATTTGTATTTTACAAACTGTCCAAGTCACATTTTTATCTTCTGGTTTTAATAATTACTACGTATTTCCAATAAGTTAACAGATTACCGCTGAGAAAATAAGTGAAAAATTACAGACCTGTTAGATAAAGCATTGCTGAAAAGATTCATCTATTAAATGACACATATGATGCGTTTGACTTATGATCAGAACTGATTCTGGGATCAGGCCAGGTTAGCAGCAGCACCAAAGTTACCATGTAAACTGTGTTCCCATGTTTAATGAGCGTGTTTCCGTTGACTAAAATTGGAGTTGCCAAGTGTTAAACACTTTTACATGTATAGTTTTTTTTTTTTTCTTTTACTTTGTTGCCTCACAAACATGTCACTCAAAGACAAGATCCTCACATGGGGAAGTGCCTTGACATTCAGTTTTATGACATCTTTCTCATGGGCAACAGTTGTTTTCACACTCTTGCCGTAAGGGTGGTTACTGGAGCACAAAGCCAGTTTACTGGAAATTGTCCCTCTCATTGGCCAAATTATCACGTGTTTTGTCTTGATTCCTTAGTCGTGAGTTCATCAGCTCAGATTGGCAGTGCAGAGGGTGACAGCAGCACGTCGATTTGCCGTGGATGGACAGAGATCAGCGGATAAGGCGGGTTGATCACAACTTCTTGCCGACCTGTACGTCTCATGGTGGCACTTGTCTTAGAGTAAACTTTAACTTACTATGTGCAATTTGAGCTGATGGGTACACCGCGCAGATCAACCTCAAAACACAATTGAAGCCATTGGTTTGGAGTGATGCCAATAAATGTTGTTTCTTCTTCTGTTTACGATATGAAACGTGTTATTTTGCGCTGAGTTTACTCAAGAATACATTTTTAAAAAACAAATAATGTGAATGTTTACAGTATATGTTTTAGTTTTTTTCTTTCTTTTTTGTTTTTTTTTTTGTTTTCTGTTATTCTCCAAGAAAACAATGACTTGTGGGCATTTCGATTAAGATAAAATAAAGCACAATAATTTTACTGACTCTGTAGTGATTTCATTATCAGACTATGTGATAATTATGTATCATACTCACATTTATCCAGGAAATTAATTTTGTGTCCTGATAGCAAAGTCACCCCAGTCACTTGGTTGTGAAGAATGCAAGACATTTAATTTTTTTTATTACTATTTTATCAGATAAAAATCAAAATATTTATCTACAACTTGCATAGTTTCTTTTAGTGAAAGTTAATGTTTGGATAAAAGCTATTTTGTTGTGTGAAATATTTAGAAATATAGCATATTTATCCTTATGTCACTGATCTGGGTTAATGCACACAGGAGCAATAGATCTAGTCAGCTTGTTAAGTGTTAAATAACTTTTGCAGTGGTTGGAAACTGTTTGAATATGTCTGAAATGACTGGATATTAAGAAATCCTGTAAATGTTTTAACAGAATGGCTGGTGGCTCATGGCAGAATGGTTAGTAGAAAAACAACAATTAAAGAAAGATATTCTTTCTTTTTTCACAATAAAGTGAAGAGCTCTTTGCAATGAGACCTGGGGAAGAGCATGTTACTCGCATGTTTTTAACTACGTATTTTTCTTTTATCAGCCACCTTTTCTGCACCACGTGAATGTTTTAAGAATATATTTAGTTAAAACCCTTAAGTTTATGATGATACTTTTAATGATTCCAGTACCAAACACTAAAGCATCACCATAGTGTGATGCTACCTCCCCCCCGACACCAACTTTCAGGTTGGATATTCTTTTATTTAAACCTTTTGTCTTTAAAATCTTTTTCTGTGAACTACTGTGTCACATTCTCCAGCACTCTGCTGGGATCTTCCCATCCAAAGATCATTTTCCAGGAAAGGCTGTGACTTTAAATATTTTAACTTTTGCTACATTTTTTGTGCTTCTGTTTCATCAGTGATGTCCATCCGGGTCTTCGCTGGTTCAGTGGTTGCAGCTCAAACCACCAGTTCAGCTTGGTACAGGTCAACCTGAGGCTCTTCAGAATTTTCTCATTGTGATTCTTTATGGTGTCAGAGCCTGTCAATCACCTTTATAGAATGATAAAGACTTGAAACAGACACTTTGACCTCAGGGATGATTGGTTTGTACCGTTTGGGATCGTCTTACATTTTGATAAGAGCCAAGACTTTCCCATAGGTTGTTTCAACTTATACTACTCACAAAAAGTTAGGGATATTTGGCTTTCAGGTGAAATTTATGGAAAATGCAATATGTTCATGCTACAGTGATATAATATCATAAAAGTAAGACATTTAAGTAGAAGGATGCACTACTGATTTCCTCATCTCAAAAAATTCATTCAACACAAAAGGTAACAACAATGGTAGTTACACCACAACAAAAAATTTGAACGTCTCAATATCTCGTCATGTGCCCTTGAGCATCAATTACAGCTTGACAACGACGTCTCATGCTGTTCACAAGGCAACTTATTGCCTGCTGAGGCATGGCATCCCACTCTTCTTGAAGGGCAGCCCTCAGGTCATTGAGGTTCTGGGGTGCAGGGTCTCGAGCCTCTACACGACGGCTCAGATGATCCCACAGGTTTTCAATGGGATTCAGGTCTGGAGAGAGTGCAGGCGATTCCATTTGAGGTACACCAGTCTCCAACAGCCGTTCCCTGATGATGTGGCCTCGATGAGCAGGAGCATTGTCGTCCATGAAGATGAAACTAGGCCTGTGCTGTTCATGTAGGGGCACAATCACTGGATTAATGATGTTATTCAGGTAGTATGGGCTTGTCACTGTACCATTCACAAAGTGTAGGGCAGTTCTGTACCAAGTGGACACCCCTGCCCACACTGTAACACCGCCACCACCAAAAGCTGGCCTGGTGACAACAGTGGCTGATGCATAGCGCTCTCCCTGACGTCTCCAACATCGTTGCCGGCCATCATTTCTGCTCAGTGTGAATAGACTTTCATCAGAGAACAGCACTGAGGCCCACTGGTTCCTCGTCCAGCGTAAATGCTCCCTGGCCCATGCAAGACGATGATGCCCGTGCCTGGTGGTGTGGTCAGGTACCCGTGCAGGTCGTCTAGCACGCAGACCACGCTGATGTACGGTTTTGAATGGTCTGACGTGACACTTGGGTACCTCTCACCTCTCTTAAACGTGCCTGGAGTTGAGTGGCATTCATCATCCGGTTTCTCAGGGCAGTGTTCACAATGTAGCGGTCATCAGCACGGGATGTGGCCAAAGGACGTCCACTTCTAGGCCTTTCTGTGACTCTTCCAGTCTCTCCATATCTCTGTTGCAACCTGCTGATGACACTCTGTGACACTCCAAGCTCAGTGGCCACTTCTGTCTGAGAACGTCCTGTTTGAAGCATCGCAATGGCAAGGGACTGTTGTTCCATTGTTAGGTGTCGTCTTGGTCTCATGATGTCAAAATGTGAACAGCATGATGAGGACAACTGTTTAAACACCAGCTCTAATTGAACCAGGACATTTATTGGTCAATTCAAGGATCACGCACCTGCCGTGATTTTTGCCGTTAAGCTCCTTGTTAGAGAACAGCAACTTGTGCAAAATTTATTGAAACATTTAACAGTTGGACATGTGCATTTAAAAGCTTAGAGAAGATCACATTAAGTTCACCTGTACAGGTTTGAATGCATTTTAGGCTTGTTGTGAAATTTCACCCAAAAGCTGAATATCCCTAACTTTTTGTGAATAGTGTGTGTGAACAGTCTTATTCGAGGAGAGGGGAGCCACTCATTTTGATGTCTCGTTGAAGAACTTAATCTAAATAATTACCCACGATACTATCTGAAGTTATGAGTGAAACTTTTCAGATTTACAGAATTTACCTCTTAATTTCTGGAGATATGAAATAATAAATGTGTATATGTCAGTCGTATCAGTGCTTCTTTCCACGTTGACGTACTCAAACTCCAGTTTGTTGCTTGATATACACATATATTAGGTTTAGCCATTTAGATTCTGAGTTTAATTTTGCAAGTGTTTTAAGATTTTACATAAAAACAAGTGACAAGCATGTGAATAAGGATATACAAATGAATAGTTTAGGTTTTTTGGTCTTCACAATTGCATTTACATGTAATCAAACATTTCTATCCTTGTCAGTGGCATTTATTTAGATGACAGCTCCACCATCCATAGACGCAAGGTGTTCATGTTCATATTATGGCGCACCAAGCCAGCAAATCATCTTGATGAACAGCTATTGTTTATTAGATGTAAGAGGTCACTATTTGCACAAGAATAGTTTGGTTGGTTTGCATCTTTAATCTTTTTAGTTGTTCCAGGCTTTTGGAGTCAGTTCCAAAAAGCACTAAAGTTGTTAATACAGTCAGTAATCTGAGAGATATTTCTTCCCTTTAATTGGATGTTTTTTGGCACCTAAGTTTAAAATTCTTTTAGTCCTCTTAGAAAGTATTACATCTTTAAAACTAGTCCTAAAGCAACTGCTTAATATTCATGATGTATTTGTCTTAACCACAGAGATTTTAAACATTTAATAAAGTTCTTGTGGTATAATGTTGCAAAATTTCATTTAATGCATTTAATCCAGATTCAAATTTCCTGTATTGCCGTCTCAATGAAGCAGCAAAAGGTGCAACTATACAGTAGTAGTAACAAAGTTCCAAGTATTCTGATACTGCAACCACGACTGAAACAAACAAAAAAAATGTTCAGGCAAGTTTGTTTTTTTTCCCCAATAGACTATTCCATCAAGTGGATTCTGATAAACACATTTCCAATTCATATTACTGAAATTACCCCCCCCCCCCCCCAACACACACACACACACACACACACACACACACACACACACACACACACACACACACACACACACACACACACACACACGTCTTCCTCAATATAACTCTATTCATCGACTGCTTTGCTGATCTGGGCTCAGTTTGGATTATGGTGAGGCAGCACGGCAGTTCATCAACACAGAGAGGTTGCACCTGGCAGTTTAAATAAAAAAAAAAAAAAAAAAAAGCTTCAGGAAAGCGGGAACAATTGTGCATCTTCCCCGATCCAGCCAATGACATTATCCGGTCTCTGGACAGATTAATATGCATACATCAGCATTCACTTTGATGTGATGAATATTCCACCAATTAAAAAAACGACACTCCCACACACTCACACAAAATGTTTGTCCTCTCAGATCCTTAGCGGAATTAGCACGATGTTAAAGATTAACAATCGGGAAACTGAAGGCACATCATAAAAGACAAGTAATTAAAAGCACTTCTTTTTAATCAAATGGATTACATTTTATTGGGCATTAAATAAAACAATGCAATGCTGCGTGGAGAAAAAAGCAAAAACAACATTTGCCAAAGTGTTAAAAACTACTTGTAAAAAATGCAGATAAAACAAAATGAGACATGATTGACATATATCTGACAGTGAGAAACAACTAATATCAATAGTAAAAGGATTTTTTTTGGGGGGGGGGGGGGGGGCGCGCTTGGGAACAGACAATGAGCTCAATCTATGAACAAAATATTTATTCAAACTTTAACCGCAGTGGTATGTTGGTATGGTATGTTGTGTACCATATACCACAGATTACAAAGCTCCAAACTGTTGCAGAGAGACAGAACCTGGTCCAGGAAATTTGCTACTTGTCGGAGTGCCGAGGATGATACCAGCCGATTCAGCAGAACTACGACACAAAATAGACAAAATAAATTACACAAGCATTCAACTGAACTATGATTAAGTTATTATTAAGCACATGGAAAACAGAGTGAAAGGCTCTGCATTAAAATAAAATCCAAATGTATAAAAAGAGATTCATTTACAAATTGCTAAGGAGGCATCACTCATTAGATTATTGTCACAGACTTCACTGAAACCAAAATCAGCTGAGGAAGGTGATGAGAGAGGATCATCTTAAAGGTTGACAAATGATATGATGACGAAAGTACATCCTGGCAAGAGGTTGGGTACATGTTTTGGATTAGTCTTTCAGGGGTGAGTTGTTTCTGATACCATTCTAATCAATTCTCCAAGGAATTAGTAAATGAATACCTTAAAGGTCAATTTGCACATTTAAATGCTTAAAAAGTCAACCTGAGCAGTTGTGCAAATGTTTTGAAACTGGCACACCATATATGCCATTTGACCTTCCTCAGGTACCCTACTGCTAAATGGTACGGCTACGGTTATATGGTGTTTTTTTTAATTTGGAACTAAATTATTTGAAATTAATGTATTCTCCTACGTTTAACGTATTTCATGCACATAAAAATAATTATTCCGAATAAACGTTTACATGAAACATGTCCTCACTTAATTCCTCTTTAGAGCGGCGGGTTGGAAAAGGTTCTGTTTGGATAAAGGGTGCATGTGACGTATGACATATACTGGAAATAAACAAAATTTGCTCCCTGCTTCTCGTCTTTTCAGTCTTAACTCTTAAAAACTACATGATGAGTACCAGTTTCGCTGCTACTTTTAGTATAAACTTGAAGTAACAGCTCAAAACGACCATACTACTTCACTTTTTGCTGCAACTGAGAAGAAGAAGAAAGACCGACCACCGAACATGGGAGGCAAAACAACGCGCGTCATCGGGACAGGACAAGGTAACGAGCATGCGCAGAACGACCGGAACGCAGAGCGGAATGAAGGTGTACATGACAGAGGAATTAAATAGATCGGGATTAAAATGCGAATAAACCAGCCACTTACATCGGAATGAAGTTTAATTCCGAATAGAAATTTGCATTAGGAATTTAGTGTTTACATGGTTGTTTTCCATCAGTTTAAAGCAGAATTAACTTTTATTCGGAATTAAAACGCCCATGTAAACGCACGGTATATTTCACTAAGATATTGCTTATGTAGCCCCCTGTATGGGGGACTTTTATGACCAACCAGATTCTTTCTGCCTTCTTGTGTCAACTTCCAGCTTGGCTCATTCACTCTGTGCAGTTCTCAAAAATAAAACCACCACATATTTTCAGCAGTTTAGAGTCTTAACCTGTTTTCCTCTTAAAAGTCCAGAAGGAATCACAAGGATTCTTCCGAGAATTTGTTATTTCTGCATTAGAAACCAAAACTATAAAATAATTTAATACTTCCAGCTATGCTGTAGGTGCAGAGTTGCGATTTGCTCCATACATGTCACACTTTTTTCACTTTAAACTGACCTTACATTAATACCTGATTAACTAACTAGCAATTGGACACAATATGTAAGCTGACACTGAGGGGTCAGACATCTTACCTAAATTGGAACGCAACTAAGGATAAATATTTTAAGTAATTCAACTTCTCAATAATGATAAATGTTTCGCTACAGACCGATGAGCCTACAAAAACTGGTTTTTAAGTCAAAGGAAGGGATTCAAATTAAGGGATTAAGTTTAAGTGTTTACTTTTAGACCATCTACATTAAAGCTTCGATGCATAGACGCAGATGGTATGTGAGCTGATGAATATCGACATGTAAATAGCATTAAAGCCTTAGTCGGCAAACTGTATGAAACTTACCTTCCACCTATTTCCACACTGTTGGCAAAAGACAAATGTGGTCATTGGCTCATCAGCACTGCGAGTTTGAACCTGTCAAATGAACAAAAATAAAAACACAACTTACAACATCATAATGACCAAATTTGTCAGTCACTCAGAAATAACTTCAAGCAATAGCCTTATTAAATAAAACAGAGAAAATGTTCATATTTGATTAGCCAACCAGCATGCTGAGCAGAAATGCATTAGACTGGCCTAAAAAATTGAATTGTACACCTTTCACCACACATCATCACATCAATAAGAGCCTCTGCAGACTGCTGACTCTACCTGTGTGTAAGTGCAGTTCTTTCCCTTGCATTTGCCACAGGTGAAAAGATCAGTCTGAGTGCCCCCGGTAGTGGCCATCTGGTGGTCCCTGACAGCTTCTTTGGTCAAATTCTTCCTCATTTCTTTCAGCTCATCGCTGGCCATTTCCTGCCAAATCACAACAATCATTGTGCTTTAAATGTTTTAGAGGACAACACATAAATCAGTGATGACATCACAGTTGGTGAGTGCTGTATCATCAGTGAACAAACCTCTGCGGTCATCTTTGCCATCCGCTCTGGGGTTACACTTCCACATAGCACCGTCCTCCTCAAATTTGGGTTTTTCACATCCTTCAGATTGGAGATCCGGCTCCGGACACGGTTTTTATATTTCATGTCTGTGTTCTTAAACTCTTGGAAGATACGTGAAAGAAAGTCAAGGAATTGTTTTTCTGTAAAAATTTTCATTTTGAAAAGCCGCCAAAAGTTTCCGTTGACTACGGCCCTTCAGGAGCTGGTGGGGTGACAGGTTAGTCGTTACATTTATATGGCGCTTTTCACGGCATCCAAAGTGCTTTACATTGGACCTTATATTCATCCGCCCCTTTTTTGTTTGAAAAGTTTATTTGAACATAATGAAAACTAAAAACAAAAAGGAAAAAAAAAAAAAAAAAGAAATAAAAGATGACAAAACCTTCAAAAGAAGTGGGTAGAAGCATAAACCCCTCACTCATTCTTGTTAACGGTGAACTAAGTGTGTAGCCACAGCCGTTCGAGGTCAGACTCACGGAAATGTGGCGGCCAATGTGTGTCAACAACCTCTCCGACCACCACCAAAATATTCATACACCAGCGATGCCAACATTGGAGGTAAGAAGGGTGAAGTGTCTTACATAAAAACACAACAACAGATGGCTGGAGGTGCCGGTACTCAGACAGACAGCCCTTCAGTCACTGGATGACCAGCACTACCACCTGAGCCGCTGCCACCTCAAGTCACTTAATCAAGCATGTTTCTCAACTGCTTGAGTTCAATAAGCTGGACGACACATCAAACAAGACGAGTCAAGACAAAAGACTTCCGCAACAAAAGTTTCTGCTTCATATGCATTCAGTAACAAAAGGATATTTTCCTCAATCTGTGCTCCCAGCTCCTCACAATCAGCACCAATAGCAATGTGATCATCTGAAAAAAAGAAGAAGAAATAAAAGTTAGAAAACAGAAAATAAAAACAACTCGTATAAAAATGCTTCAAGTTTGTACCTCCAGTCTGTAGAGCATTGGCCAGCATCTCTCTGCACTTGAGCCTGATAGAGTCAGAAGTGCTCGGGGCCCGAGGAAAGCTGTTGATTAATGTGTTCGGAGCAACTTCAGTGGACTCGCTCTTGTTGCTGGAATTACTGCTGGAGCTGCTGTGGGAGATATGAGAAATGTTTGAACCGGCTACAGCAACAAACAACATTAAAAACAAAACATGGTAAAACTTAATCTGATCAGCATGTAAATAAAATGCTTGCGCTTGTTACCTCTCTTCTTTTGCCTCTGGGCTTCCCTGTGAAGGAGAGACGGGCGTCGTTTGCTCTTTCCTTTTCTCGTCTGAAGGTTTATCGCCACCTCCAGGCTCATCTGTCATGACAAAAATCAGGCAAGACGAGATATAAAGTAAGATAGAGAAATTCAGGTGTCTTCAAGTCTTTCTAAAATGTTTTTTTTTTCTCATCTGTATTCATGCATGTTTAATAGTAGGTGTAAAAACAACTAAGGAGAGATGGGGGGAACTATACAGCATCACTCAAGGAATCAGAGCAGGATGAACAAATTTAGTTATTATCACATTTGCATTATTATATGTAACAACATTAACAAAGGTTGACTTTGTTAAATGAGCAGAATATCCTTAAATAGAAAAGAAAAGTATTGTCATTATTAAGTGGTCAGTTTCAATTATGTCTCACCACCAGCTAGAAATGTGTGGTTGTGTGAAACACTGCTTGTGTTTCTCTTATCCTACTCAGTAAAACTGGAGTCATCTTTCAAGCAGTGGGTCTGTAACACCAATTAATGAGACCTTGTAGGGTATGAGGGCCATAAAAGCATGACAGTCAGGAAGTTTTCCATCTTTGTTGATTTTTCCCCCCTCAAACAAAAGTCCATAGGACAATATTGAGTGTCTGCACACAGCTAAAGAAAATTGCCAAAATATCCTTGTGACTACAAGGACTTGATTTTCTACCTCACCATTTGATTTTTAGCTGAAATAGTGGAGTGGATCCTGCAAAACACTTACTTCCTAAAAATTCAATTTACTTGTTAACAAACCTTCTAAAATGTCATAACCAGTAAATATATATATATATATATATATATATATATATATATATATATATATATATATATATATGAAAAAACCCCACAAATTAATACACAGATACCTCTCTGTC
This sequence comes from Telmatherina bonti, assembly GCF_933228915.1. Classification (NCBI taxonomy): domain Eukaryota; kingdom Metazoa; phylum Chordata; class Actinopteri; order Atheriniformes; family Telmatherinidae; genus Telmatherina; species Telmatherina bonti. Next base: position 17,944,227 of record NC_136625.1, read on the forward strand.
TAATAAAAGCAAGATATGAATTTTGATCCATATAGTCCTGGTGGTCAAGTATAATATGTCTTTACTTTTCTCTTTGTAAACTACATAACATGACACAACTTTGCTGAGCGGAGTGGATACTTTTATATGAATTTTGACAATAGATTTGTTGACAAAGAGCACTTTTAATTCAATAGAAATTCAATTGGGGAAAAAAATGCTGTATGTTAACACCTCAGCTGATGCGATCAGCTTCAGTTACGATCAATTCAAATTGAGAGCGTGGGTTTAAATCTTTCCACCATCAAGTCAATAGGAAAAATTAGTCAAGTCTACGCTCATTCTGATTGGTTTTTTTTTTTTTTTTTTTAGTTTTTTTTCAGGCTTGCATCCTTAAATCACGAGGTGGGTTGGGTGAAAATGGCAACCAAACAGAAAAGGACTGGCATATTCAACATTTTTGTTGGAAACTTAAGAAGTTAAGGATGACTGAGTGTGTTAATGGTTGAAAACCCCAAAACAATTGTATAAAACATATGTTGTTGTTTTATTCTTCCGAATTAGTAGACTTTGCAAATCAAAAGAAAAAGAATCATAATAAATCTCTCTGTCATGAAAACTGATCAATGATCCATGTAAACATGTCAGTTGGAGTGTCTGAACAGGTTAATCTTCATGAGATAGATGAAAAATGTAGCAAGTGAGGACCATTTCTGCAGATATTTATTGAGGGATTTTTTTTAACCCCAATATTGTACTGCAACTTGTCCAGCCTCCCTTATTTATATTTGCTGTCGCCTGCTTGGACAGTACGGCTACCTTATCTCTATCTCGTACTTTATCCCGTATCTCTTCTCCTCAGAGAAGTTTGAATGTTGAGTTTGGAAACAGCAGCTCAAAATTGTGGATTTTTATGGCTCTAGGTGAAAGTAAAGCAACTTTAAAAGTTGGGTAATACTTTGTAATACAAATTACGTGACTCTATAATTAACCACACAGCAATAAAGTAATAGAACTTTAGTCTATAAAATACATGTAACTACTTTTCCTAGAATAACCATAAATGTGAAAGTATGGACATTCTTCTAAAGCCAAACACTGTAACCAACATTACACACATCACAGTACCTTGGTGTTCATTATTGTACACCTATTTGTGCTGCAGTGCAACTCCAAACACAACCATGCAAAACAGCCTTAGATATATAGAAAATCTCTTGAATGGCAAGTTTAAACATACTGATTGTAAATAACAAAAAATATTACCCAAAAGCTTTTTCCACGACTTGATCAAGGACTTGGCTAGAGATGTCACCTCCTCATCTGTGCTCTGCTTGCGAATGGCATTAACAGACATTCCGATTCTGGTGGACTGTGGAAAAACAATGGAAACAGTTTTCCAGGATAGCAACATCTCTTTTTTTTATCTGCAGCAAAGCCTGAGAACAACGAAACCAATATACCTGAAGAAGCTCCAGAGTCATGGGGACATTACGTAACTCCTTCAATAGGTCCAAAGCCCCGGCCTGAAGAGGAGGAAAGGGGGAAGATTGTTTAAGAAAACTGCAACCCATCCAACACTGAACTTCAAATCACAAGATCAAATTTTGGAATTTTTTGCTTAACAATTTTAAAATAGATTTTTTTTTTGCTAATAGATAGTTGTTTTTTTTTATTATTTTAAATCAATTTTTCTTTCAAATCAATTTGTCTTTCAAATTAATAAAAAATAATTCATTATAAAATTTTTGTCATTTTATTATTTTTATTGATCTTTTTACTTGTCTTTTTGGGCGTTATAGCAGCAGAATGATGGTCTGGCTACTGTGTTGTTTTTTTTACCAAATGAAATCAAGAAAAATGATGAGCAAAAGAAAGTTTTGCACATTTTTTTGTTTTGTTTTTAGTCTACACAAATCAGCAATATCGAGCTCTAGCAACTCTACCGTGCTTGTTTTTGCAAAGGTGGAGGTCAACTTCTGTACCTACATAAGCAGATTTCCCACAAAATATAAGCCTATTCTACAAATTATTGTTAAATATTATATTTAGGATGCAGATTTGTCAAAAACCAAAAACCTTTTCAAATGAAAAACAACTAGTTGATATTTATATGTTATACCTAGGAGGTACAGTTATGATTTATTATGCCATTGGTTGTACACGTTACCTCATAGTAACTACCTACAGTTGCATTTAGAAGTGTAGAAGGATCCCATAAAAATGTTTTGCACCTTAACTGTAAAGTAACATGAAATCATGTGAAATTTCATAACTCAAGCACAGTAATTAGGTAAATGGCTTAATGAGGGAGCTAGACAACACTGTACACTATAGTTAGCCACAGATTGCATCTGTACAGAAACAACCCTGTGCAGTTTACAGAAGCAAAGTAACTAAATGGTAAGAAATTAAGAGAAAACAACTTAGCCGCTTAGCAATCACTCAGGCGGCTTAACTCTAAACCATAACAGTGTATGATAGTGTTATTTACTTTCATTTTTCAACTGATATTTAGCCCAAATTACCTCAAGCAGAACTGTATTATATCGTAAAAAACAATGCTTACAGTGGTTAGCCGGCTGCTTAGGGCTAACTGCGAGCAACATAAACAGACTTGCTGAAATGGGATGCTAGCTGTTTGCAGCAAGCCGGTTAGTTACAGAATACAAACATAAAGCTGTGAACCTCGTTGTTGAAGATAAGATTGCAGTTATGTTTAATAAACAAACAGGTTAAACAGTGCATCTGTGTTAGTATTTGGTGCACTTACCAGAAGCTGCACTAGCTAGCATCAAACCTCATAACATTCCTGTTAGCGCTTAAGTTAGCAACTCATCAACATTAGCATTGACAGCTAACAGCGGGAAGGTAAGCATTCATTTCACTCAGACATCTCACCCCGTTCTTCTTCTGCGCCATTTTATCCATCTTTTTCGCAATTCTGATGATGTCCTCTTCCTCCTTCTTGCCCATGTTGACTGATCTGGTTGAATCTAAATAATAAGGTGCAAGCCAAAAAGAAAAATCGCGACAAAGACCACGCCACTGAGGAGCGAGCGGCGGCGTCAACTTGGCGGACCGGGACCGCACACTGACCCTCCGCTGTGTAGCAGACCTGACAAGTTGATGACAGCACAACATCAAGGAGAGTTAATCGAGGCGGAATCTATGATTACCCTTTGACTGCCATCAAAGCTTATTTTTATTCAATCCAAAATACCGACTTAAAACATTACTATTTAGTAGTATTTAACAGTATTATAATATAATTTCCTGTTTAAAACAAACAAGTCTCAAATAGCTATCAAAATCTGTATTCTAAACAGCTGCCCAACCCATCTATAGATGGCGCCAAAGAGTCACCTCTAAAGAAACCCTGAGCTTCATAAAATATGACGGCTTTTCTTCTCATTTAACAATAGCCACATATTTGTAATTACCGCCGTTAAGATTTTGAGACCGTTTTTAAGTTAGCATGGCCAGATACAGATTAAATTGCACTTTGTTCAGATTTCAGTTTAAGGTCTTCACATTGATCATGACTCCAGGTATTTTGGAAGCCATGGATGTTTGCGAATGAAGGTGGTGGCACACAATTAATAGTCCACAGAGCTGGCACTTGTTTGATCTTATTCTGTGTTAATGTGGCTGCCATTGGCTGATGACTTTGGATCTTGGTAAGCCAAACAGGTCAGCATGTGACATTACTTACAACTAACTATCCAAAGTTTGGAGGTCATCACAATTATTTCAGTAATTCATCCACACCTGGTAAGTTCATTGTTAGTTTGCTCTGGACTCTGTATGACCCTCACCTCCACATCCACCCACCTGGACCCACCTTCCTGGAAACTGCACGTGTCAGTGGAAGGTGTTAGCTTTAACCCAATCAGGGCCAATTGGAAACTGGCACACTGCCTGGTAGAATAGCAAAACAGCACTCAGCCTGTGGTTCACGTAGACCATTATTGACCCTTTATAGAGGATCTAAAATTCAAATCTATTACAAATATGTCTGTAAGTGGTTCTGGATATTTCCCACTGACACGCAGCATTAAATCTGACAAGTCCAAATACTGATGCAATGTGTTTTCTGAGATCTGATGGTGGATTTAACAATACCTGCTGTGAGGTAAAAGTGCTCTCTAAAGACCTTATTCTGCCTCATGCTGTCAGCAAGTGCGCAAAATCTTCAAACTAATCCCTATTAGGCCAAGACCTCGCAAATCTGATTAAGCAGGCTGCTTGCAAAGTCGAAATAGTCTGAGCAATCTGTGGTATTGCTTGAGAACTGGAAGTTTCACCAGTGTTGTTTGTGTAGCATAGACATTTAATTTATCTTGACTAACTCTCTCCCTGGAATACTCATGATAGTATGTACTAAACCCTTTAATCTTGCGTTGTCTGTTAGTGCATATACACAGAGGAATTTACTATCAGTAATGTACAAAAATATATTTAAAAAAAAACAAAACATATATATATATATATATATATATATATATATATATATATATATATATATATATATATACATACATATATATATATATATATGAAAAATGTGGGATTTGTTTTAAAAGCTGAGATTCCAAGATTCCAAACCTAATCTAGAGGCAACAAATTTATTTGGGGGGGGGGGTATTGTCCTTTACCTTGAAGAAAACATAATTGTTTAAGTCTATGTTACATTTCCAATATATTGCCATAGAGTTGTTTTGGATTCTCTTTTTCCCTCTTGCCTTATGTGCTGATCAAGTGTTAGCAAAGATTAAGCAAATTGGCCATGATGTTGCATGTCCCGAAATAGCCGTGGAATACTGCTGAGAGGCTTTGACCAGAGCTCGTGGCAACAACAGAGGCACACTTTGTGTTGCTTTTGCTTTTATAATTGAACAGAAATGCAAGCCATATGGTAAGCTTTGTTCATCTGATCATTTCTTATATTTGCTTTATTCAGTTATTTATTTTGTTACCTGTAGGATATAATTTTTCTATCTAGCTTGCATGCTGGAGGCATATAAGGCCTGGTTTCCCTTTAACTTAGACTTGATGCTGACAGTATAGCTCACTACGTGAAGTTTAACATATGGTGTCTGGGTTTTATTTAAATTGCTGATGTACGCTTTTGTTTTTTTAAGGTATTGATCATAATGTTTATTGATTATTCAATATAGTGACATATTTTTCACAATCTTTCTCACCTTGTTTACATTCAACACTCGGCTAAATGAAAAATGCAATTTTTACATACAAATATGTAGCATTTCTTCAGGAAAAACAACAATGTTCTTTCTCCTGTTTTTACTCATTACACATTAAAACAGAGGAAAAGTTCTAAATTAAGACAATGGAAAAAATAATAAAAAATAAAACCAACAGTTATCACTTATAACCAAGAACTTTACATTTAAGTCATCATAGTCTTATGTAATTACCAAGACACTTGGGAGACAGTTCAAAATGCTTTTCTACAATGGCGGTTTAGGAAACTTTCACTGATTCACTGTCACATCAGCTTGCAGGGTTTATTTGTCAGTGGCTTGGGTGTCAGCATAGTTGTACAATATGTAGCATTGCTTCCTTTGGAAAAACCATATGACTAGATTTAAAATCTAATGAGAAAACACAGTCTGATGATGTTATTTTTCTTTTGTTTTTCATAAAAATAATAAACATCCCATGTTTTATAACTACTGTGCAGCATGTGCTTAAAGGAAAAGATTGTAGAACCTGATGAAACAATGGTGCACTACAGAATTTCATTTATTGTGTTTTGTACTTCATTTTTTGCAAATGTTTGCATCTGAGAAAAAAAAAAAACTATAATATACTATGAAAGACTTGAGTCAGCTTTGGTCTAATTCATGTACAAACTTTCTGGAAAGGAACAATTGTTTTTACACAACTTCAGCTGAAAATGAAAGACAAAAGTGTCATTATACCTGAGATCTCCTAATCTTTTTACATTTTTCTCCACAGATTCCTCCACAAAATATGAGCACCACACCTGTCCAGGACCCCCCAGCCCAGGGGTTGTCCTCTGACAGTGGGCAGACATTTCCCTCACACCCCTTGCAGCCCAATTCTGATTCTTCGGTTTCTAAAAGAGTATGCTTCTACAAAAGTGGTGATTATAAATTCAGTGGACATCGCATGATTATCACTACTCGTACTTTCAAGACATTTGATGCTTTGCTGGATGCTCTGTCCAAGAAAGTACCTCTGCCTTTTGGAGTAAGGACCATCTCCACACCTCAGGGCACACACCTGGTGAAAGCTTTAGATGACTTGCAGGATGGGGGAGCCTATGTGTGTAGTGACCAGAAACGAGTGAAACCACTAAACCTTGATGAAGTGAACCGTAGGCAGGTACCCTGGAACACCACCAGACCACTCAGCGCAGGACGACAAAGGCATAAAAGAATCAGACTTGGTCAGTTTGGGAAAGAGAATGATGCAACCAACAGACCAGCAAAAGTTACTGACAGGGTGGCAGTACGGACACCAAAGAAGCTTGTGGTCATCAAGAACAGGGATCCCACTGTTAAACGTACAATTGTTTTGCAGCGAAGAACAGCTCCAACATTTGATGCTTTGCTGGATTACCTGTCTCAGATCCTGCAGTTTCCAGTGCTGAAACTTTACTCTACAGATGGCAGAAGGGTAAGTAGAAATTTAAAATGACAGAAACATGTTAGTTTAATTTACCCCAAATAAAGTGTTTATACAAAAAAAAATGCATTTAGATTGAGAGACTAATGTAACTCTTAAAGGTTTGTGCATTTAAAATGAGTATAGAGCCCATCGTGTGGTAGTTTATCTCAGCATAAAAACAGAAAAGAAGCAACAAGATGAGACTACAAATTTTTATTTTTACAGATTTAGACAATTTACAGCTTATTTATAATGGAGAAAGCTGTATAGCTGTAGTAGACTGTTTTTGTAATCTTTGGACAAAAACCAGGTGCCTGTTTTCTCCTTTATTCAGTTTGTATGCTAAACTAACCTACTGCTCAAGGTAGAATAAATAAAAATCGGACAATTTTTTTTTTTTTTTTTTTTGGTGGTGAAATCAAAGTGAAAGTTGATTTTTTCAATTTACACATTGAAAGAAATAGCATTCCCAAATGAGACTTTGTGGGTATAAAAGACCTTGGAGAGGCTTTGAGGACTTATATCATGCTAATTTACAAGTTTAGAGTATCATTAGGTTGGTCTATTACTACAGGCTTGTGTGTTGTACTTGGCAGCAGCACTTTTCACCACACATCTAAAATGGTCTTGTTTAGACATTGTTTCTTTTAGGAACTCCTTCTAAAAGCCTTTGTTTGAGATTTGCAAACTAGACACGAGACGGTCACTAATTTGTTCCATTTTGATGCAGTTAAGTGACTTAAGTTAAGCCTTAACTAATTTCAGTCATGTCTGGGATAGAATAACTCAAGGTGTGAACTGCATGGGTTTTAAAATGTCATCCAACTCCCACAATAAAACCTCTTTCTTCATGAAGATTGTTTAATTGTGTGGGTAAGTGTCTTACAGCAGTCAGAGATCTGAAAAGTAGTGTTTGACTTTCTTCCAATGATATTTTCTGAATGGATGGAGCTACATGTTGGATGTCAGAGTTGGTCATCTAACCACACTAGGTAGATTGCAATCACACAAAAACATTATTATGCAAGTGAATGGGGATAGACCTCAAATAAACAATAAGTTGGGGGAAATGTTCTCACATTATCTTATTTCCATCACTTCCATAGTCAGTATGATTGATTGGACAGACATTATTTGTAAAGAACAGCGTAAAAAAGACATATCTAAAGTGTACTTTCCTAAGATCAAATAGCGTCAATTCATTGCAATCATGAATACTTCGTGTTAAAATATCAATTATCTAATTATTACACTTCATGGTGATTTTGGCTTTATTGGTTTAATTGTGAGAAAATGTCCAATTGCCTTCAGGAAGCCCTTGAAGCAAGAGTATATGAGTGTTGAATTTGGATATATTTCTCTCAGATGTTTTCCAAATCTGGGTCTATATAGGGCCTGTATTTAAAATAGAAAGGCCCAGTAAATGCCCCGAAAGTGGAACGCATAAAAATTTCACCCACTATTGATTATCTATATTGGCTATAGTTTGGGTTTTGTGAGAGATATTTCTTTAAATACATTTTCCTAATCATTTTTGTTCAAGTACTGTGTATTCTTCAGGGAAAAAAAGCCTTAAATATGGTTAATTTGTCCAGCTTGAACTCAGAAATAAATACCTTCGAGTTCAAATGGAATACATACATGCTCTCTTATAGTTTGTCAATTAGCTACATTTACTGTATATTTCTGAAAATATGTCAGTTTCTTAATAATAAATATCCTTGTGCCAGCATGCAGATTAATTATTGAGTTTGAAAAATTTCCATACAGGACAAATAATTTTATGACCATTCAATCAGCTCAGTGTGGTGTAAGATAATACACCCTATGCTGTTGTTCTTAATAAACTTACCGAGACAGAACACATACTTATATATACAAACAAAAATATGTCTATCCAACATTTTGTCCCACTGATGATGACTAAATCTTTAAATGTGACATTTTTTATCTTGAATGTCAACTTAAGTTGCACAACTAACTTGTTCCGGGGTAAAATTGGCTTGATTTATCGTTTATTCGTTCACAGAAATTACAAGGAATAAGAATTAAGGACTTTGCTATGTTACTTTAAATGATAAAGGAATTCCAAGAAGTGCTAATAGGTGCTATCAAAATATCTACCTCCATCCCCACTTGGTGAGCTTCCACTTTAATCCTTTAACAACAACAAGCTTCCTGTTGAAGAGTGTGAGAACCTTTAAATGCAATTAATTTCTGCGTGGTTTCTGTGATCCAGGGTCTGTTTCATGATCAATTCTGGCATTAATAACTCATAGAACTTTTTTTTTTTATCCAAGTTGAAAGTGATTTGCTAATTAAAGTTTTAATTTTAAAGAAAGAAGTTGAGTATCATAGTAACAGCGGTTACTTATTTGAGATGTGGCAATTCAAAATAGCCATTGCAATGTTTCCATGAAAACGTGCATTGTGATGATGTGATGGATCCAACTTGTCTCCTCTCTTCTTTCAGGTTGATGGTCTTGCTACACTTATCTTGTGCTCTGGCATTGTTGTGGCTGCGGGCAGTGAGCCATTCAGATTAGGAAACCACAGTTCACACAGAACAGCACAGATGGCTCAGATCTTGCGCATTGAGACTGGGGAGCCACTGATGTTACAGCCTCGAACTCGTAAGTGTGGATAAGTGCCATTGATTAACTTTACACTTATGTTTATGTTTTAAATTTTCACAAAAAAGTCTGAATGCAGCTAGTCAGTGCTGCAAATTGGGGGAATTGTGATTTTAATTGTTTAAACATTATGATATTGATCATAAAGTGTGCCTCATATGTTTGATACAGTAGCCTTATCTTAAAGCAAAGGTAGGAAGAAGTCTAAACAAAAAGGAAAAAAATAAAGGAAAAACAGCTCAATTTGAAAATGCATTTCACCTCCTCAACTCTTTCCATCAGAGGAGCATATGCATGTACAAACATTTGAATAAGTTTCATTTGTAACTTAAATATTAAATAAAATTCACCGCCATAGAGGGTCAGTTGGTTAATGTTTTCTGCCATGTTGAACATATCCTACATATCCTGTGTGTCAACAATCACTGCAGGGGTCTAGTTTACTCTGAAACTGTTTGGCTAACCATTTGTTAAAATATTACTTTTTCTTTTTCTTTATTTGTTTTGCCCATATATAAAAAAAAAAGGTATCTATCATATCTTTTGGGCTTCATTACCCAAAAGAGAAAGATACACAGTTTTTTCATGTTAACATTTGGATTTTGATCTGTTTTTTAAACTGTTTGTTTCAGATAAGATTTTCTTTAATGAACATGATACAAAATCATAAATATACATTTTTATTTTCTTGTCATATTTCTGGTTTTACTGTCGTACTTCATATAAAAGCTCCCATCATACTGATATGAATGCTGATTTCAGTGTCCAAAAATAATCTTTTCTCTCTCTGTCCTCCACCCCTCATTCCCAAACACCCACATTTTCATCAAACACCTCCAACCAAAGAGAAAAAGAAATCTTTCTCAAGTGGAAGAGGCTCGAGGAACTTCTCTCTGTCGTCGGAGCGATACATCATCAACCAGATTAATAAGTCTCGGAATGGAAGCACGAACAGCCACTTGCATCGCCGCAACAAATCTTTTGATGCAGAGGCCCATCAGCATCACACCTCCATGCGGACGTGTGAAGCTGGGAGAGGAGAGAGTGAGCATCGCGCTTGCGTCGTACCGCACGACGATGACATCGAGAAGTCTTTCTGTGTAAATCAAGATGGCAGCATGACGGTGGAGATGAAAGTTCGTCTGACCCTCAAGGAGGAGGAGATGCTCCACTGGACTACCACACTCAGCCGCTCCAGCCTTAGCAAGAGGACGGTTTGTGCCTCAGGTTCTGGGTCAGGCAACAGCTCACCTGACTCAAACAATGCCATTGCCAAAGACTCCTCAAATATTCAAGAGGATGAAGCAAAAGAGGAGAACTATCATGCAGGAATAGGAAAAGGTGTCGGCTTTAATGATGAGAGATTGTATGAAGGTTACACTTCAACAGCTTTGGGAAAAGCAAAAAGTTCCAAGCGGACACCTACACCAGGCCCCCGACATGTCAATAAGAAAACGTCTGTGGAGAGTGTGAAGATGGTTACGGAGGCAGGGGTCCAAGAAAGCACGCTGGGTCATTATTCCTACATGGAGAGGACGGCTGATGGTGAGACAACTGAGGGATATTGTGTTGTCAGACACAGCAGCAGCAGCAGCAATAGACCAATCCCAAAACCTCGGAAAACGGCATCAGCAGAAATGAGCAATAATCGCTCTTCCATCAGGTCATCAGAGGTAGCCGAGGTCCTTCAGATACGGAATGATGGGATGGAGGTTACAGAGACAGTGATGCATATTTATGAGAGCCAAGGCTGCTATGACAACTATTTTGCAAATGAGGAATTCAGTGCAGATGGCGCTTCTTTACATGGCTCCCCTCCGGTGGCAGAAAGCAAACCATCCACAGACTCATCCAGCAATGATTGTGATATAGATTGTAACTGGCAGCCACCCACCGCTGACTCACATCAGAGGCAGAAAGAGGAGATGCTATCGCTGTCATCGGAGCCAGAACCTCATCAGGTTACAAACAATTTAACTTTAGTGACCGATAAGGAAGCTCAAACAGCAGTCAAAACAGAAAAAAACGACAATGCTTCGAAAAGCACGAAGACAAAAAGCATTATAAGGCCAGCTGAGAATCCCAAGAGTTCAGCTTCAACAAGCAGCACAGATAAGAAACAGAAGGATAGCATAATCAGCTCATCAAAACGCGGCAAATATTCATCAGCTGACAAGCTTAGCAGTGACGCCAGTGTGGGAAAAAAGAGCCAGAATTCATTAAGAAGTTCTAAAAGTGATCCAACGAATAAAAGAGCACAGAAGCCTCGGTCTAACAAATCAATTAAAGATGACAAGTCATTCACGAAGGAAACAGCCTCTTTAGTTGGCTCTCAAAATCTTAAAATCAGCTCACAAAATACTAATAAATCAACTGCTAAGGATAACCATAATGTAAACACGCCAACTGGAAGGCCTCCCATGAAGAAGAACATGTCAGACATTTTACAAACAAAAAAATCCCTCTCATCAAGTACAATGACAACCAGAAAGCCAAAATCCATGATTGAATATAGTCTGTCACCACCCAAAAAGTCTTTAGAACTGAACGAGAGCGGATCAATGCCTTCTCTCAATCCCTCTCCCTCTGAAGTCCATCAGTATGTTGAGAACTGGTTGGAGAAGGTTAGCCCAGACCAAGTGCCATACATAGAAGAGCCAATCGCAGATGGAACAGAGCCTCACCCGAAGGTCATATTCAAGCTAGGTGATGACTCCGAATCAGATGAGTTAGATGGATGCCAGAATGACTTAAAAGATGCTTTGAAGAAATCTTCCTCGTGTCTCTCGGTTCCTCTCTGCCATGAGGGCCCAGCAACAGGGCTGCTTGAGAGTGACCAGAGACCACGAGGTTTATGTGTTTCAATGCCAAGTGTCCGAGCTGACCCCATGCACCACGAGAACAGACTGAGGTCACACAAATCAGCAGAGGCAATCTGTCCAAATGAAAGTGAAACATCCTCAGCCAACATTTTGAGCCCCAAAGCAAAAATAAAACCCGTCCTTCGGCAGCTTTGCTCATCAATTCAGTGTATCAGAAGAGCGTCCACCAGCAACACGCCGTCCACTCTTCACAATTCCAACAGCCTTCCCAACTTCTCAACGCAAGTAGCCTCAGTGTTTGGCTCATCATGCAAAGCCTTCTTGTCGTTCTTGTCAGTAATGACTCTGAGAGACAACCTAAAAGGTTCCACAGCAGGAGAGAGTGACCACTCCAGAACCACCTCTGAGGCCATGCTAATGATGGAGTCCCTGCAGAAAATTTCTGTCATTGAAGATGAAGAGGAGCAGAGGGCAAGTCTGACTGACCTGCAGAGTCGAGCATCTTCGCAGTTAAGAGAGCGCTGGAAGGATTTCCAGATTCTGAGGGAGAGGCTTGAAAGTGAACCACTTTCCCCCAAAGTATCAGAAACAGAGTTTGCGCTTGATGTGGTTTCTGAAGGTGGGGATCCATTTGAGGAGCAGAATTTGGCCATTGATGAGCTGATGGAGGAGCTAAACATGCCGCAAGACCTCAGAGAGCAGATTACGTCAACATTCCAGCATTCTAAAGGTTTTTACCCTGTTGAGGAGAGCACGTTTGTCGAAACTGTTCAAAACCACTCAGATTCAGAAGAAGACGTAGAGCAATTTGTCGAAGAATACAACGATGAAACAAAGCATTCACCAGAGCTTGATAGCATAACTGAGGATGTAACTGAGGCTAAACAGGGTCATGGTGAGTTTGAGACGGAAAGAGACGAACCGTCAAAGGAGGAGGAAGAGGAGGAGGCAGTAGAGCAAACAAAGAGGAGGGAAAATAGCAATACAACCAATATAGATGATGGTGAAGAAAAGGATGAGGAAGATGTGAGAATGGGGGAGGAAAGAGAAGATGGGGGAATAGAGGAGAATGAAAAGAATAAAAAGTGGGAAGAGTGGGGGGGAAATGAAGAGTATGACCAGGAATCTGTTGTGAAAGTAGCAGAGGAAACAGAGGAAGAGTTGACAGGAGATGAGGAGAAAATAGGGGAAAGATTAGAAGAAGGCCAGAAAGAAGAAGCTGAGGATACAGATGAAGGATTAATGGATGAAGAGACAGAGGAGGGTGATAGTGTGAAAGATACAGATGAGAGAGAAGGAGATGAGGAGACAGAGGAGGAAGAAAAAGGTGAGAAGGAGGAACGTGATGAGAAACACGATCAAAATGAAGAAGAGGAAGGACAAACTATAATCAATGGAGGACAGGAAGCTGAAGAAGATCCATCTTCAGAGGATGCAGAGGAGGACGAAGGCACTGAGGAAATGGGGGATGTTGCGGTGAAAAAAGATGAAGAAGAGGAGATAGATGGGGAGGAGGACGAAGAGGCTGATTCAGTTGCTGGCACGCTTGCAGATGAAGAGGTTATAGAGGAGAAAAAAGAAGAAAATGAGGATGATGCTGAAGTAGAGGAGAAAGAACACTTTACAGAGGCGGTTAGTGAGGGAAACAATGACGAGGAGGAGAATGAGGAAGAGGGAGACACAGATAAAGAAAAGTGCGATTATGCTGGAGATAGCGGAGACGTTCTGGAGAAAACAGGAAGCAGCGGGGAGGAAGAAACAGCAGAAGTGGAAGAAGTCATCGATGAGTTTGCGGGTGAGGAAAACGTGACAGCAGAGCAGACTGTTGATGAAGAGGAGGGGGATGCTGATGAAGAAAATGAGTTAAATGAGGGATTCAAGCAGATGGAATCACAGCCAAACGCCGAAGCGGAGGAAGCAATCGCTACAGAGGATGTGGACAGTTTTGCTGATGATGAGGAGAGTAAAGACGTGTTCGAAGAAGCCCCTTATTTGCAGCAGCGCATCAGTAGCTGCGAAGAATCAAAAGCTGAACATAACACCGAATCCACAAGCAAACACTCCTCTGAGGGCCAGTGTGAGGATGATAAATGTGCAGACACTGTTTATGAAACAGAGGAGGGGGGAGAGGAGCATGAAGATAGAAGCAACAGTTTAACCAATCCCATGGAGATATCGCAGGAATTACTCGACTTTGTTAATCATGCCCTTCAATCTTGTTCTCTCATATTCACGTATGACACTCAGGGCAACATAAGGCTTGAGCCTGACAATGCTAGAGTTGTGCAATGTAAGCAAATAAATCTGCCACAAGTTAGAAAGGATAGCTCTTATGGTTTAAAATGTCTCCCAAGTCCGATCACTTCTGATTTATCGGATTACAGGCCAGAAACATCGGAAAGTGGAGGGTATAAAACTCAGGAGTCTGTAGATGTAGTCTCTGTGAGTGGAGAAGAGGCTTCACAAGAAGCCTCGCCAGTGGTCTCACATTCAACACATTCATCCAAGACAGCAAATGTGAAGCAGGATGACTCCAAACTGTCCTTAGCGAGTAGCTCGGAAGCTTTGCTCAACTCTCCATCAAAAAGCACGAGGAGTTTTTCTTCCAGTGATGCGGGCATTAAAGTCTCAAGGGAAGACCTGTCTTGTTTCAGTGCTGGAAGCTCATTTAAAGCTAACACTGAAGCTGGCACGCAAAATCTACAATGCACCTCTGATAAAGAATCAGCCGACGGCGTTTTGATCGATCGAGGGAGATGGCTCCTCAAGGAGAACCATCTGATAAGAAAATCTCCTCCAGTCTCTCTGGGAATGTACAGTAACCTGGACAGCACCTCCATAGACACGGGTCAGGAGAACACAAGCGAGGATTCTCCACCTCACACCAAACTGCAGCACAGCCCCCTTGCAGCCATATCTTCGTCAGAACTCGAGGAGATGGCGAAGCCCCTTACTCCAAAGTGCACCTACTACAACATGCCACATGGAAGTGACTCTGACCCCTTCTTAGATGACTCCAGCATCAGAAGTGGGAAACACGATCCAAGCAGTACAAGAGGAAGAGGGTTCAGGGTGTCACCTACTGTTGACACTTCTAAAACCTGGGCAAATAGAAATGGCAGTCTGTCGTCATTTGCATCAGTTGAGTTTAGAATCGCAGACAGGAAAGTGCATCCTGAGGGTGAATCCTCAGCCGTGACACAGGCAAGAAGGACATCTAATGGGGAACAGGGTGCACTGCAAGCACAAGACTCTCTGGACTCGCTGCATTTTAGATGTGGTCAATATTGCCCCATACTATGAAAGTAGGACACTATATTTCATAGAAACAAAGCAAGTATCATGTGATTCTTTTTTTTTTTTTTTTTTTTAGTTCCTGCATTGCAGCTAGAAATGTTTTATTTTAGCTCAATAATCACCAACAAGAACCTCATAGATGTGTAGGATGACTGAAGAGTTGTGCCTCTTGTTAATAATGTAAGGTAGTCAAAAGTATTTCTAAATACAGAATATCTTCTTTCAGGGATAGTAATGTATCATCACTAACAATGTTTTAACAGATTCAGTGCTACTGACTGTTATTACTGTACTATGTGTATATTGATTTCTTCTGGAATATAATGCAAAGTGTACATGTTATGTCTGTATCTGCCTAAAGGAAAAACAGATTTATTGCCTGTATTTGTATATTTAATTAATTGTTTATTTATTTTTTGATTATTCCACACTGTCAATTGCATGCACATTTTCCATGACGGGATTCAACACTACCCTGGGACAGCATATTACAGTATTTTACCACTCTTATTGTAACAATCGATTCATTCTGTCCTAAACTCTAGAAGCTTTTCCCAGTCTGTGCCACAGTCTGGACCCACCATCAACAGTTTTCTAGACCCATGGCTCTGTTTTCTGTGTTTGCTCATTGGCTATTTTTGTTTTTTCTATGATATTGTAAAGACTTTGTTTTACTGTGTAAAGTGTCCTAAGACAATGAATTTGTGCAATGACTAAGAACTGAATTGAGCAGAATTTTAAGATGTATTTTGGAGCCTTTTGAGACAAAAACCTTAAGAAGGAAGCCGATCATATGTACACTCATGTTTTTCATACATCACTGCTTAATCAGACTGACAAACCAACTTTTTTTGTTAAGCAATCTAATACCATTACTAAACTGGCCCAAACTGTTTAGCTTATTTACTCAAGAATAAGTTGAGACCCAGAATAGAGCAAATATGAAGAATATATTTCAGTTTGTTCGATAACGCATGTTATTGTTTCTCTCTGTCACCACTATTTATCTCCTCAACAACTTCTGTCTGATTAACTTGCTGTGTGTATTCAAAGCTTATTTCTGACACCAAATCATTAAAAATATGTTTTTGCCATTTATGTGATGCCTTCTTTAAACAAACTTCTTCATTTTTGCTCTGTTTAAAGATTTGGATGACATAACCCTGATTTTGAGAGTTACTTCCAGGGTTAAGATGTAAACTAATCCCATTTACAACAGATGCATCTGCACTCTGCTGACAGCAGCTGATGGGAGCCATAGACGAGCCAAAACAGTTTATTTCCAGAAATTTTCACACTCAGCCAAAGCGTTTTTCTTTTTTTCTCATCGTTTCATTAAATAATCATGTAAAAGTTAAAAAAAATTTGACTCGCATCATTCAGATTTAAGAGATAAATTTGTTGCAGTTGGAATAAGTGTTATAAAGAGTGAAGTGTAAGCAGAAAATCTTTCCATAGTTTTTGCTGCCAAGTAATATACTAGTAGTAGGAGAGAATCTCTTCCCATCAAGCGACACAAAATATTCTTCAAAAGCAAAACAAAAAATCTGAATTGTCCTTTATATGTATGACAAATCCTAATCAGTCTTTGGTTGAAGCTCCACTGGCAGCAAAGGAAACCCTCTTCTTAAGAGGAAACCAATACGATCTCCTCATCTTTCTCTTTGAGATTTCTCCCATTCCTCTATGCAGAATAACGTTGACCTTGTTTACCAAAATGTTCTGTTCATCTTTATGCCTTGTGCAACTAAAGGTACATTTGTTTGGAAAACAAGGGTGGTCTCATCATTTTTCCACAAGTGTGTATCTAGGCACAGGATCCAAGCTCTTGCTGGATCTCTATAGGATGTTTCCTGAGGCCACTCTTGTGGCTTCTTGGGGGTGTACTTCAGGCTGATGTATTATTGAAAGGTACAATTTTCACCCCAGTGTGATGTTTTTACTTTGCATCCAGCCATTTGTTTCCATCACACAAGTTGAGAACCATGACCAAATATCTAAATCTTTGTTTCCGTGGAAACAAAAGATTTCATTACACTGATTTGTGCTTTGGTAAGCTCAGTTTGCCAGCTATGATTTACCCTTTTTTGAGGAATTACATCTTTCCAACTAATTTATATTAACAGGCTGGTGAAATTTTGCATCAGTTGTCCAGTATGATTTTTCAGTCTTCATAAAAATAACTCTGGATCCCATTCATGGCAAGTTGAATGGAAGCTGCTGTGATTATTTAACAGATTCTTCAAAACCCAGTTCTTGATTTATGATTGTGCCTTACAGATTTTAGCAAAAACACTTGATTATTTCTGTTCTCCAGAACTCTTTTCATGGTCCAAATAATTTGATCCAGGCAAATATTAACAAGGAAGCCTCCAATCTCTGCAGTGGATTGCTTTTTGGAAAACACATCAGTAGATGAAAGAGAAACAAATTATTTATTTATTTTAAAATGAGTATGAAATATAAAATATAGAAAATTGTAAAGTATCCTGTCAGTGCGTGTTTTCATCTGCTCCAGGGTTTTTTCTTTTCTCATCTTCAGGCAGGCGAGGAGAGAGCGAGTGTCACCTGCAGATGTCAGCGATGTCCCCTGACGCAGTCAGGCATATTCCAGTAACACTCGATGCCATCTTTACTGACAGACTGGCTTGAAATGTGTGACCAGGAGGGTAGGGTCATTGAAATAAGTACAAATGGCAGCAGTGTTATGTTGAAATAGATATTTAATTTTTAAAATTTGATCAAAGCTGTCAGACAAGTTCTGCATGAAGATTTTATGGTGAAGCAAGGGGACAATGCTGCAAGAGACTCTGGTTATTAGAGTGTGTGTGTGTGTGCGTGTGTGTGTGTGTGTGTGTGTGTGAGCGTTTCCCTTCCAGTATCTGACCAAATCACTCCCGTCAAGCACACATGCACAGAATGAGACAAACAAAGAGGGAGACAAAGAGAGCGACAGTGAGAGAGGTCTTTACAAAGTGACCATTCTGGATACTTTCCAAGGGTTTTGCCAGTCACTATGGAGATCTGGAAAACAGCCCCTGCAGTTTAAATCCTCTGTTGTTACTATGTTCCAAAGGTACCAGTGAAAGCTTCACTGCCCTAAATGAGTTACTGTCCATGCTCTGCTCATTTGGCTTCCCACTGACACAAAAGGATCAGAATTTTTAAGAAAATACACTTTCCAAAAGTGTAAACTTTTCAAATCACTCATAAAGTCCTGTGTTTAACCTGTTGGTGTTAGACAGTGTGTGTGCAGGTTGTGACAAGTCAATATGTATTTATCTAGCCTACCTTCTAAGCACCTACACTCACCTACGCTCAGATCCTCTGACACCACTGAAGAGTTGAGGTTCTTGAAATCTGAATGATGAATACCTTTCCAGCCTACAATCATATGTGTTGATGCGGTACACACTTACGTCAGAACAGTTGCAAATGCAATTTACCTGTGAAGCCATACTAGCAGCAGATAACAGGGCAACAAAAACTGTCCTGTTACAACAGCAAGGGTCTAGCAACAAGTCTTTAATCCATAAAGTTTAAAATTGCTGGATTTAATGGGATTAAGTTAAGATTCATGTTAAAACTAAGAAAAATCATCCACCTAAACAGACTTGCTATCAAAGTTAAACTAATACTTTTAGTTTTATAGCAATGAAGTACAACAAGTATTTTCCTATAGTAGCTTTTGGCGCAAGTATTGTGTACATTTATCTTAATATATCCAAAATTCTAACTACAATTTCCTATTTGATTCTGTCTTTTTTTAAATTTTAACAAATAAAAGCATCTGTATTGCTGTTATTCAGTGACATTGAACAATAAATGACATATTTGGCTCATAAAAAGGTTTTTTCTTGTATTAACTTCTGGCTATATTATGATTTTTATTCATTGTTTTACTGACAATTCAGGGGCACTAAAAAGTTTGTTTATTCTGTCATTCTTACTAAACTGCAGGGTTTCCGGGAAGCTGGAGCCTGTCCCAGCAATTAGCAGGAGAGAGGCAGGGTACACTTGCACTGGTTTTCTAGTCTTTCACAGTTTGACCCATTGTCAATCTTGGAGGTTGTGGGGTTTAATGGAAAGAAGCCAGGAAAGTTTTTTTTTTTTTAAACATTTCCTTCACGTTTTTTGCAATGTAACCTATTTAAGATCTTTACCACAAAAGATAACAAATAAAAGAACCACCTCAAGCTGAATGCAACACAGCCTGAGTAGCATCAACACCACCAAAAGCTACACATTTTTTGGTGAGTTTGTAAAACTGGATCTCTATCTTAAGTCGAATTGCTAGAAGTCTTTTAAACATCAAAAAATCAACTTCTGATATTATGTCTTTTATACTAGTTTACCAGGTTTTTACAAATAGATGATGGTGCTGTCAATGCTAAGTTCATTTTTCCAAGTTCCCAGCGGAAATACAACTTGAACGCCCCATTAAGTTGAAATCCCATTTGGAGAGTCTGAGCAGACTCACCTGCAATGGCTGTCCAACAAAACTGTGCCCAAAACCAAGAGTAAATATACATTAATATCTAAATATATGTACTTAACTGTACATCAGCTGGATGGATAAAAGTAGCGCTTTTATGTCTATTGTGTTCTTCATACAGAGATGGTCCATAAATGAAGAGATGGAATAAGAACTGGCCCTTGATTCTTTGAAAAATCAGCTGGATGTGAAAAGAAAAATTATACAAGAAAGAAAGAAAGAAAAAAGAAAACAAAAAAGGATGAAAGAATGAATTCTGAGCATTCTTGAAAGTTTTGTTCTTTCTTCAAGTTGTGGGTATTTTAAATGGAAGCCACTGGTTTAAATAAATTGGCTTATTTACTTCCCATCTCTGATATTAACCTGACCATCACACACTGACTTAATAATAGATCCCCGGGGGTCCCTGGCAGGGATTTACTGCATTTGTGACCTTTAGATTTACTCCAGCCTGCTTTCCAAGCACTCACTGAGGCGCATTGTGCCGCGACACTCCCACCACTAAATCTCCTCTGTCTCAATTCACAAAAAGGTTCACCAATTCATTACAGCAAAAGCCAGAGAAAAAAAAAACAAAACACACTACTAACAAGAAAAGCAGTAAACCAGACTAATTCATGCACATTTATGGTAAAACACAATACGAATTTCCTATTTGTGTTTGTGAACTGAGCTGCCTCTGTGTATGTCTCTTTCCTGGTTTCGTCTTTGACAAATAATGTTAGAGACGATTGCTATGGCTACTGTGGACACGGGTTGGTGATTCAACATCATGGGAGATCAGACAAAGGCTGCTTTTTGCTGCCCATTGCCTGCAGGTTTTGAAGTGATGACACCCAGAAAAGATCTGTCTCCCTCCCTGTCCTATAACAGGCTGACTGACCCTGATTAATGTTGAGACTTATTTGATGCATCTCTCACACCCCTTTTAATCAGCTCCCCTGCAGAGCTGTTTGTTTGGAATCCAAGCAACATAAATAAGGGGACAAATGATAAATTCCAAACATTGCCAAGAATGGGAGCTATTCGGCCCAAACTGTAGCACCAGCAAACTGTGGCCTGCTGTCTGCATTCTGTTGCTGCAGTTAGGTGACAGATCAGCAGTACACAATCCCTGCTCTGTCTGTGACAATCCCGGCCTCCTCTGTCTGTCTCTGTAGCCAACGCTAACAGAGCAGCCTCATAATGGGCCCCGGGAGCAGGAATTTTCATGGCCCCCACCCCGGCCTCTAAGTGAGTGTTTTTATAATGTGAATTTTCCAAGCCAGTTTTAGATGTTTATCCAGGCCATCCATTGTGGGCCATCCAGCACCACTGGCCAATGAGTATTTATGCTTTAATCATTCATCCTGCATTCATTTAGTTTTCCTTGTGGAGTTTGGATTCATAATCATTTATTTTAAAACACAAATGTACTTTTTCCTCCATTAGGCATATTTCTAGGAATATTTTGATATTCTGACAGCAGTTTACATCTAAAAAAAGATGAGGAGCTTATAAGGGATCGTGAAGTCAAGTCAGTAAAAAATGACTGACTTTTTCAAAGATGACAACAAAACTTTTTTATTACAATATTTTATTGTTTAAAACCAAAAGAGAAATAGCTTGGGAACCCTTACTTCTCAAAAATATGATTAGACCCCCCAAAAGAACCTTTAGTTCTTTGGGAACTCTGGTAAATCTAACAGTCCTTTTGTATGTGCCCATGGATGATTAATAAAGATATATTTGCGGGGATGTTGAATGCTGAGAAAAAAACTTCCATTCAAAACTCTTTGGGCAAAATACAAACTGCAGATTTGGAAATATGCTGAGGGTCACCATGCTATTCTATGTTTTACATACAGATGTTTACTTCTTTGTTATTAATGCCAAAATGTTTCAGTGTCTGCAGCATCA
Organism: Telmatherina bonti; assembly: GCF_933228915.1. NCBI lineage: Eukaryota > Metazoa > Chordata > Actinopteri > Atheriniformes > Telmatherinidae > Telmatherina > Telmatherina bonti. Next base: position 17,966,012 of record NC_136625.1, read on the forward strand.
GCCCAAAGCATGAGCAACCTAGATCAGCCCCATCTGTGATTAGAATATTCTGTAGTTATTTTCTTTTTTTCCCTAATAACATACATCCATAAAAGCCATAAAGTTGTATTTTAACTCATTCAGACCACAGAAATTGTTTTTGATTGCTCAGGTTTGAAAACAATGATTAATCTTTAAATGTATTCATCCTGTTTTGAATTTGCTTATAGAGATAAATGTAAAAATGTTGTACTTGAAAAGGAGCAAATCTGGAAAAAAAAGAGAGACGAACTCTGCAATACTGCACAAATCCTCCAAGTTGAAACAACAATATTTAAAGGTTGCTTGTTCATATCTTTAACTATTACCAATCACGACACTGTAAATTAGGCCTATACAAGTAGCAGGAGGCATATATGACTCTTTTTTAAGCCTTTTATCACATCAGGGCACATCATTCGTAAGTCTTTCATTCAAAATGATACAAAGTCCTGGTAAAGAGCAATGAGGGAGATGGATATGTGAAATGCTTTTAACCTTTTTCCATTGTCGGATCTGAGATTTAGACAAACATGACAACTAGCAGTAATCACCACTGATGTAGATTTTTACAACTAATTTGCATTTGCTCACATGACAATGACAATTTGCATCTTCTTCCAGTGCTGCTATACATTATATTGACCAGTACAAACTATGTGGGTCTCCTGTTCATCAGTGATACGAGACTGTATAACACTTTTTGGTTTCAACCTCTAAACAATGATCTGATTATGGTGGTGATCTGAATTTTTCTCTTAAGCGTGGTGGAATTTATGAATTACTTAAGTATGGTGGTGGTTTTTTTGCCCTTGGTTGTTATAAGTAATGATGTTCATGACTAGAATCATTTAAAGAGCCAGAATTCTGGGTTTCTTTTCATACAAGATACAACAGAAGAAAGCCCAGTTCGACGTTTATGGTTAATACAAAGGACTGGACTGAGTAAAAATTCTACCATCAGAGACAGATTTTTCAGATTTTGTTGTTATTTTACTTCTCTGATTGTAAACCCTTCTAGTTTTATGTTTTTGTTAGACCCTGCTGTCATACTTTTAAATCCCTTTGAATGATCTTGTACATGAAATGTGCCATACAAATAAACCTGCTAGTAATTTATAACTCAATCATAGATTAATCTGCAGTGAAACTTTGGTAAAATGACTCCACTATCAAACCTCTAGTAGCTATGTAGATAAAACATTGATCTTTCTATTAATCTTGCGTCATATCTCAACATTAATTTCAGGAGCTGATTCATGATATTAGAAGGAAACTTATTGATGTATCTTTAAACTCTGTTCTAAGAAAGAAAAAGCTTTGGGTGTTTACAAAGATGTTCAAATAATGTGATTATTTACTGTGTCTAAACACAGCTTTAAAGATAATTTTGCTCCAAAACAGCATGAAATTTCACAGATGTGAACTTTGATTTAGGTCCCAAAATAACTTTAAAGCTCAGTTGCTGTGCCTTTACACACTCCTGATACTGAGCCTTTATTAAGTTTCTTAATGTGATTCTGTGAAGCAAAGAGAGCTTCACTTGTGCTTTCTCTTTTTTGCTGTTATTTTCCAAAAATGTTCACTTCTCCCAGATTTGACTTCAGTCCCATGTTTAAACCCGAGCTATTTCTACTTCACTTTTTCCTATTTTCTAAACTTAAACTTTCCAATTTTGTAAATGCTTTATGTCTGTTTGAAGGCACTGTAATCAGTTACATTTGATATTTATAATAAACACATGTGCCTGTGGGAGAAAAGTGATATATAAAATGGTCTGAATAAGGTCCATATATATATACTAATGCAGAATTATGCTCATTTATAGTTATTAATCTATACTGAAAAAGTTCTTCTTTCAATTGAGTTCTTTCATCTTTGAAACTTAAGAGGTTAAATTTAGGTGCTAATATTTAATGCAAACCTTGAGTTGAAACTAAAAATTCACATAAATATGTTTTAATCACTGTTTCATCTCTCAAACTTTGATTTGAATGCTTTTTCCAAACAAGGCTAAGTGTACAATCATGCAAAAAAAAAAAAAAGTTGTTACACCTTTCATTTATGCTTCAGGATCTAATGAAAATAATCTGGTCCTCACCAGGTCTTGATGTTAGGTAGGCATCACATCAAGATAAACAAGTGACATATTCCACAGTATTTAACAAAAACTATACCAAAACAGCTTCCACTGGAATTAAGACATATTTGATAAAATCTTATAAACCAAAGTATTCTTGAGTCGCGCAGTCGTGAGCTGTCTGGAACTTAAAGCTAGGCTGACATTGGGGTTATATGTCAAAATTATGAGTCCAAGCACAGCAGAATGTCAAAAAAAGAAAAGTCAAAATCCAAACTTCAACCTGACTAATATCTGGTGGCAGGATCTTTAAAAGTGCAGATGATTAATTTCCTGCAAAATTAAGCTGTTAAGCAGGGTGCATCAAAAAATCTCCCACAATGATGGGAAACACATTCAGTGTCATATAGAAAATGATTACTTAAAGTTATTGCTGCTCAACAATCTACTGAGTCACAGGGGGTTTGTTGTCTTTCAATTTGAACGTGTTGGTCAAGGCCGGCTTATGCAATGGGCATTGTGGGCACAAGCCCAGGGGCCATGTCCACTTGGGGCCCATGTGGGGCCCATGTAGGGCATATATCAGCAGTTTGGACATGAAACAAAATGTATATAAAAGCCAGATAGTTATGCCACAGTGTCTAGTGTATTGCTATTGGCTGAGAGATGTTAGAAATGCTGTTTCACAGTGTATCATTCACAATTTTTACAACGTTGCGGTGGGGAAGGGGGCCCCTGGAATACTCCTGTGCACTTTTAATCCGGCCCTGGTGTCGGTGCGTCCTCACACACGTCCAACCAGATCTTGGTTGGATCATTAAGCAAACTGCTCAAAATCAGTGCAGTCATCCACAACAGGTCAAAAATTCAAAAATCTCCAGATAACTGAGCCTATGGTTTTAAGAGATCCCACTGCTTGATTTCTATTTTCATGTCCACCACATAGCTAAGCACGCCGAACAGCACCAGTGACTTGAAGGTGTAGAGTGTCACTGGCTCAGCTCTGCTGTCCTGCATCTCCCTGCAGAATCCCTGAATCTCAGCCAGTCAGCAGCACTGCAGCACTCAAAATGCGGAGAGGAGAGATCGAAAGACAAAGGGAAGGGGAAAGCTCCTCGACGTAAAGATCAGCCTTCACTGACACATTTGATAGATTTTTATTATCAGTCTGATTACAGGGGGATAAACAGCAGACTTTAAATGCACAAGGCTGCAGGAAACCTGACCGCATGACTTTGATTTGCACCCAAACTAACTTCTCTGTCTCTGTCTAGTGTGAAATCCCACAGAGACCTATAATGTTCTTTAAACCTGATTAACAGCTGTGAGGATGCTGACTTGCTCATACTTTGAACAACATTTCTCTTCCTCTATTGAGAATTACCAGGACACTCATAATACATCTGATACATTCACACTGAGGCAAAACATGCACTCGTAGCTCATAAATACTTTGAACATGCTGGATGACAACTTAGTCTTGTGATGCAATAAACTCACTGAAAAGCTGAAATAGGGCAAACAAAAGCGTGTAAAAATGCAAATGTATTTATCTATCTCTGGAGGCAAGTAAGTAAGTAGCCTTACTGATTTAAGTTAATTAATTAGATATACAGTAAAGAAGTAATCCTAATGATTGCATTGCCAGATATTCTATGTCAGAGTGCAGTTTGCTGAAAAATCTCCCTTTCCTCTCATTTCATTTAGCTGGATTCAGAGAATGGTGCCTTGTTTTATACCAACACTTTCCTGTAATGATGCACATTGTCCCAATTATAGGCACTCAAATGAGCTTAGTTTCTTGGTGAAGATCAAACCCATATTAAACTTGGTCAGAACAGTCACTTCATTGTGGGCAAATAAAGCTGCCACCTCCAGAACGAAAGAAGTTTAGATGTAACAGGACATGGGATGCCAACCCTCGCGTAGCCTGCTCCTATTTCCTTGTGAATGAATCATATTGCTCCGGGATTTGCATTTATGGACCTTAAAGTTAGGTTTGTATGCGTTGCTTGTCTTTATGTGTGTGTGTGTGTGTGTGTGTGTGTGTGTGTTCCGATTTCTGATTGGATTTACAGTGTGCCACTCAAGTCACCGCTGCGTTATTTGCATAAGGAGGAGACTATAAAAGAATAATTATTTCGGAAACGCCTTTCCAGGCGCACTCCGCCGATGCTACTGAGGCTCTAACAGACTCCCATCCCACGTTGCTCTGGTGGCTGATTGTCGAAAAGATGTCCTACAGAACAGCCCCACATTCCTCCTACAAGAAGATGTTCGGTGGAGACAGAGTCTCAGCCAAGACCAGCTACTCCAGCCGCCAGTTCTCCAACCCCGTGCGCTCCTCTCGGGTGTCCTACGGACTCTCCTCCGCTCCGGCTGTTTACGCAGTGAAGACCCAAAGGCTCCGGAGCAGCGCCGCCATGCCCCGGCTGGCCTCTGAAAACTTGGACTTCTCCTTGTCCGACGCCATAAACAGCGAGTTCATCACGAACCGCACCAACGAGAAGGCGCAGATGCAGTCGCTCAACGACCGCTTCGCCAACTACATCGAGAAGGTGCGCTTCTTGGAGCAGCAGAACAAGATCCTGCTGGCGGAGCTGGAGCAGCTGCGGGGCAAAGGCACCACCAGGGTGGGGGATCTTTATGAGGACGAGATGCGGGAGCTGCGGCGCCAGGTGGACCAGCTGACCAACGAGAAGGCCCGGGTTGAAGTTCACCGGGATAACCTGGCAGACGACATCGAGAGGCTGAGAGAGAAGTAGGAGGGCGTGACTCTTTCTGGTCTCAAATCTGTATCTGTCTTTGTTTGAATGCACAGGCTCATAAACTCCCAATGCAGTCTTTGTAGCTCCTCGTTTTTATTTCAGGTATATTATATACAGAATAGTGGTTGAAACACTTAAGTTTCTCGTTGTTGACTAATACGTGTTTGTCACTGCGCAAATGAACTGCCCCCTTACCCTGTTAGTTCTCATGCAAGAAGTGATGGCAGAAAAGGGCCAACAGAACTGGGAGAAGAAAATCAATTTTTTTCTTTCTTTTTCTTTTTAAAGGAATAAACTTTCCTCTGGCTTGTAAATAGACAACTATTGCTGTTTCTGTCTTTTGCAGGTTGCAGGATGAAATTTCCCAGCGAGAGGAGGCAGAAGCAAACATGCAGAGTTTTAGACAGGTACAGTATGTTCCACCTAGTTTTTAGTTGATTAATATAATGAACAGCTCCTATTTTGTAGTGCATTTGCAGGTGAATGAATGAAAAAGGAGTTGCAGTTTAGATCATCAGTATAAGATGCTGATGGAAGCAAGCCGTCCACTGCCCCTTCCTTCTCAGCTACTTTAAACACAAAAATTCACAACGAAATTAGGTCAGTCTCCATTTTCTGTTAGAAAATCTCACTGAAGGTTTTTTTTTCTTTTTTTTATGCAAAGTTTTTCTTTTTCTCTTCAGGTTTTCTTTAATTATTGCGCATGAGCTGCACAGACACTCTGCTGATGGCACAACAGCAGACTCTAGTTTTAATCCAAAATAGCTATAGAGCACAGACTGACCCCGGCCTGGTACAAAAGGCCAAGTTTTGGCTGTTGAGTTAAATCAGGCCTGCAATGAGAGGAGATCTTTTTAAGTCTGAGTGGTCACAGTGAATGAGCTAGACATCAGCGCGACAACAGTGTGGATCCAATGCGGTTATCAGAGCGAGAAGAAAAGCCACCATGTGATCCGGCTGTCTCATTCTGGGAGAGCACCGTCACACAAAAATCTTGCTTGTTATGGTCTTGTCAGAGATTGTTTCCTGTGACTTGATTTCATGGTAAATAACAATAAGGGGTCATGCAAATACTTTTGAGTAGATATCTGTACAGAAAAAGGATTCAGAGTAGATTATGAACCTGTTTTTTTTATTTTTTTCAAAAGATTTTTTTTTGCATTCAGGATTTTAAGTTGCATGATCACAGCCTTGTCTATATGAATGGCAGGAAGGAAAAGCCCTGTGGCCTGCCTCGATGGCACACGGACAACAATGCAGGGCCTGCAGCCGGCTCTAGCTCAGTCAGGCAGACAGTCACTCTTCCAGCCTTGGGCTTGTTTGGGAAACCCTGCTGAATAGCTCACTTTGTTTGTGGCATTAGTGCAGGCGCAAAGCTGCTTCATTTTCTGATACCTCACTTACCAGCCTGCCAACGCCCTAACCAAGCCGTGTGGTGCCACAAAAAGTGTGCAAGTACAAGAGTTAAGAGCAATAACATTGACCACAATGGGAAAATTAAAGTATAATAGAGAATTTCATATGACTTTGTTTTAATCTATTAAGAAGAATAATTAATTCTGGAAGTGAATAAGAATCAAATTTCTAGCAGAACAATCAAAATAGAACATCAGGTTGAAAATGCAATAAGCTGATAGGAAACAGAAATTGTTGGAAAAAAAAAAAAGAAACTAAAATGCATGAAATCTTTTCACTGAAACAGGACATGCACAGCACACAGCCATAGATTTCCAATTAGCTTGTGCAACTGTACATTAAATTGCCTTGGCAGCATTTTACAGCTTATCTCCCACCAACATGGAAGAACAGAGAAAGTATTAAGCCAAATTAAGCCTTTTCTATATCACTTCATCTTGTAACCAATTTTGGATAATTTATGTAGTAGGCTGGTTGACAATTGTATAGAACTGTAGCATTTATAAGATTATCCTGTTTTGCATATGACTAAATATGATGAACGACTCAGCTTTACAATATTACTTTATAAGAAACAGAACACAACAGAATTGCTGAGGTGAATTACCTCATTACTTGTCAAAGGTGCAGTTTTAGTGCAAATGTGTTTAATTTCCATCGACTGGGAGTCCGCCTGTGGTGGATTCAGGAATCATTGCCGAACAGCTGCTGCTCCAATACAACACATTAGAATCACAAGACAACACCTCCTCATCTGTTTCAAATATCTGCAGTGGCACATATCATGTGCCTACAGTTGATTTTTATTAGATGCATGTGTTTATGACCTTGCTACTGCTACATATGGAGTGTGAGGTATGTTCCTTTTAGCACGTGAAAGACCTCATTTTTCCCCGTGTCAGCATATGCATGATGCATCATTCATGTCCCCTTCACAAGTCACCTTATTAAGAGGCAGTGTCATGGCACAGGATGTGGACAATGCTGCCCTCGCCAGACTGGACCTGGAGCGGAAGGTTGAGTCACTTCAGGAGGAAATTAACTTCCTCAAGAAGCTACATGATGAGGTAAACTTTCCTTTTTAGTGGCAAAATCCGAATCAGGACCACTGCATATCTGCTTAATCTGTGAAAGAAAAACCAAATCATTCAAAATATGTGTTAATCTGCTCAAATGCTACATTTGTTGGATTTAGTTCAACAGAGCTTTTCTAATACACCCAGGAACATTGTTTAATATTTTAAAAAGGGGATAAAAAAAGAAGTGTGCTGCTTGTACGGTGTTGCAGGAAATGCTGGAACTGCAGAGCCAACTTCAGCAGCAGCAGCATGTGCAGGTTGACATGGACATGGCTAAACCCGACCTGACTGCAGCCCTGAGGGATGTCCGTCTGCAATATGAGAGCCTGGCTTCCAAAAACATCCAGGAGTCAGAGGACTGGTACAAATCCAAGGTAAAGACTCCCTGTAATGACATATATAAAGGAAAAAAGGAACATGAAACTGATGCAACACATGCTCCAGATGCTCACAAAACATAATAAAATTAAATACAGCTTGAATAGAATCCCACATGCCTCAGATTTCAGATTACATTTGAAAAGGCAATGATCAAAGGGCTTTTATCAACAGAAGTCCACATGATTACTTGCGTGTAAAAAGGTTTGTTTGCAGTAAACCGATTCCAAATGATCAAATGACTACAGTTTTCAAAGCGTTTACAAGTTACACTGCAAATTGCTTTTCATTTTCATTTAATTTTTATTTGATCACAAACCTTAAAAAAGTAGATCAGACTTGTGTTTCTAACATTCTTACTAACCCTTTACTTTCAGTCGGCAGAGTTGCTTTAAAAGTGCCTCAATATCAGACGGCAGCATGACGTCTTGGCCACATCTTTTATAATTTACAGGCTTTAAACTGTGTTCACGCTCCCTTGGCTTCTGACTCATCACTTATTAAGCTATTGATTATCTAATGCCTGTCCCTTCTGATGTCCTGAGGGTTTTTTTTCCATCTCTGTTTGTCCCCGTGACTTCCAGTTTGCTGACCTCACTGAAGCTGCCGCCCGGAATAATGACGCTTTGAGAGTAGCCAAGCAGGAGGCCAATGACTTCAGACGCCAAGTTCAGGCACTTACCTGTGAGGTGGATGCCCTCAAAGGAACTGTGAGTATTCAGTTTTTGACTTAAACTGTACTATGTTATTAAAAGTTACCGCTGGACTGGTGTAATTTTATGTCACCTTATTGGATATTGTCCTAGAATGAGTCCTTGGAGCGCCAGATGAGGGAGATGGAGGATACCTACTCCATGGAAACCAGCGGGTACCAGGACACCATTGCCCGCCTGGAGGAGGACATTCATAACATGAAGGATGAGATGGCCCGTCATCTCAGAGAGTACCAAGATCTGCTAAATGTGAAGATGGCGCTGGACATTGAGATTGCCACCTACAGGAAGCTGCTGGAAGGAGAGGAAAGCAGGTAACGGAGGAAGATAAGACCATTCATTTGAGTTGGTTTATTTACACTTATTGATTTTCTGACTGCTTTTTCACCCCCCACAGAATCTCCACCCCGCTGCCAAACTTCTCCTCTCTAAACTTGAGAGGTAAGGTTGCTACTCATATGTTGATTTTAGGAATACTATTACTGGTTATTATTTCATGTCATTTTTATTTACTATTTCCAATAAAACACATTTTTTCTTTATCATTCCACAGAAACAATGATTGATTCTAAACCTCATGTTGAAACCACAACTACCAAGAAAGTTCTTATCAAGACCATTGAGACCAGGGATGGTCAGGTAGCGTTAAACTCTTTTAATTAGTTAGTTTTTGTGGTCAAACACACCTCGACTCACCAGCTTCACTGTCCTTTTCTTTAGGTGATCAACGAGTCGACCCAAAACCACGATGACATGGAATAATGCCGTCTCTGTTTTTGCCAAACAACCAACACAAGCAATAAGAAGAAACACATTTCACGGGGGCTACAAGCAAGCAGACAAACCAGCACCCCATAAAAAAAAAGCAAACAGCTTCAAAAAGTGCCTTTATGTGTGATGATCCAGTACACCTGTTAGTTGACACAGACTGTATTTTGCTTCCTCTGCTGCTGAAAGTACTTTGTTTAGACAAAATGATGAAATCAGCACAACTTAGTAATCCTCACTGAGGTCTATGAAACCTTTCTTTGTATCCAAAAGTAGTACTTTTGATCAACACAGCATGCACACTTCAATAAATCTCTATGCTAAAGATGTCACGAATGCCTGTATGCAGCAATAAACCATGAAGACTTAGCACCATGCACAAAGTGTAATATTTTACCATGCAACATCAAGCATATATACTTCAATATTTTATTATTAGGTGGTGAAATTGTCTTCCCTTGCAAGTATTTAACTTGTACAATAATTCTTTTTTTTACATTTTTTCTTAGTTTGGGCACATCACTGACTTTATGTTTTGAGAGGAGAGATAATAAACTTTTTATGTAGTTATTCATTTTGTAAAGTTAAATAAATGGATTTTTGTGGGTAAAATGAAAAATAGTTATTTAAAGGTGAAGTAAAATTACCTGCTTTAGCAGTTTGGGTACTTATATTCCAGATAGTTACATTATTTTTCAGTCACTATGTTTGTAGGAGAGTCTCAGTTTAAACCAACCCATTCCTCGCAGCCTAACTTATCCAAAGTGTAGTTAAATACACATAAGTCAAAAGTGGAATTCTACTCATGTATTATATTGTGTAACTGTTCTACCACGTTCTGTGGAAGATCTTACAAATACTCCATCCTTTTCTATGCGTCAATAAGGCTTGTAGGGATTGCAAGCCTGTACCAGCTGCCAGTGAGTAAGAGGAAAGGTACTTGATGAGTGAAAAGAATGAAAGAAAATAATTGACATTAGTGCTGGATAATTAGATGTAATTTTCAGTTAACTGACACAGAAAGAGATTTCATGTGGCTTATCTTACTATGGATACTAAAACATTTTACTTACCAACATAATTTCAATGTTGATTATTCATATCTATATCTATATCTATATCTATATATGCCTCTATATCTTATTCATATTATATTATCTCAATAATATGGCACACACACAAAAACAATCTTCAGTTCAAATAAATCATATAGAGCCAATAAAACTGGCTCAGTCTTCAAAATTACAGTGCTGAGACATTATTGTATTAATGGTACTATTCCAATAATAACATGGCCTTTATAGGCTCACAAAATTTAATTAGAACCATTAGGCTCTTAAAGCCATGTTAATATCAGAGTTCTGCCCCTGCACAATCCTGTTTTGCTTTTGAAAATTAAACTTGATTTTTAAATCAGGTTTTACTAGTATGCCCTCAGCCGACTTGGTTTTACTGCCATCAGTCGGTGACTGAAGGAACTTCTCGCAGAAACATCGTCAGCGGGCTGAATAAACCAGGAGCTTCATAAAGTCACCACTTTAAAGTTCTCAGCAGGTTGACTATCATGTCCTCAAGTGTTTAATGCGATTTTAACAACAGGAAATGTAGATAATGGACATTTAGAGAGTGGCTAATTTTTAGCCCATTTAATTGAGTTGCTACATACGCTTTCTCTGTCCACTCTGATCATCCTGGAAACTGGTCGGTTAATTACTGTCGCTAATTTTCACCTGTTTGTCCCGGGAGATCAGTGTGTTTGTCAACAGAGCAACTTCCATGTGACGTGTATGTCAGAGGAAACAAACCCAGGGAGATGCAAACATGTTCACTCTAACTCCTTTGCTTGTTTATTTTTTCAGCTTTAGAGATTTTTAGTAAACCTTTTTAATTAAAAAGCCGAATAGTGAAAGACGTTTAGGCTATATTGTTTTGTTTTCCAAGCGGAGCAACGCGGTTTCAACAGGTTTTGAGGGAAAATGAAAGGTAAACCCGAAAGAACTGCTTCCTAGAGTGGTTTTAACCTTTGCTATCATGGGTTCGGTGACTTCTGCTTTAACTAGGACCAGGAACGCTTTAGTGAAAGTAGGTTCGGAGCCCGAGAACCATGACCCGGAGAGGAGCCGGTCCGCTCCTGAGTCGGACCGAGTCAAGAAAAAGAGCGCGCGGTTCAACGTCTCGGGCCAGACCGGTCGGCAGAGTTCTCGCCAGTCGCTGTCTGAGGTCCTGAGCAGACAAGACTCCGAAGGAACAAGACAAAGTTCAAGAAAAAAGATTTCTGAAGGTCAGCAGAGCGGTGAGTTAATGAACAAATAACAGGAGTGTCGTCTTGTGTTTCCCGTTTACGTTTTGATATGTTCCTCCGCTCTTTGACATGGTGCGGTGTATCATCATTGCAAAACGCTGCATGTGGGGTATTATGTACACCATTTTACACCTGATTCTCTCGCTGAAAAACAACCATAAGAAGTCTGAAAATGATTTTCTTTTGTGTCCTGCATAGCAGTCTGTTTTTTTTTTTTTTTTTTTTTTTTTTAAATAACTTGTTAGTTTATCTGAAGAAATATATTTTTGCATTTTTTTGTCAGCCTTTTTTTGACCAATGGCACTGATAAAATATCCAACCTTAGATTTTGAATTAGTTTTTTCGAATATTTTCCATAAAAATAGTTTAGTTTACTGTTCTATATATTTGGAGATTACATCATACAAACTGGTCCTTTATGCATTTTTCTGAAAATAAAGTTAAATGTTTGGACTGGGACAACAACAAAAATGTACTCATGTAATTATATTGTATGGTATTTATTTATTTTTTAAATTAGCTACCACAGTCGTGCAGTGGAGTTATTTTCAACCATCTGTCCTTTGACTCACAAAACAAAACGTATATATTTTGGACTGAATCTGATATTAATAGGTCTGAACTCTTTTTAAAATGTTTTGCAGTGACTTTTGTTATGAGGGACAGACAATTACCTCAATCCAACACGGTCTCTTGACAGTAACATTTTCCCCTGAAGAAAAGTCTTTGGTGACATCATTACAAAATCAAGTTGAGTTACATGTAACCCATTACTTAGGAGGAGAGAAATTCAGTGGATATTGATAATGATAGAAGCCAAGACTGTTTTTTGTGAGGCATTTAATTTCTTACACTTGTGCAGGTGACTATTATTCACTGTATCTCTGTATACTTGAGGTGACACTTCTTACAACAGAGCTTATTCTCAGCAGAAACTTTGGCCTGCCATGATTACAGAAGCCCAGCTGAAACTCGTATTATTAATGACAGCTCGGTACCATTGTACTTTTATACTAAATGTAATCTGTAGAAAGTTGAAATGGAAGGTTTTGGATTTATCATTTTGCACTACCACTTTCACATAATATTCTTCATAAAATGTTTAGACTTTATACAGTCCTGCCAAGAGGTGCTAAAACGGCACTTTTAAGAGTATATTGTATCCTAAAAGATCTTACCTGCAAAACTTGGATAATGAGTACAAGTGTTGGATATGTGTGTTTACACTTGCAGTTAACTCTAACATGGTCATAAACTACAGGTCACACAGGACATAATTGCTTTTTTTTTTTTAGAGTTTGCGAATCCCAACAACTATCTATTTCGAGGATAAATTATTTCTAAGCCATTTTAGCAAATTTATTAAACCTTTTCATTCTTTTCTCATTGTGTATTTCCTGAGTTTTTTGGAGTATTGTGGGTGCTCTTTTACTTCACACTGCAGATCTCAGTTGTTCAGGCCACAGCTTTCTCTGTAGATGAGAGCAACTGGTAACATCAGAGGATCAAGTAAATATGCCATTGATAAAAATTTATTCACTGAATGAATACCAGTTCTTTGAAGAATAACCTCAATGCATCATATCTCCACTACCAAAACTACCACTACCAATTTGATGTCATTGAGCCATAATGAAATAAAATGACCAATTTATTTGTATTAACAAATTCATATATGATGGTCTTGTTTGCTTGTATGAAAATACATAAAGAACCCTTTTTTTGTTGTTGTTGTCATTGAAGGCTCACATATATATTAAAAGTATGGAGACTGCACCGTTACAACACAGTAACTTTACAGATTGAATGATCACAATTTAAATGTTTTTGTTTTTTGTAAAACATAAATAAATGAATAAATATACAACAAACAAACAGGTCCAACTGCGCTTTTACAAAATGGTGATCTGTTTTTTAGGGACATATCTTACTAATGTGAGCATACATGTGGTTTATAAAATGTGTTTGACATCATGTATTGCAGTTTATGAAAAGTGCTTTTAACTCTCATTTTAACGAATTTGTAATGAATAGTTCTTTCAGGACTCATCACTGTTTGCTTTGCTCAGGTTAGATGTCTTTCCTTACTCCTTACATATGTTGCAATGTTCATTGGTTCCCTCTCATTTGTAAAACACTCCAAGGTCATTCAATTTCATATCTAACACAGCCTCTGCACCCAATATCAGTAGTTAGGAACAACACATAATATCCCCATCATATCATGCTACACATTCTAAAACCCAAATCTTGCTTTTTGCCTTTTTTTTATTTGCCCCATCAAATGCCTGGATCTTGGTACAACTAGGTTTTATTTAAAGAAGTTTTTTTTAATCACATCTTGAAATAATTTGTCACAGGCATTATTATTATGCATTATTGTGTGATGGTTTTTTTTTTCTCCATTTTCTTTCTGTCCCACAAGAGCATTCTGACACTTGCCAGGCCAACATTGGAAATAAAAAAATGTTTTATAATGTTGGGTGCTGGTAGAAAAAAAAAAAAAAAAAAAAAAAAAAAAAATATATATATATATATATATATATGAAACAAAAATTATGTGTCTAATGGTTTTGACCTTTATCTGTTGCTTTAACTGTTGCTTCCAATACATCCTGTTTATCTTCACTTCATTACATTACTGCTACCTCTAGTACCAACTCCCTGCATATCTGTCCCTGAGGAGAACACTTCTCCCTGGTTGGTTCCTTAAATATAATCTGTACTGTGGTGTTTCCATGACTATATGGCAGTGTAGACGCCTGTCGAGTTTCCTACTTGCTCCCCAGTGATACGTACGTGTACTAAGGTGTCTCATCTTGACTCCCTACCTGATTGAACACTCATCTGTTCCCTCCTGAGGAACAAAATGCAGGCACCTGCCTCCCCACCAGCTCATCTGATAGAATCACCTCAGTGTTAGACAGACCTTAACCACGGCTTAGTTGTGCAGAAAGCAGTTTAGCATTGGCTCTTAAAGTATAGGCTATGTCTATTATCTGAGCTGCCGCGCCACATGATAGTATATGAAACACACTACAGTAATGATATCAGGGCAAAGATTTGACAAGGTTTGTATCTTTAAGCAATCAGTAAACATTTTAACAGTTTTCTTATTAATGTGCGGTGTATATATATTTCTAACTTACTTGTAAACCGTTTGCTATGTTTTGAGGTATCTCCGATTTTTCCTTTACCAAAGAAAAAAAAAAGTGTACTGACTCATACAGCATTTTAACTATGTGCTTAATTCATATAAGAAAAAAAAAATCTGACATTTAGCTTAATTTAGATAATTTGATATTTTTCTCAGCGGATTAACAGCACAGAGCCTCTTTTGTCATATTGGCGTTTCACAATATTTTCAATATAGAGATGTCTGGACTGTTGACTGTCAGTAAAGTCATGAGATTTGGTAATATTTCTTTTAGTTATATTTATGTGTATATTCTCATAGTTCTGCACCTTGCATATGATTATATTGCAAAAATATCTTTTTTTTTTCTCCCTACTCACTTTTCTCTTTTCTGCCATTTTCAAAATAGATTGTGGTCCTAGTCTTTGCATAATTTACAAATAAGCTCATTAGTAAAAGCCTGCAGTGAAGCTGAATTAAGTTTTCATCTCAATGATGCTTTTTAAGTTAAAAAAAAAAAAAAAAAAAAGATAAAATCTTAAAAATTGCCCAATGCAACAGCAGCATATTAGCCTGCTTTTTTTTTTTTTTTTTTTTTTTTTTTTTACTGTACAAGATGTCCAAATGGTGTGTGTTCCTTTTGCCACCAGTATACTTTAGTACATGCAGCCTGTTATCTCCAAAGTTTGTGCCAGTCTGTGTCAGTTTCCATGACTTTGTTCAAATAAAACAGGTCAGCCACTGTGTTCCCTTTTCTGAAGGATATGTGGTTTGTAGGATGTTAGTCTCTAATCAAAAGGACTAGATTTGTTTTGCCTGCTGACCTAACACAAACCCAGCTGGTCTTGCCTGCGTTTGATCTAGAACCACACTGGTGCGAAAATCATTAGCTAAACTTCTGCACTGTGTTGACTTAAAACTTCTTTTCCCTGCACTTTTCATAGTGCTGGTGGATCAGGATTTGAATGATTCTGTTTTGTCAGCTTATTTCCCTCAGGTTTGCAATGCAGGCTAATATTATCCTTAAAGCTTCTTCTAATTAGTATTTAGCAGCGGAAAAGGCAAGCTCCCTGGCACCCTGTGTGTCTTAATTACATGAGTGTGTCACTGTGGTGACAGTAGTGTGGGGACTGACAAAGTCTGTGTCATTCCACAGAGCAGAGGAGACATAATGAGGTTGTTTTTCTGTCTGGTTGCGTAGCTGTTGTCATTAATTGTGATGTGCTTGTTGGACAGATTATGCAATCGAAGGGCAGAAAATGTTATATTTGAATGTATTATAAAGGCAAAGGTGGCAAAATATCACATAGCACATGCAAAGAATACTGTGTTGAGCAGTGAATCCAATTTTTTGACAAACAGTTTAGATATGAGAGTTTAAAATGGGCAACAACCCATCACATATAAAATAAATTATTTTCAACATTTGGATCAGTTTAGTGCACAGAGCTGTTTTTAGTCCTTCAAGTTAGTCCTCATCTCCCCTTTATCTTCAGAGCGAATTAATATCTATTGTTGATGGCCTGTCCCAGTGTTTGATGGCCAGATCAAAGGTTGAGCGACAGTTCATCTTCTATAGACACCAGTAAAAGACAGCAGGTGTGTTTTTGTGTCCAGAATCCACTGTAGTATTGGTTTGTTAAAAAAAAACAGTTTATGATGACAGTGGAATGAGATCAGTCTTCATTTCATCAATAGTAAAAAAAAAAAAAAAAAAAAAAAAAAGTGTCAAATGACTTCCGCATACAGAAAACAATAAAAATCACCATAATGAGTATCATCTGCCAAATTAAACCCTTGTTATCTTCAGTGAAATATATTCAATAGACTGAATGTTTGTCTGTCAGGTCTTCCTGTTGCCTAGTGATAGGGTCGTTGGAATGACTGTTGTAGAAAAATGAATCTTGACAAGGATTTAATAAAAACGTGTGCTTAGGACACACTTTTCAAAACAGCTGGTTTAAAACACTCTTAAAATCTGCTCTGGCAGATAAAACTACAATATGAACAGGTGGGAACCAAAAATATCTGGCTTACTGTTTATGCGTAGTAATGCTTGTCTTTAAACATCCTAGAGAAAATAAAAAACACAGAAAAAAAAACAATGTTTGAAACTGTGCTCTCACATTATTACTACTTAACAAGAATTTCTTCTAGTTCAGTCTTAAAGCAAACCACTCTGGGAATATTGGCTTGTTTGAGGATTTACAATGAAATATCATGCAATGATTTCAAGATTAACAAAAACTGAACATGATTTTCATGGAAGTTACAATTTTCTCTTTTCTGCTTTTATTTATTTATTTTTCTTTTACTCGTGGTGAAACATACTAGTCATAGTTTGCATTGCTGTGGGAACTGTTTATATTGTCGCCCCTTTGTTTGTGAATTTGTGAAAGGAGTATGTTTCATCTGCTCCCTGCCGCCAAAGAGGAGATGTATCATACCAGAAGGAGTACAGTGTTAGGAAATATCAGCTTGGCTATCACATAGCCAGGCTGTACAACAGCACAACCTTGAGTGTGATATCAGCTCCTCTTTTATAACAGTTGTATAACTGTTAAAAACAAGAGCCAAATGAGTTTTCGACACTGTATGCCATATAAAAATTATACAGTGCTTTGCAAATCAATCAAACCTTGTATTTAGAAAATAATACTAGTGAAAACCAAGATGTTCTGATTTGATTTCTTTAAAAAAGCTTATATAGAATTTGATAGTAACAATAACTTTTCTGTAAGTGTAAACAAATTTTCTTTTATTTTTGTGCTTGATTCAAGATTCAACACATTAACTTTTATGATATATCTGTGTTGTTGGAATATATGTATGATGGAGTCTGACGGAAACAACATTTCCCCCAATAGAAACAACATTTGGAGCATCATATTTTGCTCTGAAGCCTGTATGTTTCCAGCATGATGGTGCCATCACCATTCTGGTCACCTGTATCATATGTTGCAGCTCCATATTATTGAAGACTTTTTAAGAGTGCTGATAACAATGTGAAGTAGTTGGTGGTACCCTGGTACCCTGGTCCCCGGCGAATGTGACTGAGACATTGGAGTGGGTTCTGACCCATGTTGGATGGTCCTCTGGTGAGGCCTGCTCCTCCTGGACATCAGATGGGGCCCCTCCCTTGGGGGATAAGTGACTCTCTGGTTTGTCCGTGAGCCTTACAGTCTACCTGCTACTGGGTGGTCCAGGAGGGCTGGTGGCTGTTGTCTAAGGCCCCTTGGGACCTACATTGGTGCTCTTGCTGGGGTTTACCTCTGCTGTTCTTTTAGGTGGATTTTTGGTCATTTCTGTGGTGGGCTGGCTGAGATTTGTGCTATGGGGCTCCTGCTGGTGTTCTGGATCTTGGGGCCACTCTGGCCTGCCTCTAATCTTTGCAGGGGCCTTTACGGGGTCACACTTGATCTTATTCATCACTGAAAGCTTTTCCTTCCTGATATTTTGCCCCTACATTCACTAACTTGCTTGCTCATACAGTCACCTTGTTGTATGGTGGGTTTAGTCACCAAAAACTACAGTTACATTTATCTTTTTATTTGTTGCTGTGACTCTTTCTCAGCTTGTCTTTTTATTAGTGTTCCTGATGATAGTCAGTTTTTGTTTTGCACATGACATAGGTCACCTGTTGTCTTACAGGCGTAGCAGCTGGTTGCCTGTTGTCCGAACAGCTGATGCGGTTGGTTCTCTGATGCAGCTTCATTTCCTTTTTTTCTCTTTAACTTTCTTGTCTGTTTACTCTATCTTTTCTTTTGCCACCATCCCAGTCAAGTTCAAACATTATTGTGTAAATTCAGAAATGGACTATTTTTAAAATCAACAATATTTAAGTATGTAGAGTAACCTTATATCAATGACACTCCTCATTGGCAAAGCAAATATGTTCTGGTGCAGTTGGCCCTGGGTTCCTCCTAATGGAAGACAATGCTAGACCTCATGTGGCTGGAGTGTGTTAGCAGTTCCTGCAACACAAAGGCATTGATGTGACCTGAATTGAGCACATCTGGGACATCATGTCTAGCTTCATCCACCAACGCCAAGCTGCACCACAGACTGTCCAGACAGATGCTTTAGTCGAGGTCTGGGAGGAGATCCCTCAGGAGAACATCTGCCGCCTCATCAGGAGCATGCCCAGGTGTTGTAGGGAGGTCATGGAGGCAAGGCAGGCAATTATATAGACATGCACATGGAGGCCACACACACTACTGAGTGTCATTTTAACTTGTTTAAAGGACATTACATCAAAGTTGGATCAGCCTGTAGTGTGTTATTCTACTTTCATTTTGAGTAAAACTCCAAATCCAGACCTCCATGGGTTGGTAAATTTGATTTTCATTTAATTTTTGTGTGATTTTGTTGTCAACACATTCAACTATGGAAAGAACGAAGTATTTAATAAAAATATTTCATTCATTCAGATCTACAACGTGTTACTTTAGTGTTCTCTTTAGTTTTTTGAGCAGTATGAATATATGTATATGTATATGCATATATATATAATATATATATATATATATATATATATAATATATATATATATATATATATATATATATATATATATATATATATATATATATATATATATATATATAATATAATATAATATGCATGGACACTTAACCACTTTCCCCATATCATTCAGGCCTAGTAACCAGTCAAACAAGAATTGAAATTCGCTCTGGTAGAATACAGGATATTATTACAGTCAGTTAATGCCTTGAGTCGAGAAGAAATATTTATAGAAACGTTGATGTGCTTCCAGTCCCAGAAGCTGATGTATTTCTTTTTAATAGCTCTGTTTTCACTAAAATCCATAATGAGACCTATCTAGTTTGTAACTAAAATGTAACTAAAAACCAGAATGCAAGGATTCATAAATATCATTAGCCAATGTTTTTATTCATGATAAAATGTGGTAAACAGAACAAATAAATACATTTGGGATATAGAAACAAAACATTAAAATGAGTGAATACATTTATAAATATATTTAAAGAAAAAACAGAAAGAAAAAAAAGATGTTTGTATATGAAATGATGAATCACTAAGAAAATATGTTCTATTTAATTATTGTATTCACTGATTTATTGCCTATTTTTAGGTTATGTTAGTACAATTTAATGGCATAATGAGCCATGAATGAATCATTCAATGAGTGTGTTTCAAACAGTTTTTAGTTTTGGCGTTTAGGTTTTTCATGTCTGCCAACCCCCAGGTGTGACGGTAGCATCGAGGTGTATGTGCAGTGAGAGGCAAACTCTACTTAATGATCCAACAAACACTTGGCCTAAGGCACCAGGACACCTTTATTTTAAGAGTGACAGAAGACAAAAATCTAAAAAAAAAGTGGATTTTATTTTTTCCCAGCTAGTTTTGCTGATGTTTGCTTTTAGTAACAAATGGACAAAGTGGTGAATACATCAGTGCCTTCTAAAGCTTTTAACAGTGCTCTCTGAAAAGCTTCTTTGTCAACTTTTATGGGAGCAAACATCAAGTTGTAGAACACTATATAGCCTCCTAAAACACTACAGAAATAAAAACAGAAACACACTCCTTCAGTAAAGTGTATTGTATAATCTCCACTCTGACTTCTCTAACCCTAAGTTGCATTATTAAACATGGAACTGTGGATATGCAACAGAACATGTTGACTATGATGTGAAATATGCTTTTATTGAGAGCATTCTTATTTATTTTCCAGCCCTTGAGCACATGTTTTCTCTGATTTACACATTATTCACAGTCTACTCTGGACTCTTCAGCAGTATTAGTATATCATTATTCATATTGACACTGCTGAGGCATCAACAGGGTATTCATCATAAAAGTCGAAAAGCTCTAACTTGCCTTTGCCCTTTAAACAAAGTCTTCTGAGGAGAAGAAGAGAAAAAATAAATTAAAATGTTCCGACACATCCTTCATTAATATAAAAACTATTGTGGAACAGACAGCTAGTTGATGCTACAGTGACAGTGTTTTAAAATTAGGAGCCTCACAAATTGTTAGATGGAGAATGAATTGCAGGCCAGGCAGAACAGACTGACATAAAAAGAAAATATAAAGAGCTCCCTCTGTAGCTCACTAACAAAATGCACTGTAATTATCTAACAAGTGTAACATGCATCAATTGAAAAGTCACTGAGTGACTAAAAGTGTCTGGTATAATTGGAAATCTGCCCAGACTGTAATAGATTTTCTTAGATTCCTTTGGTGCTGCATCTTCTAGAAGTTATGCCTTAACTATAATTGACAGTGTTAAACTGGATGCTCTTACGTGATTATGTCTTCGTTTGACTTAATATTTGAGCACTCAATTCCAATATTAGATCATTCATATTAGCACGGTGTCTGTGCAATTGCTGTCTTTGCCACACAGACATCATGCGGCTTTTATTTCCATCCTGTTGACCCAATAAATGTAATTAAGATCAATAAAATTAAGTCTAAGTCTAAACATTACTTTGTTAATAATAAACAATTTAGCAATCACAACTGTCCCCATATTGAGTTTTCGTGACTTACAGATGTAGCTTAAATTTAGATTCCTCAACACAATAGCATCCTATGTTCATATGCTTGTTATATGTGCTGCTTGTATTTATATGGTCAAAAATGCTTCTATGAGGGCTGGAGACGATGCGGGACAGTGCTGTTTTCAGCTGTTATTGTTCTTTCCTTCACCCACACCTCAACTCATTCAGGATATGTTTATACTGTTAACATGTTACAATATGTATGGTTAGGTTTATATTTAAACCTACACACTTTACACATTATCCTGTTCATGGGCTGTTGATTCCTACATGTCATCTGCAGGCTGCCTTGGAGAAAACAACAGACAGGATATATGTCTCTCAATTTGCAACTATGGATTGTGAAGTATTACATTTTGAAAAAGTAAACAAAGCATTTTTTAAAGCTTTGCTACTGAGAGTGGGCTGCCCCATAACTTCCTGCTTACTGATTCTAGGACATACTAAATAATGAAATAAATACATGAATAATTTATTTAAGAAAAAAAAAAAAAAAAAAAAAAAAAAAAAAGACCTTTATCCCTAAATGTAATCCAGCTAGTTATTGAGTTGTCCCTAAGCCTTATCAGAAAAATTAACATTTTGTTTGTGTAAAACAACATTTTCTAGTACACACTGTTGTTAATAAACTGTAATACTGTGGGCGTGTTGTAATGCCTCTAAATCCCCTGGCTTTGCTGTCATATTGTGCTGATTATTATGCACTGATTGCAGCTTAGAAAAAAAAAAATGCAGGTAAGAAACACACTCAGTTAACACACATTAGCTAAAAATCATTAATATTCTGTTAAAAAAAAGAAGTTGGGTTGTTTTTATTAAAACATACATTAAACCAGATTCTTTTAGATGCCTTGTATTGGACAAAAACCCAAACGAGGAATAATATTAAAAGCCATCTTGCCATTGGATTTGAGAACGTGCTATTAAAGGCTCATTTATTGTGTTTGATAGAAGGTCAAGCCAGAAGCCTTTATTCAGAGCACTCACTGACACTCATCATGGGAGAGAATTAAACATGGAAAAATTCCACACTGAAATGTCAGATGGTGCCTTTATTTTTCTTTTTTCTTTATCAGTTGTTGTTCTGGTTTGTGCAGGTGTGTGTGAGTGTGTGTGTGCTACTTGTGTAAACATTAGATGTGTGTCGGTAAAATGAAATCCAATTTGATTAAGCACACAGAGAAGATAATATCTGTATGTCCTTGGTTCAGTCGTAACAGTCATTTGAAAGGAAAAAAAAAAAGTTAGGATGCATTTAAAGCAATTTCAGTGCACTCGCAAATGTAGCTATTCAAGCAGAGATAGATGGTTTTTTTCTGTCGAAAAACATGCTTTTAATGACCTTCATTTTCCTGTGCTAGGGCAAAAATCTCCTGCAAAATGAAGAGCAGTTGTATTGATTTAATGACAAGCTCTGGCAAAACACAAACTACCATTTTCTTATTTCTTTATCACATTCTTTTCATATGAGACACTGTATGATTTTTGAGTGCATTTTTGTATTTTTCAGAGTGAGTGGGCAAAACTAGAATACACAGTCATGGCATAACTCTGAGCATTCAGGGATTTTTTTAAAATTTTTTTAAAAAAAATATAAATTCTTGACAGTAGGAGGAGTCACGTTCAGTTAAACACTGCTAGAAATGTCCTCTCCTCCTAACCACTACCTCCACCTCCACCACAACCACCCACCGAACACAACTACTGTACCTCTTGGGGAAGAGAGATGAGGAGAGAGAGCAGGAAGGGAGGGGTGGAGGAACATCGAGAGGAGAAAAACAAATCAAAGAGCCATAACCCACTTGAAACAAGCTTGTTCAGGTGTGAGAAACGAACAGAGGGAAAAGAAAAGCTCAACAAAGACACGCGGTGGATAAGGACTTTAGAGATATTACTCAGCTTGCTTTTTGTAACAAGAAGTGGCACGTCTTTGGCAGTCTACCTTCAGTGCTCCACACTAACCAGAGTGAAAGGATTGGACTCTTCTTTCTCTCCACGAGGAGAGTTACCCAAACAAAAACTGAAACAACGCACCGCAACTGACAAGAGGCATTAAAACAACATCATAAGGGAGCAGGGGTGACAGGAGGGTTGCCACAGTGAAAATGGAAGCCAACTCTAAAAAGCATCGATTTAGGAAGGGTCGGAGTGCCACCTTCAGCATTGACGGCTTTAACATCACCATCGGTAAGAATCTGAACAGCAGGCAGAGTGAGAAAAGTGTGTTGTCATGTGAGCTAAATGTAACAAAGTATATGTGAGAGGAGCAGAATACATGAAAGTATGAGAGATCATGTGACTGTGTAATGAGGCTTATAGCACTAACACAACATCATTAAATGCATCACATTTAAGCCTCTCTGCACAACTTGCACATTAGTTCATTCTGCTGAAGTTGGTGCTTGCCTCAGTAATCCAACTACACCATGGAAACAAGGGGACTTCAGACTGAAGCTGTGCACAGCTGACGTCACCATGAATTCATTCTATTGTCTTGACAACCATAGTTTATTAACTTGTGTGCCACATGCATTGTTTTAATGCTCTTATGTGTGAGAGTGACAACACATGGTTGAAAATAAAGTAATCTTAGAAGGTGTTGTGGTGTTGACAGAAGAGGATTTGCTCTAGTTTGTGTTAGTTAAGAAACTCTATCATGTATACATCAGTATTTACCTGTTTTCTCAAGTGCAAGTTGTGATAAAAAAAAATGTGCTCATGAAAATGTGTTAAAAAAGCAAAAGGCTCACTTTTTGTGTACAAAAAGAAAATGCATGATGAAACCAGTATTGAAACTTGTTATACTTTCGAACACTAACTTTTTCTATGTAACTCAACCCTGAATCAGAAAAAGCTGAAAACAGTTGCTGTACATTTTGCCACCCCCTTATGAATGTTGCCATGGCAGCGTTTGAGCAAAGTTGACAGTAAACACTGTTTAAAGCTTGAGAGCCTACAAGTGACCAAACTTGTATAATCTCCAATCATGCTTGCTGTGTGGATGTGACAGGCTGGCATAGGATGGATAGTGACTGCGAATGATAAATATTTTAAATTGTACTCTGCAATTTGTTAAGACTGCAATTGTCTCCAATATGACCAACAAAGTAAATTACTTTGCAGTGAAAGTGGTAGCTCCAAGAGACAAATCAACAGAAAACTATCATTCAGGCTAAATGCAACTGCATTGAGGCTTCATGTTGTTTTGGCATCTCCCATCTCATTACATTGCTTTTACAGCCTGGTTACGGTAAACTTGTTCTCATACCTGAATGCTATAATAAGTCTGTTGCCACGTAAACAATGAAGTGTGCTTTAAGTTAAGTATAAATGAGTTATTGTATTTGCAGGTGTTGGGATGATGAGTCATATGGTTTTTTAATCAGGATCAGTAAAAGAGCATGGCAACTGTTTAAGTACTCTTAACTATGCAAACCTTGCTTTGGATGGCAGATTTCTCTCATATGCAACTATCTTCCTGCGTTACCAGGGTGATGTGTTCCACTAACTGCCATGAACCTTTACCTTTCACAACTGCAAAACACTGCAGGTGTGAAAATCACAAGATTATTTGAATTGACTTCATGCTGAAATCTGTGTTCATTGAAAAACAAAGTTATATAAAAAACATAAAAAAGAAAAAGGTTTGACAAACTAAAACTGAAAACAAAACAGACTTGGTGTGCAAAGGCCTTAAAGCTGAGTTGAACAAAGGGAATTATTCATTCATTCATTCACTGGCCTTTTCCTCAGTGGCCTTGTCAGCAGCTATTAAATGATAAAGGCAAGTTCAGGTTTATCACATTTGAATTAAACAAATATTTCCCTTTGTTTAACTGTGAGCCACATGGATGCACATGGATACTAGGCAATCTGTAGAAGAAACACGTCTCTGAGATAAGATTTTACTGATAAGAAAGGAAAAAGTTTAAGGTTTTACGATGTATTTGATGACACATTTAAAAAATCTTTCAGGACATAAAAGCTGTCCTGAAAGGAAAATAAACCCAGTATTTTCCACTTACAAGACTGCATCCTTTTATATTTAAAAGACTTGACTCAATCACACAAGGATTATATCTCGGCCACTCTCCACACAAGCATGGTTGTTGTCATGGCAACCCACATGTGTCACAATCAATTGCTCAATGGTCCTAGGTTTCAGACTGCACAGCATCACCTCCTCTGATGCGTGACTCCTTAGCGCTGGTGTCTCATTGCCTGGCTTGACTTGTTGTATTTTCTCCTCTGTTAAACTCTAAACCTCAACTGTACCTAGCATCTTGGATTCCAGCTGAGGTGTTAAGCCATGTTTTGGGCTTATTAGCACTGTTGATGAGAGAAAGTTCATGCAGAAAAATATGATTTTAACTTTCTCTTACTGTTTAAGAGTGATGAGCTTCACAGTGCTTTTTAGCAAATGAAGATCTGGTACATTGCAGTTCTGTTCAAACTGTTTTCACCTTCTGTTCTCATACGACTAATGTCTGAGTTTGGGAAATTGTTTTTTTTTTCTTCCTCTGCCAAATTTAAAGTAAGCATGCTTTTCTGGGGAAGTTGTAATTACTGACAGTTTTTGTCTGTGTTCTGCAGTAGCTGTGTAAAGACCTTAGAGACTTGACACACAGTTTGTCTTTCCATAAATAAACGTTCTCATAGCTTTTTCAGGTAAAAGGAAATTACAATATTTGTCACATGTGTAGAGTATTTTACTTACCTTCAAACACATGAGCAGGTATTACTGTTAAAGAACTGAATCTATCAAAAACATCCTCAATGAACAGCATTGTTTGTTTATGATTATTTGAATATGTCACTGTATATAACTTGCTTTAAGAAGTAAACACAGTTAACCATAGCAGTCTGAAAAATCTGAATGCTCGGCTTAACAGCTTTAACCTTTACAATGTCACAGCTTATAGAAAATCCATCTGATCTAAATCATGTGATGAGTTTGAGTTTTGTGTTGAGTTGAGTTCTTGTTTTCTGCCGTTTTTCTGTTTTTTTGTTTAAGCTGTTTTGAAAGTGCTTTTAAACAAACCATGGTCAACTTTCATGAATAGTATGGTTTGTTTGAGGTAGTGTGAATGTGCATACAGACTTTAGTGTGGATCAAACAAAACTTTGCTCTGCTTGGAAAACCTTGTCCCTCCCCCCCCGACGGTCTCCATGGCTGCGGGACCATGGATCAGGGCAACGGACATAAAAAATAAGTTTCACAGTAAAGACTAACCCAATAGATGATGGATAGACTGTTAAAAAAATGTTTGAAGTATTTCCTTGTCGCTTTGGACACACCCTTCCACTCTGATTTGTATAGCATGTTTTTTTTTGTCTTCTTTTTTATGATTTAATTTTTGCAGAACTACCTGTATATTTGTGAAACAAACAAGTGTGGACTTTGAATATCCACCAGGAGAATTGTTGGAAAATATTCTTTAAGCATAATATGCCTTGTGATACCACATATCCTTCTCTCAGCGAGACATGGCTTTTTTCAGAAGAAGATAGTTAGGCTTTCAGAACAAGTATGCAGACTTTTGTTTTGCAACACGATTGAACAGTATGTCTTATTTTACCCTTAGATAATCTTTATAGTGGAAATGCTGTCTCTGGTTTGCTATGGAGAAAACAGATGAAAGATGAAGGACACAGAATCAAACATCAGTGAGTTGGATTTTATACCACAGTTCTTTTATACACACACTTACTTTCGTTTCCATGGTGAGACCGCAATCCTGTTTTTCTGCTGATGGCATTGGAAAATCTGAATACATTTTGTTTCTGCATCTGACATTTTCTACTCTGTAATTCAGTCAATAGTTTTCTTACCATCATTTTGGTTACCCTTTACCCTCTCTGCCTGGTAAATTAGCTTATCAACCATTCCTAGCCATAAGATTCTGTACTACAATGCAGCAATATGGAGAACCATGTATCAGAATTTGACACCTCATCAGGGATACTATACACATTATAATGTAAGTATGTGAGCATTTTAGCAAAATATCTTGAGTATATTTAGAATTGAGGGTGATATAAATAAAACTCACATGGATTATAGTGAGGTTATCTTATCTATTGGGACTTTATCATGTGACAGTTTATTGTAAAAACATGACACGTATCATGTTATACAATATGAAACGTTTTATGGTAAAAACTTGAAACTTATTACATTATAATGTGATATGTTTTGTGAAAATGTGGGACATAAGCCACACTCCTTTTTTTATGTAGAAACTCTTCAAACAGTCACAGGAGAGACTTTAATGGTGAAGTATGAAGGACACTGAGATAAACCAGATAAGACTATGTTTTCCTGTCCCATTCCCAGTGGTGCATATAGCTTTTATAATTTTAATTTCACTTTTTAAAAGACAGCAAGGACATAGGCTTAACCACTGGTACAGGTTAACCAAAACCAACACACATGCCCAGTAGCGTCACCTGCCTCCATCTCATGCAGGCAGGTGATGCGTTACACATAACTGCCCCACATTCCTGTGTGTCCAACAATAAATCAAAGTAGAACAATTAATCCTTGACAAAAACAACTGAAATGTTTCTGCTTGACAAGACTAATTTCCATAAAATGTAATTTTCACAAATATTTTTAGGAAGCAACAACCGTGTGCAGTACTTTGTGTTTAATGTTCAGACAACAAAACTTATTACATAACATGACCTGACACTTACTTTGTCGTAACATCATAGAAAACAATATAGTATGATAATAAGCAGACTTTTGTACAATTATGGTGTAAAAAGATAATTGCAATAGCAGGTTTGATAGTCGTCTCTCCATCAGTGTGGCTTCGCAGAAAATAAGTTTATTGAACCTCCACTAATTGTTACTCAAGTAATGACATCTGTCTGAGTGCATGCTTATTTCATTAGGTTGAGTGGGACAGTGTTTTAATCTGATTCTTTTAAAAATAAATTCCAGTGAGTTTGTGTGCACCCAGTCCCCGAACAACCTTTTGCAAACTGGAATCATGGTTCTGTGACTGGGTATAGCCGTCCTACACATGCATCTCCATGTTTCAGCTGTGGTGTACTCTTTTTTTTTTTTAAATCAAGTTGTTTTTAGTTTTGTTACTCATTAGCAATTTCAAGTACATTTCAAACTAATGTATTTTTGCCAACTCCAGAGTAACTTGATATTTCACCATTGAGACAAAGCTTCACCTTTTATGAGAGTAAATTATTTCTTGCCTTTTGATTAAATGTTGTGCAACCTTTTGCTGCTTTTCAATTATGTTTTTGTATAAAAAAAACAAAACAGGTTGTCTTTTACCAAAGTTTAGTCTTTTCTGCGCTCAATTTTTTTAAGGTTAAGATATAAAACCTAATCAGATATCAGGAGGCTGTTCTGAAATGAGAATTATTAAAGATATTATGTGACTGCTGTGTGTAATAAACAATAATTTGTGCATTGGTTCCTTGGAAGGCTGTAAGATTGTTTCTTGTATTTCTGTTCATTCAGATTACTTTGGTTAAGGTAAATATGGTATAAATGCTTTTTGGGGTACTCATTACTTTACTATAAGAACAGACAGGGGTGGCAGTCTTGTAGAGTGTCGGAACTATTGCACACATTGCTTTTATATGGGAATGTGCAGGAGTATAGAGGAAACTGTTTTATTGATGCTTTTTTAGGATAATCATGTTTGATAATGTTTCAGTCGATGTAATGAATATTTTCCATGGGTTTCTCATATTCAGAGTTGCCTACAGCTTTCAGTAGGGATTTTTTCAGCATGGTGGCATAACAGACTATGAGCAGGACATTAAAGCTTGGTCACTCTCACTGTTGAGTACAGTCCACTACTCATTCCTCAAGTGTCTTGTGTTTTCTGTCGAGATGCTGTAACATGGAAATTTTGCTACTATGGAAAGCTAGCTTGGTCTTACAGCGAATAAATTGTCCAGTCTTATACTTTGGTTTGTGTTTGAAATTATCTCCTACTTGGCACCTTTATCTCTGGCTGTCATGCTTTTTTCTTCACTCTGTAGCTTCTGTCCTTTCTCCTCTGATTCCATCACTTATTGCCATCAACAAGCACACTTCTCATTTACTGGCGGGTAATAGTTTTAAATCAAATCAATCAAATCAAAGATACTTTTTTCATCCCCAAGGGGAAATTCAAGGTTCAAGCCAGCTTGTCCAAGGTTTGACATACAGACATTTAACACTTATGACAAGTTTACAGAACCAAACTGAAGCTTAGGCCCAGACAGTTTTTCTGGCACCGCCTTATAAATGAAGAAAAGATAACATAAGGAAGGATGGATGAGTGTTTAAAAAAAAAAAAAAAGTATCTTTACACTTCACCTAAAGGGGAAAGGATAAAGATGCAACAAAAAAACACACCTCTAAACATAAGCACAAATTCAGACAATAGACAACACACAAAATGGGAGCAGGGTCTCCTAGACGGCCAAGTGAGGTTGCAGCCGGCCAAGCAGCACGGCCATTCAGCTCGCCGTCCATGAGTGGAGGGAGGGGCGAGGTCCAGAGAAGGCGGTGAAAGATAGAAGAGTGTGCCTGTAACAGTGGGTGTGAGTGTGTGCGTTCAATGAGTGAGTCTTTGAACTTTCCCCAGTTCATATGTGCCACCCGATGTAAATGCAGCCTTGAGAGCTGAGTTCAGTTTAAGTTCCAGCTCTAATTGAAATTATGAGTTCAGAAGCTCTAAAAATATCTTGTACAATAACGTATTAGCCAACTCATCTACTAAAAGTTTCAGCTCTCTGTGTTTTTAATATCCACATATCGCTGCCTGTTCCCTACAGCCTTAGTCACTTCATGTACTAATAGGTATTATTATTCATTATCCACATTTGAGTCATTGCATTTCTATTTTATTTATACAGAGAGCCAATTATAAGTCAACATTTTGTAGAAATGGTTGTGACAATCTATCTTTGACATTGTTATTCATCATGTGCAAATTTATCACTCTGTATGGAGGAAACATGCACTTTGCAACGAGGCTCAGTGCTGATAAATGAGCTTCATCACATCTTGGCTTCTCAGAGGAGCCATATATGCAGTAGAATTTAAATTTATGCTTGTTACTAGTACAAAATATTAACCTTTTTTGCCCTCTTTACATAAATGCAATAGAAAGACCTTTTATTCGCAAATTCACCTTCATTTACCGTAAGACTATGCAGGTTTTTGTAAGTATAGCCAATTAAACTGAAAAGCTTGACCATGTCATAATGACCTTCACATAGAAGCCAGCCTTGTTAAATCCCACAGCCCTGAAGTTCTGTAATATTCTTTTCTGACATTGAACTCTCAGCTACACGATAAACATTTAAGGGAATGGAATACTTCTAGACTAATAAGCCACGGTTGTGAGTTTCTTCATTTTTGTAAAATAATAAAGAAACAAAGAAATAGCTAATATTTCAGTTTGTTTGTTTTGTCGTCAACGTTAATACAGTAATACATGATGTGAAAATGTTTCAGTAACATTTTTGGATTTGGCACCGCTTATAAAGGTTGTATTTGGATATTTTTATTTGTCATAAATGATCAATTTAAGTGTCACTTATTCTGTGTTGTCATGCCAGTGCTTAAATCAATTACAGGGACCTTTAAGCTCAGGCTTTCAGAAGGTATAAATGTAATTAAGTGATTACTATTAACATTAAAAAGTTGATAAAAAAAATGGCAATAATTTATTGAAAGTGGTTTTATTGGTTCTGTCTAACATGATGACTCTACAGAACATCCAGTGCTACTTTTAACACAAAAGCCTCAACATTGTTACCATGACACAAAATAAACTCAAGAGGTCCAAGAAATTGATAGAGGAGCAAAAACCAACAGCAGTCACATCTTCCTCTATACAGGTTCATCTGAAAAAAAATTGAAAATTATGAAAAAGTTCACCACTCATTTCAGAATGTGAAATCTATATATTTATAGATTCATTACACAAACAGGTGAAGCATTTCAAACATTAATTCCTTGAAATTGGTGTTCAGGCATTCATTTGTCCTTTTCTATTTCTGACAGCTGTATGGCTGAGCTAGGCCCTCTCATGTTTTAGTTCAACATGAAAGCTCAACAAGTTCTCCATTTAATGCACCTCTGCACATCACTTCATGCTCGTGTTGTTGTGCTGGCATTTATATCTTCTCTCTCTCCACTCAGGTTTATAACAGTTGCTGACTAGCTGTGGCTGTGAACATTCAGCACCAGTTTTAGTTGGGCTTTACACCCATTCACTGACCCTTACTGACTAGAGTTGTATGAAGAAGACAGTACAGTGGATCATCATAATTAATAGTCTCAAACACCACCACTCTGGTAATTCTCTCTGGACACTAAAGGATGATTTCATCAGGTGTAAATATGTGTGTATTTTGTGATCAAGTAATGAATAAGTTCCTTAATGAAATTGTTACAAATTTCCTTGAGCAGTTTATGTTTTTCTGCTCTTTGCACATTAACTATTACATTGAAAACATTATGTGCCACAACTCATTCATTGTCAACATTTTTTGCTTTATGCCCTCAAGAGGAGAAAAAAAAGATAAATCTGTTATTTTATTAAAATAGCTTTTTTCTCCAACAATATGTAGCAATATCTTCATTGCTAAGAAAGTGGTGAAATTAAAGAAAACAAACTACTAAAGAAATTTCAACCTAAATTAAAATGAAAAAAAAAAAAAAAAATGCATGAGAGTTTAACTCCTGCAGGACTTTTTAATATGTTCAACAGACTTTGCATCGCATTTGCTGGCATGTTGATCTCGTTCTAACCAGTTTCACACAAGTATTTACAGTGCACTGTTGTACACTTTGTGAGATGTTAACAAAAAAAAAAAAAAAAAAACCCTTCAAACTATACATTTGAAAGGCATTACGAAATGTACTTAATGCAATTCTGGTTTGTTACAGTTCATGGCCTTGCTGAGAGCTTGTTATACAATTGTTACTTTCCTCACAATTTCCACTATATTTTTGTACTGCAAACACACACACACACACACATACACACACACACACACACACACACACACACACACACACACACACACACACACACACACACACACACACACACACAACGATAATAATAAAACAAGGGCATTAAGTCTGAAGTCTCATTTAACCCTTTTAAGCCATCAGGAGTGCAACAGTTCCTGATGTTCTGCATGCTTGTGATCCTGTCAAGTGGTGCCTATGATGTCAGGCACTTAAAGAGTTCAACTGATTGTGCGGCTCGCAGGATACATTTTATATTCATCTGTGAAACTGTCTTACCTGAACTGGATAACCTTGTTCAGTTGAGACAATTATTAAGTTAGTTGCTGAAGTCGAGATTGGTTTATAGTTCTGACTGTTTGATTAATTATTAATTATTTTATTTGCCCTTTAATTATGTGTCTTACCACTATTTTTCCTTCAGTGGCAAATGAGGATGGAGAGAGTTCTACCAGACCCCAGGCCAGCTTTGCACGTAAGTGTAATGAGCACTCCTGTAGTTTTAGTCATTAGTACTCAGTTCACAATATTCATTCATTTGAAGCCAATTCACCTTTTAGATCAAAGCATTACAGAGTGTTTTTAGCCTCTGTTAATGAGATATTGGCTATAGCAATTAATGGCCAGCTCATTAAAAGGGAAATGAAAGGACATTAAAATGATTATTTTACAGATGCTTTAAAAATGCCTCTCCTTTGCTATAAAATTGATCAATTTTAACATCTAATGCATCTCCATTAAATATCAGAAACTGACTCAAGTTTGTAACTTGAAATAAGCTGACAAGCTTTCTTTTAAATAAAAGCAGACAACTTCTACTCGTAGTATCACTTGTAGTCATTTTAATGGTACACAACCACTGACAGTATTTATCCACATGGGGGCAGCATTGCAGAGGCATTAAATGATCCAACACGTTTGTGATTCAGAGAGCTCTTCTTATGAAGACACAGCGACTACCTCTTTTCTTTTTCTTTTTTTTCTATTTTGATGTTTAGATCTGTAAAATACATCTTTAAAATAAATCTTTTTGTTGATTTGTTTATATATAAATATGTATAATATATTTATTTTTCAGGCTCAAAGTCCCAGAATGCTTTGTGGAATGCCATCACAGCAGGAATGGGGATCAAAGGCAAAGAGCAGAAGGCCCCCCTGAATGACCCACGGAGTCCTGAGGAAATTCTGGCCGACGATCTTCCTGCAGCAGATGAACCAGATGCCACAGAGAAAACTGCCATCAGGTTTGCCACTATCACCATGCCTTGGCGATGATGCCAAAATAATAGTTGTCTCACAAAGAAATAATTGAGATTCTACAGGTATACCGTGTCAGGAGTACTATATAGTCTGGAAACAAGTTAGTGAATAACTAGACACTATTCTTCACTTTATATTGGTTTTGTGCTTTTGGAAAAGAGTTGGGTTAAGCATTAATTTTATAAGATGTGTGCTGAAACACTGATTGCTGCCTGTAGACAAGGTAGTGTTGTGTCTGACATTTAGCTTCCTTAATTCACTTTCACACACTGGTAATTGCTATGTATGGATGCTGACCTCAAGGGACTTGGCCATGATTGATTCCACCTTGATAACAGGAACTTTAAACCAGCATTAGCATAACCATGTTGTCTTTTAACCCCTGATTCCAATTAACCTTCACGGCTCCAGAGAATGCTACAAATGATGCAGGTGGGAGAACTGAGCAGTTGTCAGAAGATACTTAAAATTCACCGAATACTGCAAAAAGCTCTGATGGCATTTTAAAGAGCTTTACAAATAATGGTGTGCTTGATATCAGATTTTGGGAATTTCATCCTGTTGTTGTTTGTTCTATTTTGCTTTTCTTTTACCTCTGCAGTGCCTCTCTGTGCTATCTCAAATTACAGTGCTATTTTTGGACATAGGGTTTACCCTTACCTTAGATCCCTTTTCTAAACTTGGGTAGTGACAAGTAAAAAGTGATTTTCCTCTTGACTGGACACAAAGCCTGCACTTACATAAAAAACCCAACATTTGAAAGAGAAGCATTAGTCAGTACAAAGCAGCTAAACGTAACCTTCTCTTCTCGGATAGAAGTGTTGGTCATGAAGACAGTTTATTTTAATTCCTCATATGAAGTTTATCTCACACAACAAAACAGCAACAAACTGAGAAACTGTAATCTTCAATTCATTGAAATAATCTGATAAAATAATGACTGCAACAAATTAGTGTTGTTTCACACATATTAAGTCATTTTATTCCTTGTGACTTTGTTTGGTTAATCCCATTAAAACCTGGCGACGGCTTTGACCACACCAACATTAGTTAAGAGAAGGCATCTCTACTGGGAGTAGCAGGGATCTACAAGTGAATGGTAAATAGCCAGATTATGCTACTGGTTGATTAAATGAACACAGAACCCTAATCCATAAAATGATGTAACCACAGTGTCATATCTGTAATCCTCCAGTGAGTGATAATTAGATTTTATTGGTCAATGGAGAATCATATGAGCAGATATAAGCAGGATGGACGTTAAAACAAAGGATGGATTGACTGTCACAAATAAGAGGTGCTACAATATTTCCAGTGAAAACAAAAAGCTAAATGTCTGTCTTCATTGAATTGCTTTTTGATTTCACAAATTTGATGCTGAAAATGCTTTTGGATTCCAACTGTTAAAAAGACAAAATTAAGAGCACATTTAGTCTTTTATTGAGGCACTAAAATCCAATATTGAGCCATTAGGGATTAAACACATGCTGACTCATCTGTGTGGTTGGTGCCACGCAATGTTGTCTTCTCTCATTATGGATGGCTTATGCATTTAAAAGCACCAGCTAGCATTCAAATGATTACACAGTGCTGTCTTGTGGTAGGTGAAATCTGTTGCTTTTTTTTTATATATAAAGATGCAAAAAACGTCCCAATGAGCGCTACATGTTATTTGCACGTATTTATGAGCTTCATTTAGCCATGAACATTGTCAGCTAAAGTTAGATTACAAACGGAGCTGAATATGGGCCTCTTAGGTTGTAGTTCTGGTCAAAGTTCAACAAGTTTAGATTATTGTATCACAGTTTAGTCCTTGTAATTTAATTTACATGTTACACAAAAAACTACAAATATAAAGGATCCATAACAGAGGTCTATAAAGTGCAAGCTGAAGACTCAGTTCTTCAAGGAGCACTTCAACACTTGGCTGTATTTATTGGAAAGTTGGAGAACTTAGCCCAGTTCTTTGCAACAAACATTATGGTATTAATTATTTGTATTATAACATAGGTGATATTATGGGGTGGGAAGAGAGTAGACATCAAAAAAAGAAAAAAAAAAGTGAGTACTTACAGAATATTGTAAAGCAAAGTATTTAAATTTAGTTGAAGAAAAAAAATTAAAAAGCGTCTTTATTTTGTATGCAGACAGATTGTCTGCATAATCATCTAGTTGTGTTAGCAGCTCTCTATGAATGCTAAGTTTAGTAAGTGCAAATATTTATTCAAAATATTCAAATAGATTACATATTTGATCAAAACTGAACCAAATTCAGTCCAGTTTTTGCCTGGAGGTCT
>NC_136625.1:18006785-18036785 GCF_933228915.1 Telmatherina bonti
TAGAACTAATCAAAAATTTAGACACACTTCCCCATTACATGTAAGTTACATCTAAATTTTTGACTGGTATTCTACTTATAGTTGTGAAAACTAAAAAAAAAAAAAAACAAAATGATCACTTTCAGTCAGTACTGTGAAACAAATCAGGGCAGCAGTGCAAATGTTTGGTTATAGAAAGACAAAAATAAATTAAATAAAAATGAGGAAAGACAAAAAGCTTCCATATTAAGTTTCCATCCATCCAATATATAATGGCTGACCATATTATTTCCTGTTTTCAATATAACTCTGATGTACTCCTGTTCTGGACAGCCATCAGAACCACAAACTATCATTACAACAGTCACCGCTGCCAGTAAGTCTCTCTCACAGTGGTTTTCATGATACATTAGTTGTGTCATTCACAATTTGTGAGATGTCATTGACAATATGTTCAGTGACACTCAACTTGCTCAGTTTAACATCAACTAAGTGCTGAATTGTTTTGAGTAACACCGAACATGTCTAGTTAACTATGTTAAAGGTAAAACAATTTTCTCTTTTTTGGGGGTTCATATTCAGGCTAAGGTGACACATGACTGTTAGATAATCTTTAGAAAGTTAATATTGAACCTTTAAAAATGTATTATTATTTATATGTGAATAATTTTAAAAGAAGAGTGACGTATGGAATCATTTTACACAAAAAAGACTAAAATAATCATCTTGAGGTTTCTTATATATACTGCTAGACAAATTCATGTCATAAATAAGTAAAATTAAAATATTGGTCCCAAAAAAATCCAATATTATTTTAACTCTGAGGTTTACACTCGTATATAAGCCCTATAGCTTATGTGACTGACTTCAAGAATACAAGGCAAAGTCTGGATCCTCTGCCATGTCATCTCATGTCACATGTCTTGGGAAATAAACTGCACTTAATCATGCTGCAACGATGTCCTCCATCTGCCAATGATTATGTAAGATCTACACCTGCGCACGAGGATATATCCTGGTAGTGCTAGACAGGGAAGTAGGGGGGAGGAACTTTTAAATTTTAGTATCCATTTTAGTAGCTAAGTAATTTTTTTCTAGGACTGCATGTTATTTATGGACCAAATATGAGTTTGGAATGACAAATTCAACCACTACAGACTTAATTCATTACATTAAAGAGCTGATCAAAGTGATTGCCCTCATTTGCAGAATTGAAGCCAGTATAACATGTTGAATCAGTGAGATCAGACTGCATTACACAACACAACTGCAACAGAGACAGGCATTCACCAGAGCTCCAGATGTTTTTGAAGGTTGATTGTTGGCTTGGTGTATGAGGCCATTTCAGCAGATGTGAATGACAGAAACATACAAACAAATAACCAAATATATTATAAACCATTTAAATCAGAATTATTAACCTGTTTATTTTTATCTTGTAAAATTTCATTACTAAAACAAACAAGCAAAAATCAGTTTAGTGCTTGAAAAAGAGTAAAATAAAGCTTGGGCACCAAAGAGTTAAGTGGTGTAGTAACATTAAGCAGCAAGGACTCAGGTGTTACCATTTGATCGCCTGCCCCTCCACGTGACAAGTGCCCTTGTGGAAGAAGTGAACCCCTCATTGCCCCCAACATGCTCACTGGTGTGTGATTGTGTGTATGGCCGAGGAAAATGAGCTGCATGTATAGAAAGAGAAATGAACTTGCAATGAAATTGTATATGAATGAGTGAATAAGAAACATACAGTGATAGTACAGGTTAGAAGTGTAGATAGTTTACCAAAACAAA
Organism: Telmatherina bonti; assembly: GCF_933228915.1. NCBI lineage: Eukaryota > Metazoa > Chordata > Actinopteri > Atheriniformes > Telmatherinidae > Telmatherina > Telmatherina bonti. Next base: position 18,008,556 of record NC_136625.1, read on the forward strand.
ATTATGAGTGAAGAGTGGGGTGGAGATATATTATCATAAATAATAAGTAACAAGTAGCTTTGCTTTTCCAATGAGTCTAACTGTTGTTCCCTGTCATACCTCCAAGAAACTGGTGGTTTTAAACTAATAAGATACCAGAACCTCATGTTATCCCTGTTTAGCGTTAACAAATAGTGTTAGCATATTGGGAGTTATTTAGGGAAACTGAATATTCAGCAAACCAGATGAGGTTAAAGAGTGTGTTAATGCATAATCAGCTAACAAAAAAACGTGGCGCAGTGGGTGACTAATGTTGCTCTGTGCACTTCTGTTAGTAAACAGATATGTCAGCCATAAACAAACACATGGTGAATTAATAGTACGTCAGGCTTTGACATCTGTGAGGTTATGGTGAGGACAACTAGAGCATGTGCCTACGGCAGTGCCAGTGATGCTATGTAACAAGGCTAGCCCAACTACCCAGCAACATTATGTACAAATCTATGAAGTATATCTTGAGATATTAAGTGGAATTTTATTGAAATTCTTTTGTTAAAAATCTGCCCGTAAAATCAGATCAAATAGCTTGAATACGTTTAAGGTATTCAAGTAGATTCAGGATAGCTGACAAAACCTTATGTTATTTCACTCTGAGTCTTTGCATTGAGGTGAAACCTAAAATAATAATAATGCCCCAAAAAATTAAAGATCAGTCATCGAATAGCACAATCCAATGGGGACCAGGAAGAGCACTTGAAATGCCATGTCTATTACCTTGTTGTTGGTTGTTTCAGTTTGGTCCAAGCAGATGAGCAAGTGGCTACCATAAGTGTTTGCCACAAAACTACAGTGTTGTCTAAAAACAAAGCTTGAAAAGTATCATTTCTTTGACTCCAAAAACAGGATTTGGTAACAGTTTGAACTGTTTTAATTACTGGTCTATGACAGAACTATTTCTGTTTAAAAAAAAAAAAAAAAGAAAAAAAAAGTGCCCCTCACTAGTTTGATTGCTTTTGCTTCTCACCCAAGTTTTCACTTAAGGTGCTGCACCACCTTTGACCTGTTGGGATCTGTCTTGAGGACAAAGTAATGGGAGGTGTTTCTTTCTTTGGATGTTTCCACCTTTGTAACTCTTCAAATAAATACAGCTTTATGGCTGAGTGCCCTCAATTTCTCCCACCTATCTTTGTATCTCCACTAGTCCCAATATAACAAGAGAAATGAAGTATAGATGGAGGAATCATATTTTGTGATAGATGATCTCTTCCAAAATGTGGTCATTACTGCAAAGGCGCTTGATATTTTGATGCATAGCTATCCTTATCGGCCAGTCTGGAAACTTAAATGAGATTTGAATTTTTCATGTACCTCCGAATGGCTGGGGCTGTTAATGTCTTGATTTCAGCGTGTGAGCTTTCAGGGAGCTCGAGTGCAGTGACAAGAATACCTCAGCACATTGTAATTTCCAGCAGGTCCTTTTGTCAACGTCATACAAATAATTCATTTTGACAGGACTTGATTCATTTGGGGTCTTTTTCTGTGAACACTTGTACTAGTAATTATTCAGGGACTTATTTGGATTATCATTACCTGAAGGACACAATTAGTTTAAGCTCTTGTGTTTATCAGTCAAGTAATAAAGTAATATACTTGCTTTTTGTGTAAAGTATTTTCTGCAAACAATCACTTATGCAAGCATAATGTTTTTGTGTTGTCATCCCCAAATCGCAGCCGTCACGATTGCCAAGGCAATGCTTTTAGCATTTAACACTTTCTTCTTTTTTCTGCTTTTTTCCCCCTGTGGACTCTTTTTTTCCCCCCTGTCTTTGTGACACATTTGAATGCTTTGTGCAGATGTGTTTCCATTAGAATATCCTCCTCAGTCTGTTAATTACTCTCAATTTTACTGCCAGATTACTTGGCAACAATGAAGAGTGGTATGAAAATGAGCAGCAACTAAAATGCCTCTGTATATTCCTCATATTTAATCACAAAACCAACATTGTTGTATTGTTCTCTTCCCCAATCAAATGTTGCACATTACTACAATGCTTTTTAAAGAATGTGTTTCATTCATCAGGTAATACTTTAAAGTATTCTGATTTTTTTTTCCTACAAAGCCTAAAGGGCATGAAATAAGGCTGTATTGCACTGAGGCTGCATTCACGATTCTGACATTTTTTAGTAAACATGGATTGTTATGAATTTTTTTTAACCCTCTTAGTAATTTTATAATAAATGAATTATTCAAAACTACATCAGACCATGCACAATATTAAAAGACTCTTCCTCCTATTAACTAGCCTTTTGGTAAATAGCCTCAGTTCCTTAAATGTACTCACTTAAAAGCAATGTTTTTAGATAGTTTGCATGTGTCGTGTGGGAGAACTATACATAATGAGGACGTGCTTTTCACAAGAGTTTAAAGCATCAGCACATGGTGAACCAGTGGACATATACTAGGAGCTGAACATAGTTTATCAGCAGAAAAACACATAAATAACAAGACAAACAAAAAAGAAAAGGGGAGAGCACAAGCATAGAGACTCTCACACTTCACTGAAGTGAAACAAGTGCACACAGATCATACAAAACCTTGCCTTGCCTCTGTTAGCATGCAGTGTGGCTAACAATGCTGTACAATACAAGACATGCAAAACAGGGAACACAACCTAAAAGGGGGGTTGTAAAACAAAAGATAGCTTTTAAGAGCAGTGATGGAGCTGGTTAACTCAAAAGGTAAAAGGGTGAGAAGACCATTGAACCAGAGATGTGATGAAAATTAGGAATGATTTATGGTGTAGGAGCATGAAAGTGACAAAGTGTAGTACGATGTGAAAACCCATATAATTAGATCAATTGAGCAGACATGAGGAAAATATCATCTTTATTAAAGTTAATTGTGACCTTAATTTAAAAAAAAAAAAAAACTCCCACAAAGTGAGAAAATTTGTTTTTATCTTGTTACACAGATCTTCTACTTTTGAGGTTAATTAATTATTTTCTTTTTGTCAAATTTACAGCTTCATTGTGAAACCCATTGGTTTTTATTTAAGATGCTCATGCTTAAAAAAAGATTAAAAAACAGATGATTCCATGCTTTGCTATTTTTGTTCCTGATGTGTTTATTTAGGAAACAGTGTTCTATTTGTGCGGTGAGTCAGAAAAGTTAGGAGGTCAGAGTGGAGGATGGGCACATAGGGCATCTAACACTGTCTATCCCTGATGGGAATTTGTGAGTAAAAAGTGTCGTTTGACTGACAGAGGCAAATTCTTCTGTCAGATATAAAGATGGAGTTGCAGGTTGGCAGGCACTTGAGCAAACCAGCCATCTGGAAATCTGTCCAAAGTTTCCAAGTTGTACTTATTTTCATGTAGATTTCTACCTCAGCAGAGTGTCTTTATGTTGTTGAGACTGAAGAGATTTGGGTAGAGATGTATCTACCATTTCAATCTATCCTTATTATGTATAGGTGGGGAATTTCCCAAGAGACATATGTAGGGGGGGGAACTGTTTTTCGAGTGATGTGATCTAAGCTTTCATGCCAACTCTTTGCCAACGATATCTGGAGAAAGCAGATAGATACTCCAAATGGTGCACACAGAGTGAATGTGCGAGCTGGAAGTAACACAGACACAGGGGCAGGTTGAAACTATCAAGCAATATTTTTAATTTTTATAACTTTATTTTTTTCATGGAGATGCTACAAATCAAGTACAAATCAATCATACATTACATACATCTTTACTGACGTGTGTAATATGTAAATGTGTCAACAATATTAATGTTGTTGCTCTCCCTTTTATTTTCTAAACCTTTTAAGTAAATTTATACATTGATAAACCAAAGAACATATGAACACAGAGGGCTGTGACTCACTTAACTATTCACAAAGATACATTTTATAACACCATCTATTTGGTAATCCTGTTCACTACATATTTTTTAGAAGGATAACAAAAGGAAATTTGGTCTTCGTAGGTCAATGTACCAAACCCATTTTGTCCACCATCTCATGAAATTCTCCGATTGCATTTTATTTGGAAACATCAGCTTTTCCATGTTATAAATATCATGTATGATTTTGTATCAATCAAAAAATGTTGGGGCATGTGGTTGTACCTTGTTCTTAGTCAATGCCTTCTTCCTTCCCACAAGTAGTATTATCAGTAGTTATTTACTGAGAATACTCTGAGAATAATTTACATTAAGTAAATTGTAGTGTGCCTCTCATACACGATCTAAAAACACCATTTGAAATATAGTTTCCAAAGATTTATGGACATTTTCAAGCAATATTTATAGAAACATTATTATTTAATACCTTTGATGTATAAAATGGGATGGCAGTAATAAAATGCTATACTTGCACCAAAAAGATTGTGAGGAAGTGGATATTTCAGGAAATTGCAAAAGGTTTTCAGAGGATTCTTCATTTTTAGAGTGGTAATATTCTGATAGTAAAAAGAATTCACATGAGACACATGTTAATTATTAATTATGCATATTGCAAATCAGCCGTTGTAATTTTCTAACTATGCCTTCAGCTTGCTGTAACTTTTCTCTTTTGTATTTACACTTCACTATTCACTTTTACACTTCACTAAATGCTGCATCAGCCCCATGTGCTGGGGACCTTTGTATAGTAAACAGCCAAATGTGACGTTGCCTGTGTAGTTTACCCTCAAGCTAACCTGCCATCTATACCTTCTATACCTTCAAACCTCCTGGGGCCAACATGCCTCCACAGAAAGGGAGGAGCAAAGTGATAAAACGCTGATATATAACAGGCAGGAAGCGAGTGAAAGAAATTGAATGACAGAGAGAAAATGTCGAGGAGGAGTACACTTTTGAGAACATCAGCAGACTCCCACAAACCTTTCTCCTTCCTCCTCATGGAGGATCCATCTCAGCAGAAAGAAGGTCTTTGAGGTGGTGCCCTGGCATTATCCCTGCATCCTGCATCAAGTAATTGAAAGACCTAAGGGTACGGTAGAGGGATTTTGGTGAGGGTGGTGCTGGGTTGAGTCATCCTTAAAAGTTTTGTGCTTGAAAAACAGGTCAGATGGATGCTTCGAATCTAAAATACAGCATACTTTACATAATATACATCATTGTATAACTTAAGTGTTGCTTCAAAGGGCAGAGTGATGGGGAACATACCTGCTCAGTTAAAATGTGGAAAAAAAATCTCATAATATCAAAAGACCAGAATATGTTTGGCACTTGCTGCAAATGTTTCAGCTGCGTTCTTCAGCGGAGTTGACATCCATCTGCAGAAATCTGCATCATCATGGCTACAAATGTCATAAAGCGCTTTCTCTTTAGAATTTCCCACAAAATCTGACCAAACTGAGATGAAAAGACATTTGTGAAAAACACCCCTGTATTGGGATACTGAAATGTGTTGTTTGTTTTAAAAACCAAGAAAAACAGTTCAATGTATTACAGAGCTTGTAATCGGGAGGATTGACTATAGGACGGTCCCGAATGCACTCAATGGATCAAAGTAATCTCTGTCAAATCAGTGTCACTACTCTCCCTGCATCGTATTTAATCCCCTTTGGCATGGCTTTTAATATGTTGTACAGCAAATGTATTATCAATGTTACAGACTAATAGATAAAAGATACAGCTTTAGAATGGTTGAAGCTGTAGCAGATGTTTTTATATTACATTTTACATCTAAGAAATCTCCTTGTCTTAGATGAAATTTACTCCTAAATTCCTGATGAAATAAGAAAATGGGTTAAAAAAAAATAGGAGAACAAGAACCCTATGTAGTTGCTGCAGAGTCCCTCGTGTTTGAAGTATTTCCTTTAATCAGAAAATTTGTTTGTGCAGCCCTGGTTTTTCTCACCTTCATCACTCTCCCCCTAAAGGTCTCACCCTCTTGTCCCTCTGTATCCTCATTCATTTTCCTCCCTCACTCCCTGCGGTTTTCCACTGGATGAAACAGAACATGGTTTTTCATTATTGGTCAGACTCCTCCCTCTCTTTGACTGGTGCTGTTTCTCCTCCCCTCCCTCTTGTGTGGCGAGCTCAGCAGTGAGTGATAATCCCGGATTGCACTGCCCTGCCGTCTGCATCCCGTTGTTGCTGGGAGAGCATGGCACGGTTCCAGGACCCCTGTGCTCACACAGGAGAGCAGTGAACGAAATAAGAGTGAGAGAAAGAGTGAGAGGCAGAGAGAGACCAGAGAGAGAGAGAGAGAGAGAGAGAGAGAGAGAGAGGAAAGAGGTGCAGTTGGACTGTTTCACGACTGTCACAGCTGCTTGAGCCCTGCACTGAGTTACTGAGTTTCACTCAAAAACACTCTCTTACTTTACAAGAGAGGAACGGCAAGGATGGCAGGCGGTTTGTTGCAGCTGTGGCTACAAATGTGAATGAGGAAACCTCGGTGACATCCTGGGTTTCACCACATCGCAGCCTTCTCTCCTCCACGTTGCGTCTTCCTCGCTGCTTACACCTAACAAGGATTAAAGTTTGAATTTTTTTCTTTTTTCGTCTCCTGTTGTCTCATCTGGAACTCTTTCTGACATGGAATCGCCCACCAAAGAGATCGAGGAGTTTGAAAGTACTGCCCTGAAGTACCTCCAGCCAGAACAGATAGAAAAGATTTGGCTCAGGCTCCGGGGACTGTGAGTATATTTACTTTTATTCTTTTCAATAAGTGTATGTGCTTAATTATATTCAAGACAAGATTTGAACATTCATTTAGATATCATGAAAAAGATTACTTCTACATATAGACATGGATTATTGGTGTTAACATAAAAAACTGGTTCTGTTAATCTCAATCTGCTTCTATCAAAGCTTCAATTACATTGTGTATATGTTAGGATACAGGAGAGAACCAGTGTTGGATTACAAGAATAACAGAGGGAGAGAAAAGGACCACAAATTTGACATTAAAAAAAACAAAAACAACAAAAAAACCCATAAAGACTGCAACCTCTCAAACCAACAGATGGTTCGCAGCTTTTAGTGGGAACCTAAGAAGAAAAACAAAGCACACCAGGGCTGAAGATTGCTCATGCTTTGCCATTAATGTTTTTCTACATTTAAAAAAAGGCAAGTTTTTATCTCTTCCTCATTCTAAAGAAAAATAAATAGTGGTGGATTTCTGTGCCAGATGTCTCATTTGACATTCAGTACACGTCTATTTTCAACAATAAATATGCAATCACAACTCTAAGACTCAGAAATGTTACCATTTTTGTTTTTCTTTTTTATCCATACACCTGTCATTTTTTATTTTTAATGCATCCAAATTCATTCTCTTTAAACAGAAAAAAAAAATATCCTTAAGTGGCATCTTGTCTATTTCTGACAGTTTCATTACATGTTTTTTTAGACAGCACTTAATACATGCAGTGATGCTGGAAAGTTTGTGAACCATCTAAAATTGCTACAGAAAGCCAGTCTTAAAATTACCAATCACTTTATTTTTCCCATCAGGAAGTTTGTACATTGTTATACCAATCCTGTAATTAGATAGACTGAACTCAATTAAGCAAATGAGAAAAAAGGATTCTTCTCAGTAATTCATGATTATAGTAAACTCACTAAAGCTATCATTCCTGCCTGACTGCACTTAGTTGAAAATCCTATACAAACCAGAAGACAATTGGATTAATCCTTTTAGGACAAATAAGATCAAATGATAAACTTTGGACTTGAAAATTAGACATTGTGAAAAAAGGAAACTATTTTGCACCAGGATTTCATATCTTTGAAATGTGGTCATGGTTGCATCATGGTTAGAGTTTATCTAAATGGATCAATAAATTCTGAATAATTGAAGCATATTACAAAGGAAACAGCATCTGTCCATTAACTGAGTTTACAGAGAAAGCGGGCCACGTTATAGAATAGCCATTGCATTGCAATGAGCAACTCAAAATTTATCCACTGGCAAGCAGAGGCATTTACATGCATGCGTGCTAACATATACAAGTTATATGTTAGAATATAAACAAAATATTTATTCATTTTTCATGCCACCTAGTCGAGAGGCTAGGTGCACCCTGGACTGATTGCCAGTCCATCACAGTGTAACAAAGCAAAACAAACAAAATGGATATTTAAAAAGATTTACAGCGAAGGACATATGACAAAAACCAGGATATTCTGGCATGTTCACAATATTTTATTGTGGTCTTGTGAAAACTGGAACGCTGCTATTTTAGTTCTGAATGTAGACAGCTGTAATGGATCTTATATTATCAGACAGTTTATTCTAGAGATGTGGACCACAATAACTGAAGACACCGTCAGCAGCCTTGGATTTATTTTTCAGAGCAACTAAATGACCTGCTTCTGATGTTTATTCGAAAGGTGTTCAGGAGACAGGCTTTAGTACTGAAGCGATATGTTCAAATTTCTGTGTTTGTGTAAGACCAGTGGCCAAAACTGCTAAAGGGTGATGATTCAGTCAACTCTGCATTAAGAGTATTATTAGGCCTAGTCTCACTCAATGTCTTGACATTCAGGTTATTATTAGGAATTATGTCAGTGATAATGAAAGTCTCGTTTTCCAATCATTGAACATTAAGTGGTAGAAGTTTTATTGTGGCCCTGTAATGTACTGGTGACCAGTCCTGGGTGTAGCCTGCCTCTCACACAATGATTGCTGGGAAAGGCTCTAGGTTCCCTGTGACCCTAAATTGGATAAGCAGTTCAGAAAATGGATGGATGGATGTTTTATTATACAAAGCGTGATGCTCAGTGCATTGAGACAAAGATTGTTTCATATTTATAGGAACTCTAAAATGTTGGTGTTTCATTACTGGCTGGTTAGTAGTCTTTGTTGTTTTAGTAAGACTAATATTCATAGAATCGCTGCTCATGGCTCTGCATGGTTTGGGTGGAGTTGCTCCATTCTGAATAGATCCCTTCTGTTGTAAAATGTGGTGAATTTTTCAACATAAAGGATGCCTCTTGGACAGCAATAATCCTTAAGCTAGATGAGGAGTTGTTTTATTCTCTTAAATTTTACATCACCAAAGCAGGGGAAGGCTATTAATCCATGGGGCACATTGCTTTCCCCCAGTTTGTGGTTAGGGGTGCCAGCATGCACCACAACATTAAAGACTGAGGGATGTTGACACAAAGTTATTGATGTCAATAAAGGGAACATCTAGTTGGCTTGAGGTGAAGCATCTGTTGATCTTCATGTGATAATCCAGCAAGAAGCATTTGGGGATAGTTGATGTTATTGTCCACAACAGCAACAGAAGTCACAGCAGAGGACGGAAGTGGGGGTCCAAACCAATGCTTGACTGCCCGGGAAGGCTGAACCACTGCACTGGTGTATTTCCTAAGGTTGAAAACTCTCTAAGGGTGGTCAGGAGATCATTAAGGATGGGGGTGCCCGGGATGCAACTCGGCCAAAGTGATGTAGTCTGTATTTGACAACATTGCCTCGACTCTTGACAGATAAGACGGATGTCTTGGGAACAGCAGTACAGACTGGACAGCCTTCTGGGGGTGGCAACAGAAGGCTTTTCATACTTTAGTAAGTAACAGGAAATCTCATTTGTTCTGAATAGAGCACGAGACAAAGGACTTCGACCATGCTTCCCTTTGCGTGTAGGCCTCTTCTGACTAGGAGAGGAGCGATACAAGACTTTTGGTTTAGTACCCAGCTGTGGTTTAAGTCACGTATGTGGTCTGCAGTTGTGGCACTGGACAGTGTAGTCCAAGTTCTCATTAGGTGTGGTAGCTTAAGCTCTGCCAACAGTGAGTGTAACTGATGTGTCATTTTTCATCTCTGATCTGATACAGGGTGGATGTTTTGCCTCCCAGCTCAGTAAATGTCTCAGTAAAAGGTTAGTTGGAGAAAGCTGTCACATTGCAGTGAGTGGAGGCATGACTGGTCTCCATCTAGAAATATGGTTAAATTAATCAATGAACTAGCTGGCTGTCCACCTGTAAATAAACTTTATTATACCAGCTCCAACTTCACTTTGATTGGAAACTTTGAAGTCCACATTTTGGGTGATTGGGTGAATCCTGTTTGCAGATGCAGATAAAACAAGCAAAATATCAGTTCAAATTTTTTTAAAAGGGCTGAAAGTAGTTTTTAGTTTTAGCTGGTGCTCTTGCTAAAACCTTTATCACTCTCTTCTATTTCATACGTTTTAAAATAGCAAACCCAGACAAAACATGGAGTATGGAATGGGCAAGAATAAGACTAAAACATTTCTCTTCCACTTCTCTTTTGCCTGTAATAAGATCTCTCTGTCATCTTTTAACTTGCCTTTATCAACTTATGAGGCTTTGAGTAATAACAGAAAAAGAGGTTTTTGTGTTTATGGTCATGTTCATGCCCAAAATTATAAATGCTTCGCATTCAACAACCAATCAACACTATTCTAACTTTCTCTGGGCACACTTTACAAGCAAGTTGAAGTGAGAATTTTCTTATTATCCACTTTCAAATTTCATCATTCTTGCTCGGCAGGGGGAGAAGACTGCTCTGTTGCTCGGAGGGGTGGATTATAAAAGAAAATCTGTAATGTTTTGAAGTCTGAATGAAAATGCATTTCTCCTTTTTAGTGCAAATGAACATGGACAAAAACTTCCATATCTTTTTCATTTGACACATATGCTTTTGTTTTCAGTTATTTCTGTGTTTTGGTACTTTGCTTATTCTGATTAGCCAGTATTTATCTCTGTAAGGTACAAGAGAGCACAGAATGTAGGTCCCTCCACCATCATCCTCTGCCACATTTAGTTTCCTCAGATGATTTCATTGTCTCTTCAATTTGGTAACCATCATAACTATCTGTCTTTTCAGATAATTGATGGATAGTGAGTCAGATGAATGTAATGGGAGCTCAGGCCTTGTTTATTTATTTATTTTTTCTTAATCAGAGATACTCTGTTGATTGTTGGTTGCTGGAGAGAGCTCCTGTTGTGTGTCAGAGATCACATCAGTCTTTAATCTCACAAATAGCCTCAGTTTGACAAGAGGCAGCCCTTAAACTTTAAGTGTACAAGGGTTGAGATTAGAGGTTTGTGTACTTTGGAAAATTCTCTCTTTGCTCAAGCTTCACTGATGCAGATTACTACCTGATAACATCCTCTGTTCATGACAAGAACGTTGTAAATTGTCTTGTTAAAATCCATGAAAAACATTCCTTTTGATTTAGTTAGATCACTGGGACAGACCCATCCTTGTTCCATAATGGAAACCATTGAATTATTGAATCAATTGATCCTCTGTTCGGAACAGAGGGCTTGCTTAAGGGTATGGCATTGTAATCTTTGCCAAAGGAGGAATGAGGTGGGCAGCTGACTACTTTACAATTACAACTGATGAGTGATTAACTTAATGAGAAAAAATTATTGAAAACTGTGGAAAGTGATGAATAGAGTACCAGTCAAGCATCTGTATGCAACTACTCCTTAAAAATGAAGGTGTCCATGCAACTAGTACTGTATATAATTTGAGTTGAGATCATTTGTTTATTACTTGATTAGACGAAGAAAATTTAGCAGAAAAATACTGGCAAACTATTTTAATAATTATACCTGATTAAAAAAAGAAAGGCTGCGGTTTTCATTTACTCAAGTACTGAAACCATTACAAAACATCAAATTGTCAATCGTCTTTGTTAAATAATGAAATAATGATGAAATGTCACTTTTGTCACTTTTGTCAGTTTAATTAAGCTGTTTTCACAAGAACAAGAAATTTTGTAGGCTTCACCACCATTTTGTCAAATGATAAGATAGATGTTGATGTTACTTGAGACAGGGCCTAGTTGCATGAAGAAATCCATGCAAAGTCTCCTTTTTATGCATCACCGAGACATATTCCTAAATGTCAAGTTGAACCATTAATCGTGTTTCAAAGTCCAAAGTTTGAGATGATGGTTTCCTAACCCCAGCCAGGTAGTTTTGATTTCCATCCTTAGTGGTAGCTAAAGGAAAGTGTGGCTGAAAATGAAGGAAAAAAGTGAAAGCATACAAACAAGGAAGAGACAAAACTAGCATTACATAATGGTCTCAAATGTGAATCTCCTCTTTTTTTTTTAAATCTGGTTTTATGGTAAAGTTAACACTTCATAATGATGTTTGCACCATTTACTCCAACTTTTCAATATAATTACACAGTCAACAATTGATCTATAAAGCTGTTCAGATCTGCAATGTGGTAGGTGTCATACTGCCTATGCAGGCCCTAATTAGAATTATAGATTGTTAAGCATGAAATAGTGAGTTAATTACCTATTAAACATGGCAATCACTGTGCTCAATAGTTAACTCGATTGACGTGTTTTCACAGCAGATACTTGCCTTTTATAAAACTAATTAAATAACTATATGCATCAACAAAATTCTAGCTGATACATAACAAATTTAGGCTTGCATTGTTATAAACAGAGTTTGGACATAAATGATCCAGTTTTGATTTTAGGCTGTGAGTTAATTACTTAACTCACAGATCGGTCATATCTGACTAAATGCCCAGATCCACCTCAGTAATTCACAGAAGGACATTTCATGGTGCCATGTTTACCAATTTTAAGTGTCATTATGCAGGTTAAGCTAGCAAATGTGTGAAAACTGAAAGGATTAGCCCACTAAAAAGTTTCTCAGTTCATCATTTTGGCCAATCAGTCTCTGTCTGTGAAGGAAAATTGTGGAAAAATTCTGCTTGCTAAATTGTTGTGACTCGCATGTAGAAGAAGAAATGAGATAGTGGAACCTTGACCTTGTTGCTGCAGCTTGTTGATCATGACACAATATTATTATTTTAAAGCACAGCATTTGTGATGCATTTACAAATGCACATAAAATTGTGGAGAATTTTAAGCATTTGGAAGAAGTATAGTTCAGTTTGAAGAATATTAAAACTTAACCAAAGGCAGAAATTATCAATCTGTGTCAATACTGCAGAGCACAATCTGTCTGAAAGGCTGTCAGACTATTGGGCGTTTTCACATTACTCCTGGTTCTCTTTCAACACATTCTCTTGGACCCTAAATAAAAAAAAAAAAAAAAAAAAAAAAAAAAAAAGCAGATGTCACTGCTAAATTATAATTACCTTCGCTTTTATTAAGATTGTGAAGCAGCTACAGACATTGGATTTACTTGTAAGTTATTTTGGAAGACGGTTTAATTCATTTTTCTGGAGTTGTACTCGTCCAAGTGATTTCAATCCAATGAAAACTTAAACAATAAAACCCACAAATAATCTGTATAACTGTTAACTGATTTGATATCAGAAAATATTGGTATCTGCAGGTATCCATTTCAACATGTCAGAGTTTGATCAGCGTCCCCTAAAAGAAGATCTATTGTAAACAGTAGTGTCACTGCTGGAAACGGCTATGTCTATAAATCTAATGACTTTTACTATATTAGTTGTAAAATTCCATCACCTTTTACTGCTACCAATAAACTGTTTTATTCTCTCATATTAAGTTGCAGAAACCAAACAACTAATAATAAAAGAAAATTATCAACAGTTGTTGCTTTTAACAAAAACCAAGTAAAGTTTTTAATACACTGCTCAAAAATAAAGGGAACACTTAAACAACACAATGTAACTCCAAGTCAACCACACTTCTGTGAAATCAAACTGTGCACTTAGGAAGCAACACTGATTAACAATCAATTTCACATGCTTTTGTGCAAATGGAATAGACAACAGGTGGAAGTTATAGACAATTGGCAAGACACACCCAATAAAGGAGTTGTTCTGCAGGCTGATATTTTGGTCACTTTTAAATGCTGGTGGTGTTTTCACTCCAGTGGTAGCATGAGACGGAGTCTACAACCCACACAAGTGGCTCAGGTAGTGCAGCTCATCCAGGATGGCACATCAATGTGAGCTGTGGCAAGAAGGTTTGCTGTGTCTGTCAGCGTAGTGTCCAGAGCATGGATGCGCTACTAGGAGACAGGCCAGTACACCATGAGACATGGAGGAGGCCGTGGGAGGGCAATAACCCAGCAGTGGGACCGCTCCCACCTCCTTTGTGCAAGGAGGAACAGGAGGAGCACTGCCAGAGCCCTGCAAAATGAGCTCCAGCAGGCCACAAATGTGCATGTGTCTTCTCAGACAGTCAGAAACAGACTCCATGAGGGTGGTATGAGGGCCCGACGTCCACAGGTGGGGGTTGTGCTTACAGCCCAACACCGTGCAGGACGTTTGGCATTTGCCAGACAACACCAAGATTGGCAAATTCACCACTGGCGCTCTGTGCTCTTCACAGATGGAAAGCAGGTTCACACTGAGCACATGTGACAGAGTCTGGAGACGCCGTGGAGAACGTTCTGCTGCCTGCAACGTCCTCCAGCATGACCGCTTTGGCGGTGGGTCAGTAATGGTGTGGGGTGGCATTTCTTTGGAGGGCTGCACAGCCCTCCATGTGTTCGCCAGAGGTAGCCTGACTGCCATTAGGTACCGAGATGAGATCCTCAGACCCCTTGTGGGACCATATGCTGGTGCGGTTGGCCCTGGGTTCCTCTTAATGCAAGACAATGCTAGACCTCATGTGGCTGGAGTGTGTCAGCAGTTCCTGGAACACAAAGGCATTGATGTTATGGACTGGCCCGCCCGTTCCCCAGACCTGAATCCAATTGAGCACATCTGGGACATCATGTCTCGCTCCAGAAGAACATCCGCCGCCTCATCAGGAGCATGACCAGGCGTTGTAGGGAGGTCATACAGGCACGTGGAAGCCACACACTACTGAGCATCATTTTGACTTGTTTAAAAGACATTACATCAAAGTTGAATCAGTAGTGTGTTTTTCCACTTTAATTTTGAGTATAACTCCAAATCCAGACCTCATGGGTGATACATTTGATTTTCATTTATCATTTTTGTGTAATTTTGTTGTCAGCACATTAAAAAATGGATAAAACAAAGTATTTGATAAAAACATTTAATTCATTCAGATCTACAACGTGTTACTTTAGTGTTCCCTTTATTTTTTTTGAGCAGTGTATATATGCTCTCTAATAATTTTTTAATAACTACACAACTTAGTGTTGATTTACTTTATATATTTAAAGTACATCTTGCAAGATTTTGCCATGTTGTCAGTGTAGACAGTGAGTGTGTTTACACTGTGGTATTTGCCCCTTTACTGTCACAGAGAATCTAAGCATGTGTCTCACAGTGCAGGAATAGCCAGTCATTGTTCCATCTACGGCCAGTCATTTTAAAGGGCACTATAACTTTTTTTAAGTCACATTATCTTCATGATTTATCTGCGCCCTTTATACAGTAATGACAATGATTCCTAGAATTCTCTGAATCATTTTAACATTTCTTAACCAAGATCAGAAAGATCTTGATGACCTCCCAATGCAAGCATGATAAAAGGGGTAAACACATAAAGGGGGGATGTTAATTACAAAAGAAGAAGAGCAGTGAGAAGTATTAAAGCCCCTGCTTCTCTCTGACCTTTTTATTTTAGTTAATGGGTTCTATTCAGAAACTTACATTAAAAATCATCCAACCCTCTCGTTCCATTTCCTATCTTCAGGTAATCTTGCTGATAAGAAAACCCTCTGACTATGGCACTTCATCTAGTTTTAATTTTAATTGCTTGATGGACCGGAGATGATTGATTTATTCTTCTTTACTGCCACCGGGGAGCTCTTAACGTTTCTCCATGGTGGATAACCTCCCTAGCTTGCAGTTTTGCACTGAACTCTAAAAGGTCTATATAGAAAACAACTGAGAAACAAATCAAGTTAAGTGCTGTGAATTCTGCCTGACTTGAATTTAAATCCACGGCTCCAGTCTGCAGAACAGTAGTTGGTCCAACCCCCCAGCTCCCCTATCGACCACATACCACCCTCCTCACTTTGCTGTTACAACTATCTAAAATGTGAATGTGTGTATGAACTCAGCTTTTAAAGCCATGCTGTTATCACTTCACAAATGTGTGGGTGTGTTTTAGGTCAAATGTTAGTGTAAGCAATAGTGTTTTAGGTGTGTTAATGTGACTGTGTAGGTTTCCCAGTGGGATTGTGTGTGTACAACAGTAAAGTCAGGGGAATGTCAGAAGGTGGAGTGATGTGTTTATTTGTGTGTGCACGTCATTTGCATATTATGAAGTTTCTTTAAAAACTGCATAACTTAGTATTTTGCAGTCTTTTTATAATTTTGTGTTTATCAATTAACTTTAGAAAAATCATACCTGAAAACTGGATGAAGCAAACCATTAAATCACAATTATTGCATGTATTAACAGATATTTAAGTTAAGTTTGCTCTCACAATCCATCAGCACTTTTTCTTACCCATTTATGTACTGTACTGTCTTTCCTTTCTGTGTTTCTTATCAAAGTTTCGAGGTTTGAAAACCAGCTAATTTACTTTTCAATTTAGGTGAGTCACTGTATGATTGAAGGGCTGTACAACAAAACAAGATCATGAGCTATGCTGGCTAAAAGTTGTTTCTTCATGTCATGAAGGTGTCTATTTTGATCAACTCAATGACTGTTTGTGTTCAAAGGTTTGAGTTAATTGATCTGAACAAAAAAAAAAAAACATTCATAGATTCTTTTTCTGATGATGTTGCAGACAAAAAGATTAGACTCAAAACACTAAACTGTTGTCAGCTAGAGGTGTTTGAATTTTCTGTCCAAAGTTCACAAAAATTTAAATGCTTACATGGTGTTGAATAAACGATGGATTGCCAAATATTCCAATGATTTAACAATAATTTGGAAAGTCAATTAGTGTAAAATACTTAGTTGCTGATCCTGTGTTTGTATTTTAATCAACAAAGTTAATCATGACACACAGTTGATTTCATGATATTCAGTTAATGTCTGATCCTCTGTGGATTTTAATCCCAGCTGAAAATCACTCCATAGTTCACTTTGATTTAGTCAGTTAAATGCATCATTTCCACAATATTATTGGTCACTGGAGCTAGATGCACTTATTAGTTTAAAAGCTGATGAGATTAATGTTCCATCTAGAAAATTTTCTTTTCAAAATTGTTTTTAGATTTTTTCAAACATTTGTGTTTATGAACCCTGAAATGCCAGGCCATCAAATGACATGTAAAATACCATTTTCTTTGTGCACATAGACCCTCAAGACAAAAACCAGAGTTACCAAAGATAATCACCACTGTTGTAGTACCCGTTATATCTGAACGGATGTTTAGGTTTTTTCAGGACAGCTAACACAAATACAGCCTTGCTGCATTAAACTTGCTTCATAGGAAGCTGGTTTGGTTTGATTTTTATCAGATTTTAAGTGTTTGCTCTTCGTTTTTAAGCAAGGCCACATATTCAGTTTTATTTCCAATTTTACAACCAACTATTACATTTTACCTGCTAAACTGTTTTCTTTAATCATTACATTAAATGATACTCAGATGAAGAATTATAGTGCTTTAGTCACATTTATCAGTTTTTTTCCCCCATCAGCAAGATAAATCAGAAATTCTGTACTGGGACTGTATAACAGACTCCAGCTGATATTTTGGTCAGGAATTTGTTTTTTGGGGTGAAAGAAGAAAATATGAATGAATGTGACAAATTCTTGTGAATCATTTGCACGTTTTAAGTCAAAATTGATTGGGCAGTTCGTGCATGACCCTGATGTTTGTTCCGTCTGTCTAAAGCCTCACTATCCTCATGTTTGTTTTCTCTGGCAGGCGCAAGTACAAGAAGACGTCCCAGAGGTAAGACTTGCTGCTGGGACTCTGGACCTCCCCCTTTTCCTCCTTTTTGTTCTCATATTTTCTCTCCTACTCAAACTCATGCCTCATTTTCTCTCCTTGTCGTTTTTTCATACTATTTTACCCCTCCGCCACTCATTCAGTTGCATCAGTGGACCTCATGGACCTACTCTTGACATTTTGTTTTACTTGCGTTGTTATTCATTGTTGCTGTTCTCTCCAAGGACTCTGTTACAAAGGTTCTTTTTGAATAAACATTGTTATGTACTGAGTATTATTATCCTATCAGCCCATTCCTGAGAGCCATCTTAGATAACACAGTAAAACTCTCTTTGTTACATTTATATGAATGATATACTTCTTTTGACTCCTTCGCTTGTGCAATAATTTAAGGGTCACCTTGTTGTTATTAAGTTACTGGCCTTTCAAAGGACAGAAACTGGAATGAAACAGACTACTATAAGCAACACATGGCACTCAAAAGCCTGACAAATAAGTTCTATGATTGTTATCGTCCTCATTATGAAACTTTCATGTTTTGTGCTGTTATACTCAGGGGAATCAAAACCCCATTAAGTGGGACTTTAATTTATTTATTTACAAGGCAGAATGCAGGAATTAATTAATGCCAATGGATACAGTCATGTAACATAAAGTAAGACCTCTATCACATCTAAGGTTTTACAAAGCCAAACATAATTTTAAAAAATCCTCCGGTCTTTACAAGGTCTTAAAATGAGGTAAATACTCTAGATTAGATGAACAACAAGTGAAATACAATGTGTGGCAAAGAAAAAATAAGCCATCACCCAAACAGCACGGTCACACATAATAATATTTAATTGGACCACTTTTATCTTTGATTATAGCATAGATTTGCTGCAGTATTGTTTTAATAAGCTTCTGCAATGACACAAAATATATTTCCATCCAATGTTAAATAACTTCTCTTCAAGATTTTGTATTGATGATGAGAGAGTTCAACCACTGTACAGTATTTTCCAGCATAACTCAAATATTCTGTTTGGGGTTCAGGTCTGGACCCTGCTGGCCAATCCAGTTTTGAAAATAATGTCACAGGCTCCCTAAACCACTCTTTCACAATTTGAGCTTGATGAATTCTGACATTCCCTTGTTGGAATATGCCTGTGTCATCAGGCAAGAAAAAAATCTATTGATGGAATAATCTGATCATTCAGTATATTTAGGTTATCAGCTGATCTCTTTCTTTGGACACATAATGTTGCTAAACTGGCCAATTGCAGAAACCCCAAATAAAATCACTGCCTCTACAGGCTTGTACAGTTGGCACTGGGCATGATGGATGTGGATCCAGTCTGGAACTGGGCAAATCTGAACTCAGGCTACATGACCTTCTTCAAATGCTTTATCTGAAGACATTTTTTATTTGATTTGCCTATTTGATTAATGGTTTTCCACTATCCTTCCAGATTTTAATAATTGAACGGTTCTTAAACCTTAAACCTTAAACATCTTTTCCATGGTCACATGAATATTGAAGAAATAAGAAGCTGCTCATTGCATCAGTTGGGGTTAAATGACCTCTCACCAGCTGAAAGATTATGATCCACTCAGTATTTATGTAATAAAAGGCTTGTACAGATTTTCTTAGACTTCTTTTTTTGGCCAGTGTACTTTCCACTATTTAACTTAAAAGCAGAACGGCAGGGGCAATGTGTGAAAAATGAATTATGCTCCTTGATGCAAGGGCCTGTTGAACTACTTTTAGTAACAATAATGTTAAGTCATTGTTTTCTGTATGAAGTTATAATTCTCTTGCATTGAAATGGTCTATAAACACATGCATATTAAATAAACTGTTTACTCTAAATTATCCCACGTTTAAGCATGAGCGTTTATTTGTCTCTCTGTGTTGGTCATTGAAAGGACTGGTGACCTGTTCAGGGTGTACCCTGCCCCTCCACCTGCTAATGCTGGGTTAGGTTGCAGATTGCCCATGACCTTGAATTGGAATAAGTGGTATAGTTGTAAAACATACAGACAAACGAATGGATGACAAATAGAATGTCAGACATAAACAGATATAACATTTTCATGGAAAATATTAGCTCATTTTGAATTTGTTGGCATCAACACATCTTAAAAATAAGTTGGAACAGAGGCAACAAAAAGCTGGACATAAATCAGAAACAACAGGAGGAGGTTTTGAAAACTAATTACATCAATTGGGAACAGGTTAGGAACATAGTTTGATATAAAAGGAGTATTTCAAAGAGGCAGACTGTCTTAGATAAGATAGACAAAGATTACCTAATATGCAACAAACTATGTCAAAAAATTGTGGAACAATTTTAGAAAAATATTTTTTAGCATAAAATTTGAATTTTTGAAGGTCCCAACCTCTGCAGGGTAATATCATTCACAGATTCTGAGAAACAGGAGGAATTTCTTTGCCCATGATAAAAGATCAAAACTAGATGCTAGGGATTTTTGGTGCTGCAATAAAAACAGACATCCGACTGGAAATTACTACATGGGCTCAAAAACATTTCCAGAAATAGTTGCCACTCAACACAGTTCAACTAACAAATAATAAATGCAGGTTAAAGCTCTAACATGAAAAGAAAACATAGCATATGAACATATCCAGAAATGCTGCCATATTTTCTAAACTATAGTTCATTCAAAATGGTCTGGGGAAAGTTGAAAACTGTTCTGTGGTGCATGAATAAAAATCTTAAATTTCTTTTGGGAAGCCAAAATGACAGTACAGATCCCCAGGACGCTGTGTCCTGGGGATCAAAGACGGAAACTTCTCATACTTTTTCAGTTGCCGGCTATAATTTTTACGTTTTATTGGAAATAAAATATTGGTATATGAGATAAATATTACAAAGCATCCTGAATTTTTGGGAATTGGGGTTGTTACTGACTGATTATAGGCTCTATATAAATGGTAGATGCAGCCATGGAAAAGCTAAGGATTACTTTATGAATATCTGTTTTGAAAATATTAATTTGTTATCTAGTCATTACCATCTTTGTTTTTTGAGAGCGAAAAGATGTGATGGGATTGGATCAACTACGAGATTTATCTACATAACTTCATGTTATTTGAGTTATACAATTGTAAAAACTCATATTACATACTTAATTTACAGGTAGATTTACAATCATAATTATAATAGTTTTCTTTTGCTTTACATAAGACTATAGATAATTTTTAACATCTGTGTTGATGAAGATTGTGCGAAAAAAATGCAAAGATGATCTCTAGCCTTGTTCTACTTGCCTTAGGGCACATTCACATCAAAATAGACCAATTGACTAAGTGCAGTTGGCTGAAAAACATACTTTGTTCTGCTTCAGCCAACTGGTTCCCTGCAAATAAACACTGGAGCAACAACAATATTATAAAGTCGTAGGGTTTTAGTTTTTACTTCAAATCTGATGTGATTTTTCACAAGATTCAGTCTCGTATGAGCAGCAAATTTAACATGTCTTGCAAATTTAACATGTGCTTTATTTCAGTGATTCCCTGCCTTTTTTCTTGAGGAACCCCTTCATGTAAATACTAAAAGCTTTAGACCCTCTGTCTCACTCTGTGCTATAGCATCCTTGTTTTTATGGTCTCATTCGAAAGATTCTCACCAATAATACTGTATTCTGTTGGTGGCATAGTCTTTTAAGCTAACGTTAAAGGAACAACATGTAGACTCATTAAAAGGGTCTTAATAGTCAAACCCTCTGAGGTGGGACCCTCTTTGGGGGGGTCCCAGGCCTCAGCTTGGGAATCATTACTCTACATCACTGCATTACTTCTTGTCTTTGGTTCACTGGATGGTTAATTTGTTTTCACACTGCATGCAAAGCTCACTAGCAAATGAACTCACAGTCCTGGTTTTCAAATGGTGCAGAATTTGCTATTTGGTCCACACCAGCATGCAATCACATGTTTCAGACTCTCCTTATAGTGAGACCATGCTTTGTTTTAAGCAGACCAAACTGTACCAGTGTGATGCATCCTTAGTCCTAATAACTGAATATATGTTTTCTACAACTTCCAAATAACATAAAAAAAAACACACACATTTGCATTAAGTTAAATTCAGTTTACACTCTCTTTTTTTTATAACAGATAAATCAACCTCATTATTGTGCTGGTGCATTTAGGAAAACTGTAACTGCACCACAAAAATAACATAAAATATGTTTACAAAATACCTCTCTGCTATGGTTTTATAGAGTTTTTAAAAATCTTGGGATTTCCACACAGTAGTTGAACAGAATTCTCCTTTTGCTAATAATTAACACAGTTTGCAGTTTTTCACTGTGCTATAGATGTAGCTGTTGGAAACTCATTCGCTCTCCCTATCACTGTCTCTATGTCTCTCGCCCTCTCTGCTGGGTAGATGAGTTCCTGTGTGGAGGAGCCAGGTGATTGACAGCTCCATATGTGTCTCTGCAATTATGGCTGGGTTAATTGGCAGAGAGGAACACTGGGACTTTGTCATTAGTGACACACCAGGACAGCCCCTCACACATGCAGATGGAGGGAGAGATAGCCCTCTTCACAGAGGGAGGCATGGAGCAGGGAGAGAGGAATATTTGTCAGAGTATGTGCTTGTGTTTGTGTAGAAAATGAGTTAAAATGAAATAGGATAAAACTGTGAAACAGGAAAATTGTTTGTATAGCTTTATGTGTTTTATGTTGCGTTGGTGATAAATAAGTTTATTTTATAGGTTATCGTATTTTAGGGTCTCTACTATACTCTACCCCTTTTTCTTTAAAATAACAGATTAGTTAGCCTCCATTATTCCTTAGTTAATGTTACAGCTGTCAGGTTTTCCCTTCAAGCATAAATGGAGCTGATGAGGGTGATGGATTACCTTTTAAAATGTAATAGTATTTATAAAGAAGTTTTGAGCCAGGCCCTGCTTACTCACACATCTGGGTCTTTAAAACCATAGCATACATGTTTGTATGTTAGTTCCCTCATAGATACAGTTTTTGGCACTGAAACTTAATGGTTTGGAAGAGAAAAGCATTTGTCCTGACATGGTGAAAAGTTCTCATACTGACTAATAGTGATCTTGACTAAAAGAAAATGGGGCTTTTTTCCAACAACATGACACTGTGTGCTACTATTTCCTGAGATTAATGCCAGAATATTTGCTGAAATCTCCTGTGTTTCATGGCAGTGGTGAAACTAGCCAACAAAGTACTAGTGCTAGTCACATTAGAAGGACTTTTTACAGGGTTACACTCTGATTCAACTCAGTATGGGCTCATCAGAACAGGTTTCTGAGTAAAATTCATACAATGGAATCAGATACCAATGTCATTGTGTTTGGTTAGTGTTAAATAGGTGACAGGAACTTTTTTTCTTTTTGTTTTATTTACCCTTATCTGCTGCTGCTAGCCAGCTACAATTTGCTCTGTGAATCAGCTGCACATGCTGCCTGACTAGTTTGTTTTTTAACTGTTCTAGTTGATGTATTAGCTGAACTTGAAATAAGAATGACAAATTAAAACTCCAGAAATCTAACCACTTTCATCAAAGGGTATGAATAAAGTCTGACTCTAAACTCCAACATGTTTATTGCATTTATTTTTATTGTGGCGAGACAATGTAGGGGAAGCTGAAGACAGATGGAAAGGTAGATATTCATACTTCCCCAAGGCAGCCCAATATCAAGCCATGATTGCCATGATTTTAGACAATGCATAGAAAAAGAGATACCAAACACCAGCTGGAGCCAGAGTGAGATAAAGAGTAGCTATCAGAGAAGAGTAAAAGGGTGCAAACAGTCATCTTGACCTCACAGCTTTACCGAGTATGACACATGAACTCAAGGAACAAAAGTGGTGTTGGCAATGACACTATCACATAAACCCAACCAGGGTGCTGAAAACAAAATACACAACACACCAAAACCAAAAGTAACCATAAATGGAGGTTTAGAAGGGATCTTTATTTTTTAAAATATATCCTATAAAACTTTATTAAAACGGCTTCATATATTCGTGTTGGTTTTTGCCTTAAGATTATCGTGCTGAAAAGAGACAGTCAAATATTTTTTTGTGGATGTGTATGTGTTTTGTTTCTGATTGGATGCTTAGCTGAAATGTAAAGCCACTACATTCACCATTAAACTATGTTGTTAAAATGTTATTAAATAATCACCGTTCCTGTGATGGGTTAAATCACCAATGGTTTTAAGATACATTACTTCCTTGACAAATAAAAATATTAATCATCCTCTTAATTTGCTAGAAAGTGCATCCATCTGCCAACAGATAACATTTACACTGTTTTGACTTGATTTCATAGGAGAAACTTATTTACAGGCTTAAAGAACAGGTTGTAAATTTTAACCTTAAAATCAGTTCTGCTGCGTCATGTATTCATAAATGCTCTGGCTGTAATTGGTAAGCTATATGTTACAGAATTTCAATGGGAATAAGACATGCAGTAATGACAAAATGGTCTTAGTTAGACCGCATGTGACAGCTAGGCTCAGCTGTAAGGTCACATTCCATTTCCAAAGATCAATGCAGATCAATTTCCCATAACTGATTGTAAGGTGGTAATTAAAACATAACGCACAGTTGGCACAGAAAACAGTTAAAATTTTAATGGTCATGATAAAACTATTACATTTAATGAAGTCACTCAAAAATCTTCTTAAATTATAAATCTCAGGTAACTTGTCGATGTTATTAAAACAGAAAATATTGTATTCATTGTAAGTTGTGATACAACTCAGAAGTTACTACAGTCACAGCAGAGCTGTGTGCATTCCCGCAATGGACATAAAGTTCTTAATGTAACACAAGGGAAAGATAAAAGGCTTCAACGTTCCTAGCTGAAATGTGACTGTTTGTGTCTTCATCCCTGATTTTCAGCTTTTAGCTGTGTTTTCAGACATGCACTCTATCTGCTGATGGAAGTGTGCTCGCCTGTGTGAACGTGCATGGGTCTATGCCAAGGGCATCAGGGCAGAACTCCTCCGTGGACACAGAGAGCAGCTATGACATGTCATTATGTCTTTTAATCAAAAGACACTGGTGATTTTTTTCTCCCAGATTTGCAATGTTTGCTCGTATGTAAGTCCAGAGGTCTGTACTATGAAGTGGCATTAACATATCCGAGATACCTCTCTATTACTGGGTTTGACTTATCTGGACATTAGAAATCCTGATAAGGGGGTACAACAAAACTGGTAATCACCTTAGTAATTCGACCCAGGGTTTTCCAGTCCCAGTCAGTGTGTGCTCACATAAAAGGGTTCCGTTTGCAGTGGCTGATGGATTGCAAACATGGAGAAACCCTGCAGAGCAGCCTACTTAAAACAATTATTCTTCAAATATATGAAGAATTCAAATGCATACAGGCCAAAAGCACAACTGTTGCTGCAGCAAATACCAGGAAGAAATGCTGGCAAAAGGGAACTCTGATAAGGCAGAAAGTCGTGAGATAATACAATATTAATTCTTTGGACAATATAAATGGACAGCACCCTGATCACTCAATTTCACTTTATTACATCATAGAAGCTTCGGGCAGAGCGCTTCCTCAGTGCCTTCCCATTCTTTTATATTTTCCCTTGAGGCTCAGCACCCATGTGAGTGTGTTTTGTATTGGAATATTAATTCCTCACCATGAGAGCAGTTGTGCAGTCCATAAATTCATTGTTCTGCAGTTGTGCCATGTGTGACCAATATAATCTCATTAATTCAAATGCAGCCCTCATGGAGCTAAACAGACTTGGAGTCACGTCTTGAACAAAGCAGTCAGTGACAAGGCTTTACCTCTTCATACTGTCTCTGTTGTATGGATGAAATCCATGGAATTTATCTGATATTGTAGGGCAGCCCGGAGGAAAAAAAGCTCTGTAAATCTGCTGAAAATTTTCTGTTTCTTGTA
Source organism: Telmatherina bonti (assembly GCF_933228915.1). Classification (NCBI taxonomy): domain Eukaryota; kingdom Metazoa; phylum Chordata; class Actinopteri; order Atheriniformes; family Telmatherinidae; genus Telmatherina; species Telmatherina bonti. The sequence continues at coordinate 18,034,120 of NC_136625.1, forward strand.
TGTTACTATATATTTCAGCAATGTCAAGCCAGGTGTTTTTATTCTATTGATATTTTTACTTACATTCAGTTAGACGGAAAGACAGTGATGAGGGATGGGAGTTCATGTGTGCTCGTGAGTTAGTGTGCATGTGAGATGTGCATAAAAGTAACAATATTAAGGTTTTCTTTTTTGTTTTTTTTAAAATTATATGTTGTTGGGTGAAGGCTTCTTAAATTTAGTTTTTAATATGTATAAACTCTTAATATTGCATAGCAATATTCAACATTTGATTTAATTTCTATAGGGCTGATTTTGGATCACAGTAAGGGCATGAGTGCTTAAAAGAAATAATTTACGTTACCCTGACAAAAAAAAAAAACCTAAAGAAAATGTGTTCAGAAAGACATTCTTGCATTTTTTGGCTAACTCTATGTTATTAAACAGCTAATACATTTATAGAGAGAGGTGAATGGAGGAGTTGGTACATGCATAGCAAAAAAAAAAAAAAAAGATTACAGTAACAGAGAAGAGAAAAGGCATCATCAGGCTGAGAGTCACAAGGGACAATTGAACTCTTTGGTTAATAGTTGGTAATTGGGGGGCAAATCCAGGCATTGGCTGCTTTTCAAGAACATCCCATTATATGTCATTAACCCAAACCTCTCTGTGCTCTTTCTGTGTTTCATAGCCATTTGTCAGCCACCAACTATTGGGCTATTAACTGCAGATGATTCATTTGGGGAGTGATATTGGTTCTGTATTTGGATTAGTTGCTGCAACAAATACAATCATATCTGCTGATGTGCTCAGATAATGGGGGAATAGAGACTAAATGCACTGCTAAAAATCAGAAGCACAGATGCCTCTCCTGGCATACTTTGCTTAACATATCTGAAATTATTATTTTTATTTTATTATTATAGATTATTCCCATATAAGGCTTGATTTTAAAACAAAACATTATATATTGTGTATGGTAATAGCAGGGGCAGAAAAAGTAGGAAGTTTTGATTTCCTTGACTCAAAATATTTTAAACTATTACACCTAACTATGATGATTAAATTTCAACTTTAAAAATTCTCAATGAAGAGCTTAGAACCTCAGATTTCCCCTTTTAATGACCCAGAGTTTCCTGTGTAATTATTTTTTCTTTGTGTATCCATATCTTGAAACCATCACTTTGTGCTAAAGACCGCACAATCCAGGAGCAAACCTGGCGATCTTGTTCAGTTTCTGAAAGACTTGACTTTTTTTTTTTTTGTCTTGTCCAGCATTTAAGCAGGCAAAATGGATTTTCTGGATGCTGTGTTCTTGACTTGACTTTTAAGGGGTAAATGTTACTTATATTTTTATTGTTTTCTTTTGGCTTCCAGTGCAGACATATTGATGCTTTTCCTGCTTATCTTTACACCCTTGCTTCAATCATCCAATCACTTATATTTCCTCCAACTACCTGATGATTATGGGGGTAATTACTCGAACCACAAATCTCCAGGCTTGGACTAATTACATTCCTCTCAGTCTGTCTTTTTCTCCTCACTTTCCCTTCTCATGTGCTTCGCGTCAGGTGCTCTGTTCTTTTCTTAGGTAACCGCCTCAGTTAACACGATTCACACCCCTTCACTGTTTACTAATCCTTGCAGACGCTCAGAGGCACCCTTGAGCTTGTGCTTCTGTGCAAATCCACAAACTTAAAACAGAAAACATATGTATTTTTTGATGTGGAATCCTTGTGTGCATAAATATTTCACAAGTGATGTGCTCATGTGTGACCATAAGTGAGATGGATATTTTAGGATTATCATCAGTTTAGAAATTTGTTCCTCCACTTCACTGTTGTAGCCCTAAATATTGAGTAAAATCTCAAATTGATGGTTGCCATCCTACTGTATCTGTTACTGTAAGTGCTGCCTTTTCATTTTATCGCCAAAGGCTTCTGCACTGATTATTTTTCCCTGTTTGCCTTCCTCAACAAGACATTACTGAGCAAAGTGCATTGCCATTCTGAAGATGGATTACAAAGCCTAAATGATAGGCTTTTATCCTAAGTTGAGGCTATGGCTGAGATGAACACAGAAACGTCACTGGCTTTCATGGTGCCAACTCGCCAGGCTTCCCCTCACTGCTGCCTGCAGGAGATAATATTGCAGATTTATGGTGCAGATTGTCCTCCTTAATCTGGTTGTTTATATCCAACCTTCCTCTAACCCACCTCTACGCTTGTCCCTGCTGACTGTCTGTCCAAACGATAGATGCACAGAGATGTGTAGCTATTTGTTAGTACTTGTTTGTCTGTTTTTGGAGGCTGAAAATATTTTGTTACACTACGTGATAATGTGGAAAGGGACCTAGTCCATCCTCTGGTGCATTGTATGCTGAATGTGTGTACTCATGTGTGATGCCCCGCAGCTATTTGTGTGCAAGTTATCTGTGTGTTTTTCTTTCCATTCAGCATTCTGCTCATTCATCTCCAAATAACCGAGTTATTCCAGTGGCGGTGGTAGTTACAGACTTGACATATAGCATTTATTTACCTGTTGTGGTACACAGACAGTCACAAACACCATTTAAGACTGTCTTTAAAACATTTTTTAACCTGATGTAAATTTGTGCACAGTTTTAGCTAATATTGGGAAACGTTATGTACCTTTTGAAAGGTTATTTGTCCGACATTCTCTGTGAG
>NC_136625.1:18046785-18061785 GCF_933228915.1 Telmatherina bonti
CGGCTTCTGTGTGTGCGATGTAAAACGGCTTCAGATAGTCCATGTGTAAACATTTACAACAACTTGCACTTGTGTGCATCCGTGTGCAAAAGCAGAAGATGCCTTTTTCTCTGTGCGAAGAATTGCAAAACACGCCAAAATTGAATTTGGTTATGTCTTTTTTCAGTGTTTTTGGCATTTTGGGGGATGACTGTTAAGGGTTAACAGTTAAAATCTGAATATGTCAACATGGAGTTTTACTACATGAAGTCCACATACATAGACCCTCTGTCCATGTCTTGTGCAAACCTGCTCTAGCCATGTGATTCCTTTTAATCTGTCAGATTACATCATTTGTGCACTGCAGCTTGTCACGGATTATTTTCCAGCACTAGTATGTGATGGAAGTGAGCATATTTAACATCACCACTTGTCCTGTCAGTGTGGACTCAAAAGGGAATTGAAGGAAATTTTGTGTGATATTGGAGGCAAATTTATTCATTTTTATTGTGTCAACTCACCAACATTTAAGGTGGTAGTGAGGAGGCCGTTTCTTCAGCAGGCATAGTCCACTGAAAGCACGTAGGAGATGGGGCACATATTATGACAGGACAGGAGGCCTACACATTGTGAAATAAACCATAGTGTGAATTGTTTCAGTGATAGGACATGTACATATTCACAGTGAGGTCAATTAATGCGGTTGGGTTGTTTTGTGTCAGGCCACTGAACTTTGATTACGCACCAAGGTAGCTGTGACTCAAAATGTTTGTCTGATGCATTTTTACTGACCCAACTTCCTGTGAGGTAGCGTGTTGATACAGTTGCTCTGCACTGATGGCTCTGCTAATCAAGTAATAGACGACAACACAGGCATATTATCTGGGTCCCTCATCTTCAGCTACTTTTGCAAACCAGATGTTGTTTCTTCCTGGTGGTAATTATAGATTATTGTATTACCCAGAAACCAGTCTTTTATAAAAAGTTCCTTGAAAATGTCGCTAATTGTCATGTTTAACAAAATTTTTGAAAAAAAAAGCACCGAGTTATTTGTTATATGCAAATTTGGTCTACAATGTTATTGGATTGTAAACAAGTTCTAAAAATGATTTCCTAGCTTTTTTGTTACTAGCCTAATAACAGAGTTGTTAAAGAAAGGGAAGACCAGATGTTCTTTATCCTGATCACATTTGTTTCACCATCAATGTACAGTGCCTTGTAAATGCACAGCTTATTGGCAGCTGACTCACATTTCACGAAAACAGAAGTTATGATGATCATTAGATGGATTTTAAAATGGTGATGAAGCTATTTGTGTTGGTTGGATCAAAACTGAATTCTGAATAATTAGTTAGGATGTGAACAGTAAAGCAGAACTAATGAAAGAATTCACTCTTTTGTACCCTTTTGCCAATGAAATACAATATAAGTATGTCCAATATATGAACATGTGCTGCAGCACTGTGATTTACTCATTCCTGGAATGTAAAGAAATAGGTTTGCTACAGTATGCTTCAAAAACTTCTTCTGTTTTTTTTGTTTTTTTTTTAACATTTTCTGCCATTTATGGCCCAAAACAGTCGTTACTGAGCCTATTAAATTCTTAATTATGTGATCCCACAGTTGTGTTTATGTGACAGTAAGCTCACATTTTCATTGCAAGTTTGTTTACTTCTACTTGACCTCAGCTCCCATGCTACCCTTGCCTAAACTTGTGCTAATTAATGGTGAGTCAGACTGGCAATGCTAATTAGCCATGTCTGCTTTTTCATGAATGTTTAAAGGATTTTTATCATTCTTAGTAATTGTATTCCTTACTGCTGACCTGGATGTGTTGAAACTGAGAAGCCTCTTGTTTCACTATCATAGTTGCCATTAAAATTATTATACAAATAAACAGGTTTTTTTTATTTATTAATTTTTATCATGCACAGATTACACAAACCAAGAACTAGTGATACTACATGTTTTCTTTGGCTTCAGCAAAACTGTTTTTTGGTAAACTTAGACAAGAACATGTCTTTTGCCTGTGTCATCTTTAGAACGATTGACCTAATAGGCTTTGAAGTTATGGCTACGTATCAGTATAAACAAAATGAACTTGAATCTGAACTTGTTAATTCTCTGTCTGATGACGGTTAAATGTTTAATTCTGTTCTTCTGCCATTTACAAGTTACAACAGGTCATGTGGAGCAAAAGCCACACTACAGTACACACATATGCACACACATACATAAATAAAAGTTTACTTGGTTTGGCATTTCTGTGACATTGTATTTACTTTTATTATGTAAAGCTGCTTGTATGGAGAATGAATACAATGGGTTAAGCTGTTTTGTTTTATTTCCCTACAGAACAAAATAATTCCTAGAACTGACGTATTACTTACTGAGATTAAAGGAAATGTAGTTTGGATTTGGAAAGGCTTTGGTTTCTTGCAGTTGCAACACAAATATAAGCACATGAGCTCATTAAGTCACACATGAGAGAGGAACTATTCACTTACATTAGCACCCAGTTTATTGTTTTATAGACGGCATCATTTCATCCTAATATCCACAACCTAATCAGACAAATTTAAAACAATATTCTGATATGTAGCATTTTACAAAATGACTCATGACTTATAAATTCATATGTTCAGTTTTTAAGTTAGTCATTGAAAGGACTTTTCATTATGTGCTGTCTGCTGTGGAGTCAGCAAAAACCATAAAATTGAAACACAGAACTCAGGGGGGCTGTAGATAATTGGACTGAATATCTCTGACAGAATATGGTTTTCTAAGTTAAAGCATTATTTATTGAACCAAAAACCAAATTTTAACTGACTGCAACTCTTAGACACATTTTCATCTGGCGTTGTGTTGCACTGTGAATGCACAAACAGTTGAGGGAGACAATAAAACACCATATGGCAGATAAACATGCAGTCTTTTAAAATGATGGCATGACTACTGGTCAATCGAACGCCCACCCTGTGTTTTACTGCCAAATGGTTAAAAGCTTATTACTGACTCGCTATGTGGATGCTGGAATTTGCTGAAGATGTTTTTCTCATGGCTTTATCTCGACATTGGTTTGACCATCAAGCACAAGACCACTTGCTATATGCTACCTGTGATTTTTATTATTGAAAAGCACTTCCCCGGTGGACTGAAAGACATGGGAGGGGGGGTCATAAGGAAAAATCAAGAATATACACATTTGTAAATGGGATGTCTTTGCCTGCCTTATTCACTTTATACTATTTTTATTTGTAAGAAACTAATCAATGTTAAAGCAGCTTTCAGTCAAAGTTCAAACATGAGGCAACTAAAGATTGTAGGACACTGAAGGTAATGATAGAAAACCTCAAACACTTATCTCTTTTATTCTTTTTACTTGTAGTTTTATGGGAATTTTCTGTCTGTCATTTCTCACACCCTTGCTTATTTCATTCATCCTTAAAGATGACACAGATAACAAGTTGTTTCGCAGCTTGCTTCTTTGGTGAATATTATAAAAAATGGATCTATAACGGCAAATAAATCAGTGACTGTCTACTAAATGAATTTAATTTTGTTTTGTGTCTACACCAACAGTCTGGACACGTGATCTAAAAACAAGATTGCGGCTGTGCTGTATTAAAAAGGAAAACCTTTAAATCAATTTTACCTTCTTTAATGTGAACAAAGGACTTTGATTCAAAGCATTGTCTACTTTTCTCCCTCCCTCTTTGTTTCCATTGCCTCCAGCGTTACTGGGAATGTTTTACTTCATCTTGCGTGTTTGATTGGCAGACTTTGACATGAGTGGGCTGTATTCAGCCAGCCACTGATCTTTTTTAAGGTTTCTTCTGTCCCACGCCATTCTTGTCACATCTGTCATCCACAAACTCCCACAGGAGAAGCTTTGTTTAGAACAGATATTAGAACTTTTTGAAGGAGTTACCAATATTGCTCAAGGAGTGCAAACAGCAGTGTAACAATACTTGTGAGTTTATTTTGAGCCATTAGGAGCAGCAAAAGCATTCACAGTGAACCTGCTGTAGCTGTTCCCACTTAAGACTGAATAGCTGCCAACGCTCACTGTGGGTGTCACATTAAAGTTTGTGTTTGCATACGGTTCAGGCATTTAGCTCATGTTCCACACAAGCAAGCTTACAGGAGAGGAAGGTGGACCATAAGAGGCTTATAAAAGAGCTTGCATGTTCTGTCTAAACCTGTCTTCTTCACAACGCTTCATTTCTAATGGTTTCTAAATAATTCCCCTTTTTGTCTTTCAAGCATGTCTTTGTCCAATCACAATATCACATTCTTCACATTTTCATTAGTTTTGGCACAGTATGAAGAAAAAATGGCAACACAATGTAAACATCCAATCACAGCAATGCTGATTCAAATAGAGGACTTCTTTAAAACAAGATGATTCTTTTCTTTTTTCCAAAGTTTTAGCTGCAATGGATAAGCGTGGAAAACAGAAGGAAAAAGCTAGAATAATATGATGTTGCTTAGCCCAGTCACTCTAGATAAACTTTAATTAAGCATGAACTCTGATTTTACGATAGCAAACCAGATAAACCAATTTATTAGCTTTAGTTAACCTTAATCAGTCTTACCCAACACCACCTGACTGACAGCATTTAGCCAACATTTTCAAAGGATCAACTAAGACAGTAAGTTATTGTGTTTATTTAAAGATTAAAACTAACCTGCAATCTCATCTAATATTGTCTTAGTACAAATAAATAATTATGTATTGTTGTAGTGACCAGTTTTAGCTTATTTCATAATTAAAAGAATTGTATGTTGCAGAAGAATTATAAATAACATTGGAGACAACAGCTGAAAAAGGGGTCATGTCTAAAAACTGCTGTGAGCTCAACACTTAGTTGTTTTTGTTGTGCCGCCAATTTTATATTAAACCAGGCTTCTAAGTCCTCAGCCACCCTGTCTGTCTTTTCAAACAGGAAATGTCCCAAGACATTTCTACTTTATGGATGCATCTCTTCTCCACTTTAGTCACCATTCCCAGAGGAGGCTGCAGACTACATGGTACCACAGCTTAACTGACTCATCGTGTTTTTACAGGCCTTGTTCTGCTTATCAGCCCAAAACCTGTGTGTGTTTCCTGAAAGCACGCTAATCTCCCTGGGTGATTACATTGACCCCAGGCCATTGATTACTCACCATTGAGGCTAGAATGTCATTAGGACACAGGCAGTGACCAGTTTTTGCATCCTGGCACTGCTCTCATTCCCCTCTCTGCTCAACCCCTCCCATGTATCTTCTACTATTTCTGCTATGTGTAAAATTGGCTTCGGCTGTTGCTGTAGCGTCACTGAGCAGAAAGTGACTTGTTTCTATGATGGTCAGAATAATATATATTATTTTTTTCAGTATACGCACAGAGTAGAGTGACAAAGCAATTTTTAGAGAGAACAAGCTGTTGCTACGCTACCCTCCTCCGTTTAATTTCCCTCTATGTCATGTTCACTTCTGGCTGTCATAACAGCTGTTCAGAGTCTCATTGTGGATTGTATTGTAGAGCTGCACTGTACACTCCCAGGCGACTTTCGTTCTACACTAGATCCCTCCAGTTCTTTCATTTCTTTTCCATTCTTTTCTCTGAGCAGGTCAGTTGAGGGCATTAAACTGGAGCCAATGAGAATAAAAGGAAAACACTCAACCTGAATTCCAACTTTAATCTCCCCTCTGCTCTCTCTTCCCCCTCTGAGGGAAAATAAATAAATCTCATCTTCAGATATGGAGGCAGACAGCTGGAGGCTTGTGTCTTTGTCTCATTCTGTCACAGGGCTGCTTAACCCATCAGCAACTTAAATGTGACACCTCTATGGAGAAAAAATTTCATAAAACAAAAGACAGTTTTTTTTTTCCTTCATTTTAAAAGTAAATAATTTGCATATGAGTGAATGGTTAGGCGCTGCTTTAGAACTGTAGCTGATGAATGTTTTTATAAGAGAAGAATTTATTAATACGTGAAAGCAAACAAACGTGCATAGTCAGCAAAAGAAAAGTATGACATTTCCAGTCATACCCCATTTTCTAATTTTTTAAATACCTGTGTATATTGCTTTTCTTACCTGTCCTGTGCAGGCACAATTACAAACCTTTTATCACTCCACCTCTTTGTCTTGACAAGTTCTCTGTTGCCTGGCCGGCAAAAAGTCCACATGGTATCATCGTGTTGTTTCTCACTCTGTGTTTGCTACAGTTCATCAGGGTTTTCTGTTTGGATTGTTAGCTCGTCTCCACATGATTTTGAAATATGGAAGTGTCCCACAGTAGACAAAGGAAGTTATTAAAGCTCATCATACACTGGACCTGGTTAGGACTGAGCTGTTTCTGAACTGTGTCCTCTCCAATAAAAAAAAATAGAGTATAGTTCTGCAGATGACACTGTTGTATGAACATATATGAGGCATTTAAGTTTGTATTTCAAGGATTCCAGAGTTCTAGTCATACATTTGTATATTATTTTACGTTTATATAGGCCAAATTAACTAAATTAAAAATATAAGCATAGGTTGCAAATCGAAAACAGTGAAGTTTTTATTTTTCATTTTTCCCCCTGTGGTGGTTGGGGGAGGTGCGGGGAAGGAGGTTTCTAAAACTTGCAATTTTGGATGGTGGCTTGGCATCGAGTCACAAACAAGAAGACAAGTAGGTAATTTGTTTCTTGTTAAAACATAGGGAATATAAACAAGATCTCAATTAGATCTTAGACCAGGGGCAAATTGCACAAAACTAACATAATGGATTAAGCCTCACTCAGCTCATATGTGAAAAGCAGTATGGTGTAAAGTGTGACATGACATAAATCATTTTCTGTGGAGGTAGCCTACTCCAGACCAGACTAAGGTCCAGGATTTATTTAATCTTATCCCTTATTAAAGTCTGCATTCACCACAAATGAAAACCAATATTTATTCTACTGCCGGCTAACATTTGTTATCCTGTGCAGCTAGACCCACTGTCAGTATTTAACCACTGTAATCATTACTTGGAATCAATTTGGATCATTTTGCTGTCATTAGATAGTTAAAACTTTCCCTATATGTAGAATGTAAATCCCAATGGGTATAATATATAATATATTAAAGAGTGACATGACATTTATTAAATAAAGATCAATAAAAGATTTTAAACCCTGTGTAAATAGAAAAAAACAATACAAGAGTAGATAAACAGTCGCAAGAGGGCTGTTTTGTCGCAGCCTATGTGTGATGGCACCTGAAGGATCCTCTCATTTCTTTAGAAAGCCACATGGTGGAGAACAACACAAGGCACTGATTTCACATGTCCTACCTGGGCAGGACCTTAAGTGCTGAAGACATTGAAAGTGTGCCTTCAGGAGGCCAAAGGTCAGTTTTATTCTTGCCCTTGTCCTGGCATGGGTATTATTATATGCCCGCTCTGCTCCGTGAAAGTCTTCAAATGGTGTCAGAAGAAAAAACTAGCAAGCATACTCTCTGCTCTCCTGTAATACACTAGAGAAACCACCTGTGAAAACAAAATGTCATCATCACAAACTCATAAATCCGCCAGAGGTTTTTACATGTTTTCATAGGTTTTGTACAAAATACCTGGTTGTATACATGTACTTGAATGTGTGTGTATATGCATGTTTGTGTGGATGTAGTGGGGTGGGAGGTGGGGGATGAAAAAGGTTAACTGTGTAACTGTGTAAAATCACTTTGTGCTATATTTTTGATGTAATAAATATAATATAAACGTATATAATTATATACATATATAAATTAATTAATAATAAATCGAGTGACATTCTTGACCGCCATGATGTTAAAAGGGATTATTAATAGAAGTTGTGTGGCTTACCTTGTGATCGATGCTGATAGATCACAGAGGTTGAATCACTTGAGAGTCATGGTCTGAGGGAAGTCACTTTGCCACAACATTGCTGATGAGACAGTCAGCTTTGCAGACCATCTGAAATGATAAAATGTAGGATATGAAAGCAATCGGTGCAGATCACAAGCAATATACAGTATTCTTAATGGACAACATAAAAATGTAATATTCATCTTAATGCTGTGAAAGGATTTCCTTTTGACAAAATCCCCCTCATGGGCACCTTTTATTTCGATGTGGGTTCAGTCCAGTGCACCAAAGTCATTAGGGAAACCTGTAACATGCGTTACTGAGTCTCTCAATATTATTAACATTTGTCCCATAATTTGTCATTCATAACTGCAATCCTATAAAAATCTCTTTTCATGTTGTTGTCTTATGTGGAAGGGGAAAAGTCATCTGATAATGCTTTAATGCCACACACAAACACACATAATTTTACTCACATCTGCAGTTGATTCAACAGATTTTGAATGAGAATACAACTAAACTTTTAGAGGTGTTAATTAAGGATGAGGATTATAATTATGATGGTTTTAGCAGAGTACTGGATGTGTATTTTGTGCAGTTTTTACAAATGCAGTTGATCTGAAATACTGCGCCATGCTCTCTTTGTTTTATAACTATCGTGGTGGTTCCTGCCCTTTTTATTTGGTCCTTGAGGACTGATGTGCTTCTGAGAGGATTTCCTGCTCTAACAGAGAGAAGTACTCTGGGCTCGTTACCGTGGTAGATCAGTGATTCTGTGATTGATCGTGAGGGTCCATTTGAGGAAAGCTGCAAGTGCGCACTGATTGAGATTAATTCCACCCAGCTTGATAAATCCATGTCTGCGCATCCTGACTTGCTCTTTGTACAATGAATGAACCGTCTTGTTTTGGATTTGATGAACCCCATCTGAGTTATATATCGTGAACCTCTGCATCCTACTTTTGTGCAATAGGTCCATGATTTGTAAAAAAAAAAAAAAAAAAAAAAAAAAAATTAAGATGCTTTTTATGGCCATGATCAAAGATATCAAACACATCAAGTCAGTTGTGATTAAAAATAGTCTGTTCCTGGATTTCTTAAAACTCAAGTTTTGTTTATTCCAAACAAGCTGTTCTTTTTTTGCTTTTTAAGTTTTTTATTTCTTTGGTTCAGAATCATGCAGTTCACATGAATACCCAGCAGCAAGAGTGCAAAGGAACAATACCCTGCAGAAATGATGGTTTATCCACTTAAACATACTTAAGCAAAACAAAGCACAAACAATGGAAAGGTGCAAAAATGTTGATTTGCAGCGGGCACTACATGACTCCAGGTAAAGGTTGTGTTAAATGTCTTCAGTAGATAAGATATAATGTGGTTTTTTTCTGGTTGTATTGATGGTTTTCCTCCTTAAAAGACTCACCTCACTAGTGTTACTCAACTCTATATAACAGCTTTCACAGCTAAGGGCAAAGTGTGAGGTTGTGTTATGTTTCTTTATGCAAGTATAGGCTGATCAGTAGTGATTTGTAAATATAAAGCCTTTTGCTCCTGCAAAAGTTACTGTGTGTACACCTTTTTGGTAATTAAATAGAAGAAGAAAGAAGAAATCTTTATTTTTGTCAGTAAGTGTCTGAGGAAACAGATTTAGTCTTTTAACCAGTCGCCTCTTTCACAAGGAGCAGTGGGCTTCCATTTTCCTGTATTTTCCAGGGGCTTAATAGCCATGCACAGTTCAGTTTTCATCCCAATCTGGGGACTTGATCTTCGGTTTTCCAAATCCACTACTTCATCCATGAGGCCACCTCTACCCTACACCTTCCCCAACCCATAGCTACATATCCTTAATACAGCTGACATTTACAAATACAAGCATTTGTACAACTTTATTTTGTATGTCTGGAAATATACCGACAAGACTTTTCCTAAAGGGGGTTTCCTAAAGACTTAATTTTATAAGATAAATTGGAATCTGTTAAAAATGTTGGTTTTTTTTTTTTGTTTTTTTTTTTTTTTTAGTGGAATGATTTCTTTCATACTACTTCAAGACCTTTTTAATCTTTCCCCAGGAAGATGTTCTCTCTGAAGCCCTTAGAAAGTCATTTAGATTGTGACATGATAATAGCCACACACTTTCAGAGCAACAAAAATAACAGAACTTGAATGTGACAAATGTCAGAGGTTAAGATAAGGCCGGCTCCTTCTTCACTTCCTTAAGAGGGATTACAGATCTGAAGTTGTGATAAATACAGGGGATATAATGACTTTCTTTTAAAGTCACTAATCAGTTTTTCCTTCTTTCTTCCTTCTTTTTTTTATTGTTATTTAGATTTTGTTTAACGTCCACAACACACACACTACAGAAGCGTAGAATATTAACACCTCATCATAATGGGATAGTTTAATTGTCAAAACATGAAATGTATGACATTATGCTGGCTAAATGTGCCGCTGGGGCTGGGAGAACCAAGATGCTGACACAAAGATGTAGTCCTGCCTGGTGTAAGGTTGCAAAAGAGTAGAAGTTGCCATATAGTGTATGGCAGGCTTCACAATTGCAATCTGTCCATGTCTCATTATAGAATAAAGTACAACTTAATTCTTATTTAGTAAAGTAAACAATTTTCTGATCTACTCCATGCATGTATTCCTCATTTAAAGATTATTACGATTTATATTTGACTTTTTCACCAAAACTCTTGTTATAAAGCAATAATGTTTATGTTTTACAATATAACTTATAATGTTATAGCGTGATAAAGTCCCTCTCTTTTTTTTTTTTTTTTTATTTTGGTGACAGTTCTACACTTGCATAATACACACATCTAAGGTGGTTGCTTCTGTTACAATGAACTTTCATACCTGACATTTGTCAGTTGGTGTATGTGCATATGTTGTGCATATGCTCCCAGTGTCTCAGTGGAGAGAGTACAGCTCATTTTCCTGTCAGGCTAGGAGGTTAAAAGAACATTTTCTGTGATCTGATAAACTCAGAGTATACATTTATTTCTTCTTCAGAGTACAAAAATGACTACGTGTCAGTTTCATGTAAATTATGCATAACATTGTATCGGCTTTGATGGCATAACATAGTCAGTAAACATGTTTTTTAAAAAGCTGAAGTTCTACCTGTATACATAATTATGACTGTGTTTATGTGTTATGGCTTAAATTATGTAAATCTCATGGATTATCACCAAGGCTGCCTTTACCTAGCATTGGGACCCCAGCTGAGTTTTGTAGTATTTTCTTTATTTAGTTTTGACATATCAATAACATGACCATATTGAATGATAATAAATACAATATTGATTGTATAAATATTAATAGCAGCAACAGATTAAACTATAAAACCTGTGAAGACATTCTTCATAAACAGAAGTAGCTAAATCAACGTTACTTTTCAGGCACTGCAGCCAACATGTTAAAACCTGCAGATGCAATCAATAAACACTGCACTGTCCTTTCTTCTGGCCTCTTTTCTTTTTCTAAAGCACTTTAAAAATGACAAACAGCTTGCCAAAGTGCTGTACAGTAACAGCAAGTAAATACAAATGAGCACAAGAAAATAAAATAACAATAAAATGATAAAATAAAGAGATAAATATCACGGAACTGTTTAAAATACGTACAAGGACACAGATGACAACTCGGTCTTGCTCAAATGCCAAAGAATGAAAAATGTGTTTTTTAAATGGCTTTTAAAAAGGGCAATGGAGTTCCGATGCAGAAATATTAGCGCTTTTACTTTCAAAAGCTGCTGGTCCCATTTGTGCCCAGTAAGCGCATACTTTAGACCGGTCCAAGTCATCCCCCAGAGGCCCGGTTCACTAAGAGAGTACACCTGGCTCTTCCCCTTTCTGTACCTGCCATTCCGACTCCGCCCTTCCTCTGCTTTCCTCTTCGGTGGCATTGGCGCAGGTCCCGCCGCTTTCTCAGGTGGGTTGGATAAGCAGGTGCTTCTTTGTCTTTCATGTGAAACTAAAAAATTCTATGAACTTCAGGGTGCTCTTTTAAAAAAATTTTTTCTCTTAATTCAATTTGTTATGAACCGATTTTCTTCTGGAAGCACCACTCTCAACCTTTTTTTGGGGGGAACGTCTTCCTATTTCTCTACCAAAGTAGTCACGCACAACCTGATTGACATATGGTGGGTGAAATTTGACATGGTGACAGCAGGTTTATTTGGATTAGCAGTCTTAAATTTGTAAAAGGTGCTGGTATACTGCAGAATACAAGTTACACAACAACTGGACTTTTTAGGCAATTTTGTTCCAAAAATGAAAGGCCCACAAACTTCCTGGGCCCCTGGCAGGTAAGCCCGTGCATTAAGGCGGGCTTGATTACCACCTTGATCCAGTACTCGCTCCATATTTTTCATCCTGTCAACTATTTACCATATAGAGCCGTATTATCAGGATACTAGTTTGAGCTAAATCTTTCTCAAGCCAAATATAACAGAAGTGTATACGCTTCTGTTGCTATTTCCTCACTTGTGCCAGTATTTATATTTATATTTCAGCTGAAACTGTGGAATTTTTCAGTCCCCTTTAGAACAAATGTGTTATTGCCAAATGTTTTCCTCATATTAAAAGCATCTGGTTTGAAAGCAATTATTTTAATTGTTAGCTAATAGATGATTAAATTATAGTACTTTGAAGAAATGCCAAAAAACCTGATTACCCCAGCTTTTCAAATGGATTTGCAATTTTTTTTCTTTCACTGCAAATTAATATTTCACCATTTTTTAATATACAGATTAATTTAAAAAAAGAAAAAAATCCTGTCAATTTTTGAGGTTGAGAGCTAACCTGACCAATTGCTACAGCAAGACTGCTCGTGTTTTTCTTTTTATTTGTGTGTGTGTGTGTGTGTGTGTGTGTGTGTGTGTGTGTGTGTCTTTCTTACTCAAGCCAAAGCTTTTCTCATTGCTGGTATTTGTCAGACCTCACACAGAGCAAGACATAAAAATGAATTATTATTATGAGTCTCTAACTTGTAGTCTACTCAGTACAATGTAATATTTTATCCTTCTTCTTTAAATTAAGTCATTGTTTTGATTGCAAAATTACTGCCAAACAGTATTACTGTTTGTGGTTGTGTAGCTTTGAGTGGTTTTTGAGGCAGTATGAGCCAATTTAGACGTGCAGTTTAATTAAGTCAAGCAAAGGTTTAAGGTTAAGCCAAAAACCATTACATTTGACCACTACGTATTTGCTTACTGAAGCATTGTTTTGATATCATATGATTATGTTGCAGATGATAAAAACAAATTTTGTTTACTGTCAAGTGTTCAGTCAAAGTCAATTACATGTCCACCAAGCTCATTTTCTTTGGCTTAATCAGAATTTAAACTTAAACTGATTTTTTTCTGTTTGCTCAGTACCCAGGAGTTACTTTGGACATGACTTGTTGTATTCACCCAGCATGTTGTCTCTTAACAGCAGGTGCAAAAAAACCAAACATTTTGTTCAGTTATCAGAGAGTTATTGTACATCATGACAGTCAACTTGTCACTAGTGCTTCTCTTTTCTTTTATAAGACATGTCTCAACAGTGTTTTTTTTTTTTTGAAGTGCATATTTTAATAGTTTGTATGAAGTATAACCAGTTGCTTCTTGTGATGGGTTTTGTTTCTGTGTTTTTTTTTTCTTTGAAATGATTCAGTTTTTTTTTTTTTTAATCTAGTAAAAGGTGTTTTAAAAAAGAATTAAAAAGAAAATCACACAGATAAATAACACCTGGGTGTTCCACGGTGAATAATATTTTTTTCATTAGACAAAACTGATGAAACTCTCAGCATCATATATTAATTCAATTCAGTTAAGCTTTATTTGTATAGCACCACTTCACAACAATGTTGTCACAAGGCACTTTACATACACATCATTTCAAGCCAATTCATACATAGCCCGTAATAGAAACCAATTGATTGCATCAAATCATGACTTCGATTGAATCCCCCATCCTGAGCATGCATGAGGCGGCAGTGGGAAGGATAAAACTCCCTTTTAACAGGAAGAAAACCTCCAGCAGAACCCAGCTCAGGGGGGGGCAGTCATCTGCCTCGACTGGTCAAGAGGTCCTGGAGGTCTGCAGGCAGGTGCCTCTCCGACTGGTTGGGGTGGAGAGGACAGGAAAGACAGATCAACATGTACAATTGCACTTAATCAGGTAGACCTGTGGAAAAAAGGAGAAATATGTTTGAGATGGCAATACTGTCATATATTTAATCATTAACTCATTAGAAAAATGGAGCAAGGTACTTCGGAGTGCATCAAGTGATATCCAACTCAGGAGATGCTCATCGCTATGGCGACATAAATAATGGATGGCTAGACTACCCTAACTATAAGAGCATAACCTAGACAGTTGGGCCCCGTACATGTGGACTCCAACTCAGGAGATGCTTGTATCCTAACTAGGCCTGTCGCAATAAGCAATAAGTCAATTAATTGCACAATGAGAAAAAATGCACACAGTAAGTTTGCCAGACACAATAATTTTCATTTTTCTTTCTTTTCTCCCTCGAGTGCCACATTTGTTTTAAGACAGCATTACAACAAGCTTCCATCTGGGCTGAAAATAGAACCATCAATGGCAGTGTGCAGTCAGACAGCGTGGTTGGTAAAGTACATTAATAACATACATGTTATAAATGGCAATTCCACAACTTACAATGGTATGGAAATGACATACTGAAGGCGATCAAAGACATTCAATCTTACCATTCCACCTCTGGTCAAGTCCAAACATGTCCTTGGCATGAGCATGTCAAACATGAGCTGTAACTGTCTTACATGGTGTTTAATGACCATATGTTCCAGAAAACCACATTGCCAAAACCCCGGGAGAAATCCTGATCTGTTTTAGCAGACTGGGGAAAGGATGAGTCCTGTCTGCACATCAAGCTAAATGTTCATTGGAAATTAAAGTATGTTGATCTTTGAAAGGGTGCATTTACATTCTTATGGCATTATTATTATTTTAGTTGAAAATGGTCTAAAAATGACAACAATAATTGCTAAGCGCAATATTATCGTCTATCGCAATAATTTTTGAGACAATCAATTGCATGGCAAAATTTGTTACCATGACAGGCCTAATCCTAACTCTAAGACTGATGAAAAAGCAAGGTTTGATCTTAGCTTGATCTTAAAATTGTAGAGGGAGTCTGACT